>NC_090447.1:553871592-554177621 GCF_031143425.1 Pleurodeles waltl
TTAAAACCAAAGGGAGCCTCCTTTTAACGCCTGCTCTGAGCAGGCGTTACATAAACTGGAAAAAATGACACAAAGAAATTGCTTATATGTCTTTGTGCAATTTTTCAGCCCCCCTAGCCCCGGAACGCCCTCCTTGCATACATTATGCCTGGCACAGGCATAATGTGGTGCAAGGGATTACAATGTGGCGCAATGCAAGCATTGCACCACTTTGTAAATCTGGTGTGGCCTTTTTGGCCATCTAACACCACATTAGCGTAAATAAAATGACGCTAATATGTCATTATATGGCTCTAGGCCCTCTTAAATCTGGACCTCGATGTGCCGAGATTATGTGTAGTCTCACTACAATTGATGTCACAGGAGTGTGACGGCCTTGCTAGAAACAAAAAGAACAGAGGTCAGCTGCCGTGGAACAAGCACAATGGGTCAATGGAGTTAAAGTCATTCAGAGGTTCACTACATGATCACTGTCCGGGTCTCCGGCTCATCCCTGGTCAACTGCTGCAGGTGTGGGATGATGCTGTCCTTACAGGGTGCTATTTCTTTGCTGTTCGATTTCTGGGAATGGCAATTATGCTTGCCAATAGTCCACTTCTCTCCTTGCATTTTTTCCCTAGCAGGTCACAGTGGCCTCCAGAGAGGCAATAGAATAGCTTTGCTCTTCCAATGAGAATGGGGCTGAAATGGGTGGCTCATCTATATTTAAGTCTTTTAGATCTTAGGAAGTCTATGATTGGTTTAAAGGACCTGCATTTGGAAAGAGTGATTGGCAAAAGGTCCTGGAACAGTTGTAAAAAGGCTTGATTAAATTAGATCTGATCCCACCCCTTGTGGGCTTTACAAATAATTGCCTCTTTGTCCTCCTAGAACTAAACCCTCTTGAGTACATCCTGAGCAGGGTCCCCGGAGAAGCATCCTGGAGTCACTCTGTGGGTTTTTTCCAGCAAGATTCTCTGTGACTCAGGTTCTTCTACGATAGCC
Organism: Pleurodeles waltl; assembly: GCF_031143425.1. Lineage (NCBI taxonomy): Eukaryota > Metazoa > Chordata > Amphibia > Caudata > Salamandridae > Pleurodeles > Pleurodeles waltl. The sequence continues at coordinate 553,872,577 of NC_090447.1, forward strand.
TTGAAGAGATCCTGGTATATACTAGGAGTAGTCCGCTGTTGGGATATCTGAAGGTCTCCCTTGAATACAAATGTTATTTCGGCGTGATCTATTTTCCAAGATCTTCATTCTTGTCCTGGAGTAGCATATGCTGTTTTTCTCAGGTGAGCAGTTATTGTTGAATTTTATCGCAATCATCCACTTGCTCATGGAGGCCTTTCTCTTCCTCCTGTACTCTAAAGCCCAAATCAGAGACATCTCTGCATATATCCTGGTGGTCACGGTGAAGGTCTTATTTTGAGGGTTAGAATACCATCCTTGAGATGCTGAAAGGCTGGTAAGAGAAAGTCTTTGGTGATGCCTGAGTCGGTTGAAAGTGGGACCATGTTGGCTATCTTCCAGCAGTAACTCAGGTTGCTTTGCTGCGTCCATAGTGGATTGGCAAGATGAGCACTGTTACAGTAGGTTCTTGATTGTTTGATCATTGATCCTTCTTGGCTCTGCCTCCTGTCATTGCCAATCGGAGGGGGAAAGTCATTTAGCTACTGCCTAATATCGTGTGATAAGTGACCCAGTATATGACCAGTATATGCCCAGGATGGCTGTGCCCTTCACAGGCCCCAGCCCCCAGGAGATGGCCAAGGCATGTAGAGGGGGCCAGTGGAAAGTGAATGGGCCCCCTTAGCATCTCCAGCAGTATTACCCACAAACCTTCACTCCATGACCTCCACCTAGTGTAGGGGGTGGTCCCTCTGAGAATCCTGCCTTAGGGTATTGGGATGGGGAAGATTCAGGGCCCAGGTATGGAACTCTGGGCTCAGGTGACTGCCATGTTCGGCACTTGGCCCTGCCCCATGACCATCTTTCTGTATTAGTCTGTGTTCGAACTAGTGCTTCAAGTGGGATGAAAAAGGTGTTGGGACCAAAAATGTATTGCGGTTTGTAAGGCTTTTGCACGAGGCGTGGCCTATGTAATTCATGCAAGTGGAATCACATCTGTGTTTGACAAATTCACAAATGTGGTCTCATTGGACAAAGCATAACCAAAGTTAGTAGGATACTTTATTTGACAGTTTATGTTGCACCTTCACCCAGGGTTAAAAGCGATATTACTAATTTGACAAGGTAAGGTTAAAAGTAAGGGACACCAGATTATTCAGTTGAAGTTAAATAATGTCTTAAGCCCTGGAACACTAACGTAAGTCAAAGTAGCCACCTGTCACATATTCCCTGTGTCATAAAAGGGACTTCTCGACATTGTAATGCAGCACTAACATGTGACAGGACGGTAGGGTGTTCTTTTCTTCAGCTGGTGAATGACGACTTGTCCACATACTCAACTGTCGCAAAGTTAGGGGCATAGTATGGTGAACTTGGCTACTGCTGCTTCTTAACGCAAAGATAGTAGGGGAAGTTAGGGAAGCCTTATCACTGTTGCTAAGCACCTATGATTGTGCAGTTCACATTATTTCAGACGAACACGACAACATAAATTACGCTAATTTGTGTACCTAGATAAGGTCTATGCCGTCCAGCCACCCTAATGCAGGTTGGAACCTACTGTTTGAGAGGTAATGGCAATCCCATCAACTGTAACATGCCTGTGCCACTCTGTCCCTGCTTGCACTTTCAATCAGAACATCGAAGTACTGAATCACGGTTTTGTGAGTTGATAGCAACAACCTTCGAGATTGTTTTACATATTATTTTATTGTTTTGCCGAAATCTAATGTTCCGGTACAAATTGATTGGGCATAGAATATAAGGGGAAGTTATCGATGTTGGTGGCGGATTGTACAGAGTGAGGCCAATGAAAATAAGATGAGAAAGTACTGCAAAACTCTAAATTTACCAATATCTTTCATGTTTTAGGCTTGGACGTCAATTCACTGAAATGCCAGGGGTAGTGGAAGTGACATCACACGCCATTTGACCTTCTCTTTCACTCACACACACTTACGCCTACACACAAATCCGCACTTATATACAGTCTCTCTCGCATAAACACACGCACACAACACACATTTGAAAGCAATTTTTACTTACCTCACATACCATGGAACGGCATATTTCAGGTAATGGCATTCCATTTTCATTACACTAATTGCAAATAATATATTGTTATTCGCTGTTAGTGAAACAGAAATTGACAGAAAACAAAGAGAGTGGCGCCTCAACTGACATCCATAAGGACGAGCTGCTACTGTGTTCCTAGCACTGATATTCCACCTCTGAGCCCAGGGATCAGAGGCATTGCCCGGGGTCACAAGTGTCAAGCCAGGTGTGGCAGCTGCGACCCCTGACGACCCCTAAATGACATCCATGGCTGCAGGTGCATCATTATTGAGGTATACTGCTGCTGAACACATGCACTAGGAGATCGTTTCAGAAAACCAATGAAAGGCAACAATTCGTGGCATTTGTAAAGGTAATAATAGACAATTTAACAATTTTAAAATACCCGTTTCCTGGCTTCCATGGGACGATCTGAATGCCTGTACCACAAACGGGGCCAACACCATTAGAATAAAAAAAACTTTTTAAAAAGCTGCTTCACACCATTCAGCCCGCTCGTGTTTTTGGAAACTGTAGCTCATACCACTCAACCATAGTTCTAGGACTTGGGATAAAATGTTAGAAAATGTTGGCTGTGACTTTTCTGTTACAGTTACCACAATTTCTTGGACGGATCCAGGTGAAGAAGATGAAGCGCTGACACAAAGTTGAATGAAGGTACTCTGCGGCCCCAATATCTGAACATGGGTCGAGTTTATGCTTTTTACACTCAAGTATTTCGGTGATGGTTTGAAGATTCAAAAATACATTTTTGAAATGTTTTCAAGGCGCATGACAAACACATTTAGGCAGTGGTACTGATGAAGACAAGGTCTTAACAAGAAATCCGCAATATTTGATACAATTATTTAAGTTCTTACTAAGCAATTTAGCAAACCACACCCTAAGGTGGCTGAACAAACAAAATATTGAATAGAACGAACATGTTTCAAACCCCCTTCACTTATGGTGCAAAATACCACAAGACTGACTGAGAGAAATATATGTCCGGAGTGCGCATGTACACATGCGGCAGTGAAAACGTATTTATTTGCATTTTAACAAGGGAATGCGATTTTAGGATTTGACAGAAGACCAGCTTTCAGTATACCCACAGTAAATCCTAAATTGGGGCCTGTGTCTTTATTGAAGCAATTTCGCTTGTGCCTGATATTTAACACTATGGTTCGCCTAATCATTGCTAAACATTTCCCCCACTCAGTTTCAGTGGAGCATTACAATCTGTTTCCCTCCATTTCCCTATATGTACCTTTTGACATGGTATAAAGCCGGTGGCTTTAGCTACGTGTGTTGTTCTATTTTTGCACCCATCGCTTAGCAAATCTGCAGCTTTAAGCAAAAGGAATTAAAGGATCAGACAAAGGCACTTAAGGCTTTTTTGTAAAGCTTCATGAGGTGCATTTTGCAAGGATGTTATAGAAGCATAGCTACACCACTTCATAATATCTTCATGATTCCCCCACAGCTATACAGGACATAATTTTATTAATATTCATCATAGGATTTCCACATCTTTATTCAGGATCCAAGGATCCTTCTCCTTTACAGTCCTTAGTAGTGTGCCACCCTGAAAAGAAGTAATTTTAGTAGAAGTTTTGTGTTGAATGAGTCTATGCTTCTCTAAAGTATATTGATCAAGGAGATGATAAAAGACTGGTCTGCTACTACAAATGTTCAACTGATCATCGGCAAATGGATACATCAAACTAAACCAGACACTGGCATAACTAAGAATGAATACCTCCAGCAGTGGTAGCCAAACCCCCTATGAAAACATATTGAGAAAATAAATGAAAATTCATGAAGCTAGACAAAGCCCAAGGCAAAGTCTTGATAACAAAGGCCAATTGCCGATTCTTGGAGAAGCAAGACTATGGAATTAATCATATAAGGATACACTTTCTGGCAAATAGATCTGCCTCCTATCTGGAACACACAAACATACTATTGGAGATGATTGGGTTTATACTTGAAAACAATGTATTCATTCACGAAGGAAGATGGTATAGGCAGGCACAAGGGGTTGCGATGGGCTCACGCTTTTCGCCCTCATATGCAAACTTATATATGGGACTTTTTGAAAAAGTACATGTGTGGTTGAATGGTCCTTCCCATTTGACAGACCATATTTTCTTTTGGGGAAGGTATATTGATGATATACTTATGATCTGGACTGGTGAAGAACAACTTTTGGTGGAATTTGTAGATTACATCAACAATAACGACTTTAACATCAAGTTGACATATGAATACAACAAGGACCGGATTAATTTTTTGGATCTGGAGATATTTGTAGAAAATAACTGTGTACACTCAAACTTATATTGCAAATCCACTGCTTGTAATGCATTGTTACATGCGGAGAGCTCTCATCCTACCACACAAATAAATGCCATCCCCTTTGGAGAAATGATTCGAGTAAAAAGAAACTGTAGTAGCAACAAACTTTGTGAATTAGAACTCAACAAGTTAAAGAACGGATTCATCCAGAGAGGTTACTCTAGATCAACTGTAAACAGTGCTAGAAAAAATCTCAATAAGTTGCCGAGATCATCCCTCTTGAGAAATTGTAATAAAAAGAAACCTACATCTAAGAGATTAGTGTCATTTTGCACCCCATATAGTCAAAATAGTCAGGACATTTACAAAATCCTTTTCAAACATTGGAACGTCCAACATACTGACAACACCTTAAAACATGTTATATCTGCCAAACCTACTATGATCCATAAGAAAGGCACTACCATTAGGGATTTAATATGTAAAAGCTTTTTACCACCCTCCAAGGACACATCGACACAATGGTTATCGAAGAAACCCAGTGGCTTTTTCAACTGCAGTAGATGTAATGCATGCAATTTGGCTATACATAAGACCTTTACCTTTAATTTCAATGGTAGCAAAACATACAAGATCTATGACTTCATAAACTGCAATACTAGATATGTAGTGTATGTATTGATATGCAAATGTGGTAAGATTTATGTTGGGAGCACCATCAGACCCCTTAAGGAGAGGATTCAAGAGCATGTACGTGCCTTAAGGAATAACGATCCATCATCACCTATAGCACGTCATGTCAGCAAGGAAATTCCTACATTGGAAATCCCCAGCTTAAATATTTGGGTATTAGTCAGACCCGGATACATCCTAGAGGAGGGAATCGGGAACTTGAACTTAGAAGAAATGAGGCAAAATGGATACTCAGGTTGAGGAGTATAAAATCAGGCATGAACCTAGACCGTGAAATGCATTATTTCCTGTGAATGTACATGACTCTATAAACTTGTCTCATTAGGTAGATCAGACTACCTTAATATAATATATGTGAACAAGATGTATCAAATTGCCTAATACTGAAGATATTCACACCTTTAGGCATGTTTAACAACTGTTTGCATGATATATCACCCTCCAATTTTATTTTTATTTTTATTTTAGTTTACATATATGGAGCACACTAAAGACTTCTAATGGAAAATAAGTATATACAATGAATTAACATTATATACTTATCAACACCTGTGCACCTGGGCTACGTGTGGATATACTAATGCTCTCCCTGTACTAAGCAGTTGCACCAATTCACATATTACAGATATATTGGGTAGGCTTTTGTCTTGAACAATATTATCTATAATGTACAATGGATATTTTTGGCTATTACTTGGACTGAAAACATCTTTATTTTATATGGGTAGTATATCTGTATACTCCTCACTTAGTAAGGGCATCATTATATGGAGGGGATATTTTAATAGATCCCTTCGATGATCTTGTGTGACTTTTGTTTGGTTAGGGGGTTCTTCTCTTGACCCTCTGAGGGGGATTCAATGGTTTTTGGCCTTATAAACATAGACGCGACCATTTAAAGATGGCAGCACAATTTGGTGGACTTCTCTTCTCTGTTCATGGTTTATGAATGTGGCCGGTCCGAGATGGGATCTCGAATTGGATCTTAACTTGAAATAGTTTTTGTGGGACATAGATATTTTGTTGTGGTCCCGCAATTCCAGGACATCTGTGGGCTCTCGAGAGGTTCCCACTAGTTTTGCCATGACGCACTACTCATCCGCAATTGTGACTTGTTGGATTCTGGTGCCGGTACTCGAGCACCTTTTCTGAGTAAATGTAATACTTCCGTCTGATTTGGCCCCGACGAGGGTCAAATGCTCTCTCATGTCTTTCCTCTCTTCCAGGTCGGCATACTTACTGAGATGCCGATCTGGAATTCTAAGATGGCGGATGTTTTTGTAATCACCGCTTGGGATTTATAATGGAGAGAGAAAAGGATTAGTCCTTCTTCTATTCTCATAGACTATATAAAGATGGATTTCGGAATTGTTCGGCTGCTTGATGCTGGTACTCGAGGGCTAGACTACATGATGGAACGATGATGACAAATTACTAAGGTAACTCATCTATTTAGGGAGACCATGACATATAGATTTTATAAGTCTACATTTTTCAAGCTATTTCTCAAACTTGTTTTATTTGGTTATCTCAAACTATATGGGGAGAGTTCATTAAACTCACCTCTTAAATTGAATTTTACTAAAATACTTTTTATTTTTGTTTGATCTGTTACAGATACTATACATTTTGGACCTTTGACTACTTCTTGACAACACAGGTTGCTTTTATGACTATAAATACTTATCAATATTCAAATTATTCACTTTATCGAGGATTAATAAGCACAGGTTTGTGGATGATTGGATTGACTAATTAGCTTAGGTTTTAATTGGATTAGTAGATATGGGACTTTGATGGTTTTGTCTTACAGACTCGTTGTGGTTTCGTAAGAAATTTGGAAATCCCATTTTGGAATTGACTTTAGTAAACCCAAAAAATAAGGTACATATAGTTTTAACAAATCTCTCGTGTCAGTACGATAACTTGGGTTTCTGTACATGCATGATAATCACTGACTATCCTTAATTCTGGTCTCTTATTGCACCACTCACAACTTTCTCATTCTGAAAATGACTGCTATCAATTTGCATGAGGGCATGGTGTCTTTCGGGTCACCGTTGTGTCACTTCCGGTTCTATATTTGGTTTGCGATAGTACTAATATTGATTGGGGTCACCTGGAAGGATGGTTGTTGTTTGTTTTTAAATTTTACTTTTAATTTGGTAATTGTTGTGGCATTAGGGTACATTTTAATCAATCATCATACATTGTTATCCTGTGGAATGACACTTGCAGCGTCACTATGATGCTGTTGTATTGAGGCATTTATGGAATGTTGTGTTAATAGTAAAGTTGAACAACCACTGGTATACCGGGTTGTAACAAGTGACTTATCGTTTGTCTTGTCAGCCTTGATAAAGTCCTTCAGAGGACGAAACACGTGTCGGCTGAATTTGGTTGAATTTCAAGATAAGTTTTCTTATTTGGATGGAAAAGGAACAAGATGAAACATCTTACGGACTGAATTGGGTTTAAGCCTCATCACAACTATTTGTATATTATTTCATGAAATTGTGTTATATTTGTATTTTGTATTTTAAATCTGTTAATGAAACAATATATTCCTTTGCAACTATTACTTGTTATATTGATGCCACAGTTTGTTCTATTTACGTGTGTTGCTTAAAGTCTCCAAATATAAGGATCCATGAATAGAACTGACAATTCATGTACTTTGCCAATGTGTGCTCCATTCTCATCTTAGATATAAAAAATACACTATAATTTCACACATTTAAAAAATGGCCATATTGTAACCCCATTATACCATTAAAGACACATCTCTAGCATGTCCAAATAACAAAGTGGGCCCATTGCTGATATTCATTTTCATAAGGAGGGGCTCCATTTCTGAGTGGTGGGACACATCCAGGTGTGGGCACCAAAATGTAGTAGACACTTTGTGGGACTCAAAAGAGCGAAAGGAATAGGTAGTCAAATCTAAATATATTTTGTGATCTCCAAGGGCTAGACTAACCAAGATTTTGCAGATAGATTTGAAATTAACAAATGGTAGAGAGAACTCACAACTTTGGCTCTGTCATTATGCACCCCAAAAGTGACATAAAATGTAATCAACAACATATGTAAAGTGTGCTTTAATGTACTGATATTAAGTGGTTCATTGAAATCATATTAATCAAGGTGCACTCACAAGTGGACACAAAGAAGTGTATATGCATGTTTTGATAATGATATTCATCAATTGAAATATAGTACATGTATGCATCTATATTCAATATATTGGGATTATATGATATTATAGTTAAACATTGTACAATCACAGTTATTCACCATTTACTATATTTGTGAGGGGAAATGCACATTTAACTGTGTATTTCAAATGTTCATTGACTCGTTTGTTAAGTTTAGTCAAGTGAAGTCCTGAAATGTTTTTTCTATGTTTAACCTTCAACGTGGAGTTTTGCTTGCATTGCATTATTCTTTATTTGCACATGCATCTGTAGGTGTCTACAGTTAATAAAAGGCATTTTGTGTATTTGAGATAAAGTGGGTACAGGAGTATATGTTGGCAAGGAGCGCTAACGAAAGGATGAAGAGGTGAACTCCCTTGTGTGCCCCTGGATCTGGGAGATACCCAAGGTCATCCTAGTGTTTGGTTTGTGGGATGAAAGTCTAATGGGAGTTGCAAATTCCAATTGCGCACAGAAGATGGAAAACTGCTAGTGATGATGATGTGGATTCTTAAAGGTTCTACAAGGTCTAAAATAGCATTCATTTAGTTAGGTGAGGGAGACTCATACCACCCTTTGACAACGTGGATTTTCCTGAGACTTAGCGCATGAATTAGAACTTTGCGGACAGGTTACTCCATCACATCGGTGATGGATAGCTTATCTGCCAAAATCTAAATCCCATAGAATATGATGGGATTTAGGTTTCAGCAGAAGGGATATCTGTCACCATTATGACAGAGCAATCTTTTCCTGGAGTTCTAAATCAGGCCCTTAGCAAGGTAAATATCGCTGTATTCCTAATTTGGCTGAGTAGCTTCATGCTATGTACATCTCTCTTGCAGAACTTCTACTGAGGTTTCTGTTATGCTGACACTTTAGAAATATTACCGTTTTCTTACATTTTTGGACCAACATTTAGGTTCTCAATAACTTAGTTAGGATATTAAGATTTGATTAGCTTTCAAATGATTAGACAGGAGGATCGCAATTTGGATTCTGACCATCAAATACTATTTGTCATCTTTGTATTGCTGCAACAGATATTCTTGTGTGACTTGCGTGTAGGATTTAATCTGATTCGACACTTTACTTCAGCTTTGGTGATTATATACTTATATTGCATGTTTTTGATACTCATTTATATGTCTGCCCTTGATTTTGTAATAAATCTTTGAACTTGAACTTTCATCTCTGAGATTTAATGTGTAACTATATGGGTTGAATTGTCAGTTGATGTGAAAGTGTTGATTTTATTCTTCTTACCCCTCAGAACTCCCAGAAAGGTCTGTCGGAACTAGAGAAACTAAAAAATGGTGTCAGACACATTCTCAGTATAATTATTTCTATGATTTGGAAAGCATCTTACTTTACAGGGATTTTTATGGAGTTCAGTGCAATTTTTAGATTTCAATAAATACTGATATTTCCCTATGTACAGTCCCCTCAATAAACAACTCACCAGAAAATACCTAGTGGAAATGTTCATATTAATATTTATTTCTTGGTTTTCTTAAAAAAAAAAAAAAATCTTAGTGGAGCTACTGCATTTCTCAAAAATCTCATAGAACATTTCATCATTCCCTTCTCATCTCTGGAAAGGTGATTAAACACAAATATGTTGACAGGAGTTTACTTGACCACCCCTATAATTCTTCCTTTTCTTCCCTCACACATTAATTTAGTTCAGCGTATGAATCACAAAAGCATAAGGGTTATGACAAAAAATGTTTTCTTGAAATGTACAGAACTCCTTTTGCGAATTAGAAAAGGTATTATGATGCACAAAAGAGGCTTTACAACACTTTTTGAATTGCGTTTTGGAGATGGTATGAAAGGAGCGCCCCATCCCTGTGCAAAATGCAATGACATGTTTCAATGGCTTGTGACTGCAATTACAATCACAAACCATTGATTAGTTACAGATATCAAAGGGGAACTATATTAATGGAGTTGCTTATCCTTGGAGAATCTTGTCCCGCAGCCTTAAGCGGATTAGGTAGTGGTCCAGACACCTGCATGATCCCCTGAAGTCTTCCCAGCAGGTCAACTTAAGCGACAAAATTGACAAGCTAAGGATGCCAATGCAAGAATGGTAGTCAGCTCTCTCTTGCAGGCACCCATCACTGCATTCGCAGTCACTCATCGATCGTCACAAAATGAGACCTGCCTCGTTAATGTTCATAAGACATGGGTTATTGTGCTCCTCTACTAATATATATTTTGTGATACATCTCTTTAGTACATTGGTTGCATTAAACAAAGTTGGGCAACATGCAAACCAGTTGATATGCAATTTTGGCATCCTGGTTTGCAAACTACCCTTTGCCCATTGTGTCCTGAACTCTGTGAAACTGGATCTGGGAACTTTCACCTATTGTTCATTTTATTGCTCACTTATGTCCAACACCAATACACAAGAAACATTTGAGAATTGAGTCAAGGTTACTAAACATCACATTTAGATTCTGGAACAGGAAACACTATTCTGTGGTCATTAAGTGAAATACCGTTCTTTTATTTTTCTTAGCCTGTCTCTGCATTACCCCTGCCACACATTCATATCTTTTTAGTGTGACTCCACCTTTGAACATGCAAAGGGTAAATCAATATTTACTCTCCGCTGTGGTTGCAGGTGTGGTGCATTGGCACTTATTTGTAAAGGCTGGGACTTAATTTTCATCATCAAACTTTGACCTAGAGCAAGATAAAGAAAGTCAGCAATAGGGGAAAGAGGACTAGAAAGAAAGGAAAATTGGCAGATGAATAAAGCCGAGTGTGATAAAGATTCAGAAAGTATAGCAAAGGAATTCACTCGGCCAGATCTATTGGTAGACTAAGCACCCTGGATTTGGTGGCTAGCCCATTATCATGTCTGGTTGAATCAACTCCAGGCCATGGCGAGTCAACCCCAGAGCTTTAGATGTCTTCATTGGATACATGTCCACCTAGAGTAGACTAAATAATGCAGCTGTACAACAAGAAATATGATTGCCAACTCTGCCATTTTGTGGTGAGTTCTCCATCATTGCCTTTCTCAAAATCAGGATGCTAGACATGGACTTCTACAGGTTTTGAAGATTAGGATCCCTACAACTGTGCAGTGCAAGCATCTTTTGAATTCACTCTTCAATCAATATCCTAATCTTTCCTCCTCTCATTCACTCTTCCCCCACCATATTTCAAAAATAGCCAAGTAGGTCTATACCTTGTGTGCTATGTTATGTGTGCTTTTATAACATGCTTATCATCTGCAAGGGTATCCAGGCTCTTCACAGGTGGTTAGGAGGGACATCCAGAACCTTAATCACAGAGCCAGGTCCTGAGCTTTGGGAGAAATCCAAGAAGAGATAAGAAGGCTCTGAATTTTTGTGAAAGCCAGTTCCAAGCTTTAGGAGCAAATGTACAAGAAGGCATGGTCTCCCGATCTGTTTTTGTATATGAGGGGGAAACATGCCAGTAAGAGTCTGTCTGAGAGAGGGTGTCAGGAAGGTACGTGTGAGTGTATGTGTTTGTTGAGGTACACAGGGCCTGTGTTGTATAGCTCTTTGTAAGTGTGGGTGAGAAATTTGGATTATGTGCATTTCTTTGTTTGGAGTCCTGTTGAGTTCTCTGAGGTGAGGTGTGATGTAGATGCAGAAAGGGAGGTTGAGGACTAGTCCTGCTGCTGCTTCCTTTCTCGATGATTTGGAGTCTGTTCAGGAGTTGTTTGGTGATTCCTGTACATAAGGAATTGCAGTAGTCTAATCTGCTGGTGGTGAGGGTTTAAGTGACTGTTTTTCTGGTACAATTTGGTAGCCACTTAAAGATTTATTTTGAAGATGGTGTTAAAAGTGAGTAGGTAGCAGGTGGAGGGCCACACAGAGGTTTCTAGTTGTATACAAGTACACAGAATTCCACACAAACAAGCACTGACAGCACAGTGAGTTTTGTGTGATTTCAATGTGTGGAGTAGACATGCCATGATGACATTGCGGACAAAGTCAAAGTAACAGAGAGACTCTGCCACATACATCAGGCAAACATTAGCTTAGTTTGTATTTTAGCTTTAGACAGAAACATAATGCTGAAAATGAACGTCGCTAGAGGCTTTTCCTCGAAGCACAACCATACCTCAAAAAAGCCTTTGCACTAGGATGCAAATTTTTACACGATTTCACACTACGCACCTAGCAACCCCACTTTATAACTATGGAATCTTTGCCCAGTTTCAGGAATTAAAACACATACTACAAGTTTCACAGTACTCCTCTTACGTACCGAAATTCAGTAAAACGTTTTACTGTAGCCACTAGTACAAATTCGGACAGGTGTGGGGAAGATCAAACAACGAGCAACACTTTGATTAAAAAAAAAAAGAATGTACTGTGGGATCTTCTGTGAAATTTCACTGCTGTGAATTGTGTAAAAAGAGTCTATATTACGTTTACAAAACACCTTTTGTTATGCCGGAGTATTCCATCCGCCAAGATCGTAATCATGGCCCCAGAGTTTAGCAGAGGGGTTACTCCATCACAAAAGTGACAGATTTACGATTTCCATAGGATATAATATGATCATAAAACGGCAGATGGAATATCCATCATGATTGTGATGGAGTTCCTCGCCCCCGCCATACTTTAACTCAGGCCCGAAGGCCGGATATTGAAATAATAGGGGGAGCCCAATTTTAACAGCAAGCACAGTCGGATATTCCTCTATCCATTTCCCCATTTGTAAAGACTTCAAATTCAGGGCTTCATAGTCCCCAACTGCTCAGATTTCAGGTATTTTCTGAACTGCTGAACTGCATGTAACTTGACTCTGTCCTCAGCCTTTGATTAAATAAATGTGTTCAATTGATTAGCACACTGGATTTCCGGTGCTCTTTTGCACACTGCAACGTTTTTGAACAATTCATTGGTTATCAGGGTTGCTCTTGAAGATGACAGGTTTCTCTAAGGGGCTTGATGTGGCACACGATTTTGAAGGTGCATCATTCTTTGACTGAATACACGTTGGCAGCAGAACAGGAGATTTTGGACTTGATCCTTTCATCCACTGGAAACCAATGTAGTGATTTTAGAGGTGGTTTGATATGTTGATATGTCAACAAATGTAGACATATTCTGGCTGTCTGATATTGCAATGTTTGTAACATGTCAATGAGCTTCTCAAGGATGGTTATGTAGGCAATGTTGATTTACCCCAGGCTTGCCATTATCATAAACTTCACTCATTGTTGAGCAATGAGGTGATTTGTCAGTGAAGGGGATCTGATGATTATGCCTTTGATTGTAGTGGCTTGTGGATTTAAAGACATATCTCAATCAAATATGACTTCCAGATGTCATTCCTTTTGTACAGTGCAAGATGGTGCACCATGTCTGGGCAGCCACTTGAACAGGATTGAGGTTGATTCTGTTCCAGCAACACATAGATTCTGTTCCAGCAACAGGACTATGTCTATCTAGACAGAGAAAACATTTTCCCAACAGCTAGAAAAAAAGACTCAGGCAGTTCATGATGCTAGGCATATTTTCTTCATTGAATCATCAACCTGTGAATCAAAATCTTCATATCACATTTATTTGCCTCTAAACTGCTTAAGACCTATTTAAATCTTCACGAGGAAAAAATGAACTCTAAAATTACTTATTCTGTGAGGGTGAGGTGAATGTGTTACTTTGCTAAATCATCAAAACCCTTAAGCATAATATGTGCCTATCACACAACATTTACTCAAGAGGAATAATATTTAAAAATTGGAAGAAACTTCTGTTTTAAGAAAAAGATGTTTCAGCCTCACGTGAGAGGCTGTTATCTTCATAACATCCTTTAACTAAAGCTGTAGTATTACCGCCATCCACAGAGTGAACTATATTTCCATCCTGATAACTGAAATAACTAAAGAAGGCACATCCTTCACTTGCTGAAGGAACTTTGCAATCATGAGGACAGTTGGTAAATACATAATTCAGATGTTCCTGCAACATTTACCCTGTAAAACCTGTAAAATTAGAACAAGATGCGACAAGATAAGGTAAAATATAACATCTTCAGCTGCATTTTTTTTTGTTATGTGTGTGGGTGTGTGTGTATATATAGTTAGTTAGGTCTGAGTTTCCATAGGAAACATCTTTTTCTTTGATAATAATTTTAGCGATGTTTGACAAATCTTCACAAAACATTTAAAAATTGCTCCTTCTTGGCTGGTTTCTTCATGGTTTTGGGGCGATCTGCCAAGCAAGGCTGAGAAAAAGGGGGAATCACAAAACGTGAAATACCCATTTTCCATAGACTATTTTGAACAGCACTGTGACAAAAACTGCTGAAATGATTTACAAAAATTTGTCAGGAAGCTGGATTATGATCCAAAACGCATGCATTTTGTGTTTGGTGTAAATCTGTTACTACATTTTAAGAAATTTAAGGCACAAAAATATTTCTACATGGGGAGCATTCTGATTGGCCTTGGGTGCTTTATCTTCTCCCAGGAGCCTCGTAGCTCCTGTGGGAGTGAACTCAACTGGAGAGAGTGCTTTGATTGCTTGACTGTAACATGAGAACATTTTTTGCAGGCAGCGATGACAGGGCTCAGGGGCTTAGTCCCATGGCCTGAGCTTGTTTTACAAAAATATATAGGGGGAGGGAAGGGATACCCTGCCCTCCTAGCCCTTGTGGGCCAAAAACAATGGCCCGTATTAATACTTTTTTTAGCGCCGCATTTGCGCCGCTTTTTGACGCAAAACGGCTCAAACCTACAAAATACAATGGCATTTTGCAAGTTTGCGCCGTTTTTGCGTCAAAAAACGACGCAAATGCGGCGCAAAAATAGTATAAATACGGGCCAATGTCTTTTAATGTAGCCACCCCATGGGAGTCTAGTGGGATTTCTGCAGGATCGCAGTATATAAAATAAACCCAAAATGCCAGCTGGCTTTTTCTATTTTGACCCCACCAGGGCACACCAGGGCACTGGGTTATTGTTAATAAATTATTCAGTAAAGAGCCATGAGTGGGGCCTCCTTTCCTGAGCCACTGTTGGGGAACAGGACCCCGATCCCAAGGGCCGAATGCCAAATTAGGGACAGGGGTTATGCACCCACCCTCCCCGAGCCACTAATTTGCCTGAGAGGCCCCATCCACTGGGGCTAATTTGTAAATAAAATGGGAGAGGGTCACACCCCCCTACCTGAGTTTGTAAAGGCCTTGAGGACCCTATTTACCGTGTCTGCTCACTAATTGTATCCCAGGGAGCACTGCCCGGGTCACAGTAGTTTCCCTGCCCACAGGAGCGTGGGCAGGAACAATATGTCTGCCTGTATCCCCAGCGGGAGCTTTAAAAATGATCCTTTGGATGGGAGCAGACATTTGTTTCTTTGCCCTTGCTGCAGGGAAACTCAGATTGCTCCTGCCAGGCGCGAGGAGTTAAAAACAGCTGCTCTTGCTGGATGCAAACAATGCTGGCTCATGATGCACCGAAGATGGGTGCATGCAGGGACCCAGAAGGACAGCGGATCCCAATACAGTGTTTGGTGGGTACCCCGGGTGAGCACTGGGGCACTCACATAGGACCCTAGAGCAAACTGGGGGGCACACCCCCGTATTGAAGACTATGGCCCTAGAGGATAGGGTGCTCAGGGAAGTAAAGGCACAGGGAGAGGGGGGCGCACACACCCTCCCTTTAATAATAAAAAAAGGCCCTGAAGATGGGAGGGCACCACACAAACCCTCCTCTTAATAGAAAAATATAGCCCAGTGGGATAGGTCCCTATAGCCCATGGTGGCACGGGGAAGGGGGCATGCACCTCTCTCTAATTAATAAAAATTACAGCCGTGGGGAATGGGTTCTGTGGAGCCGGCAAATTCCTGGGGGGAGGTCACACTTGCTTTTAACCCTACTTTTTTCATCATATAATGTGCTGGTATACCCTCAGGAGGCACCTTTACCTTCCTGTACTGGAATTGTCACATCACCTCTCACCAAACAAAGAGTTTTAATACACTAAGGGCGCGATGTATCAAGAATCCATTTTGCGATTCTCAAATAGCGATTTCTCAAAAATCGCAAACTCTATTACCGAATCGCAAATAGCGATTCTGACCCCATTCGCACCTAAGGGCCTGTAGGCCCATATTTGCAAATTTTTTGCATTTCCCAAATTGTGAATTCCTAACTAGCATTCGCAATTTCGGAAATGCACACCCCAGGGTGCTGGGGCCTAAGGCCCCCTCTGCTGCACCCCGAAAAATTATTTTAATACATGTAAGACGCACACATGCAAAGGGGCATGTGTGCATTACATGGCAATTTTAAAAATTCATTTTTAAAATGTGCACATGGTTACCACCAAATTGTATTTGGTGGTAATTGCGATTACTTAGTGCCCAATTTGCATTAAGGAAAAGCTTGATACATGTGCTTAAGAAATCGCAAATAAGGATTCCTTATTTGCGATTTCTTATTTGGAGAATCGCAATTTGCGATTCTCTTAACGGGGTCGCAATTTTACGGAATCACTATTTTAGCGATTCCTTCACATTGCATAGCGAAGGCCTTTCATACACACTGAAAGGCATTTTTGCATTCGCAAATGGCCGTTTGCACCGTTTGCGAGTACAACAATCTTTGATACATCTGGCCCTAGATGTTTTCAAATTAATTAACAATACTTCAAACAACGTGATTTAAATCATAAATGATTTCATTGTGCGTCTGTTTTCCAATCACAGCACGGTTCTGTACACAGTGTACCCAATCACAGTGTGGCATTTCACACAAACCAACCAACCTTGTTGCAACACAAATGATGCAACAACACATCCCTTGCAGTGGTTCACTTTCCTTTACAATTTCTTTTACTCACACAGTGCTACAATTCTATTCCCTAAGTGACATAAAAAACAGCCTTTGCTTCTCTAAAGAAAGCAAAAAGAACAGCTCAACAACCAGAATTTTAAGGTTTTTACATCCTCTGACTTTTTCACAATCTAAAATAATTTTTCACGCTCACAAATGTGAGTGGAAAATCACCTGAATCAATGTAGCTTTACCATTACGCATCAGGTTTGGTTAACATCAATCTATATTGGTACAATCACAGTCCCTATCTTAACTGTGCATTCGATGGTACCTCACGACCTCCCCCACAAAACCCCTCTACTGATTCAACACCATGAGGTGCTCCATTGGGACTCAT
The DNA here is from genome assembly GCF_031143425.1 of Pleurodeles waltl. Taxonomy (NCBI): domain Eukaryota; kingdom Metazoa; phylum Chordata; class Amphibia; order Caudata; family Salamandridae; genus Pleurodeles; species Pleurodeles waltl. The sequence continues at coordinate 553,889,984 of NC_090447.1, forward strand.
GTGTGTGCTGTGAAGGTAAAGTGGTCTTCACTATCCCAAGCCCTTGGGAAGCCTTGCTCCTGACAGTGGAAGACAGCTTCTTTTGGAACCAAAAAGGGGGGGCCCCGATTTGGTTTGGGCTGCTGGAGACACTATTGCTGCTGGGACTAAAAGTGACTTAAGTCCAGGCTGAGGGCCAGAGAAAGGGGACCTTTTGATTTAGTAGTTAGAGCTTGCCCAAATTTGTTTGTGGGTGAGGACCTGGGGTGTCTGCTTTTTAAGCACCGATCGGGGAGCCGTCCTACCCCCTTTCATCAGTCTGCCCTCCCCTGGGGTGTGGTCAACCAACCCCACCTTAGAGTATTAGCAGTAGAGTGGGGCTTGGACTCCAGCAGACACCCGAAATGGCAAATAACTAGTGTGGACACCTGATCGACAGCCACATAACAACCTTAAATGGCAGACTCTAGAGAGGATACCTGGTCGATAGCTACACACCAACCCTGAATGGCGACTCTAGTGAGGATACCCAGTCGGCAGCCACACAGCAACCCTTAGTTTCCCCAAATGCAACTAAAGGTTTTAAAACCCTGTTGTTGCCTCGTTTGTCTTTCTGTTGAGTCTTACTGCAGTGACTGTGCAAATTGGGAGCTTTGCACTGTGGTTATTAAAGCTTACTACACATTTGGGTTCTGCGTTTGCATGAATGTATTTGCTGCCACAAAAAGTTACCCCTCCCTGCTGTGGCCCTAGTCCTTATTGGGTTGGGTTCCCTGTCTGTTGTTGCTGATGCCAAGAATTGGTCCAACTATATGACCCCTGTTGCGGTGGTGCGGCAGTGAACTGTCTCCCATGCGGCTGAATATAAAGTGTATTCAGGTTTCCTTGGGCTTAATTTGCAGATGGGAATTTCGCAGGGAATGGTTCAGGCTCATTGACTTCTACATGTGGTGTGCCCTTAGTCGGCATCTGTTGGTCATGTGGCCCATTCTGTGAAAATAGGAGCAGTGTATGGGGTTTGGCTGCTGCCAACCACCCTGGTTTCCATCATTGAACTCTCTGGGGTTCTGTGGTGAAGCGCCCTTGAGGACTGGTTCCATTGGGATGCTTGCGGCCAACGTGGCAGACTCACGGGTGGTATTCTTCAGCTTGTGTTGAATCAACTTAGCGTTGCCTCTCTGGGCCTGCTCCTGCTTCTCCTTATTCTTTTCCTGTTTCCTTTTGTGAAAATGCATTATGTGCTCTTGTATCTCCCACCAGGGTTTAGTATCTAACTCTACTACACTGTCAAAACCGCTTTGTATTTAGGTGGGCACCACTTCTTGAGGATATTGTAGAAAAAGATGGCCTGAGGGCCCATATCGGTCCATAGCTGCTCTGTCTCCTGTCTCCACAACAATTTTAAATGAAAAATATATTCTCAGCAGAGTGAAAGGTCCCTTAAATTCTCATGATTTTTCCAACCCATATTCCAATCCTGTACCTTTAATCAAAATCACATATAAAGACAGAATGTAGAAACAAATATCTTTATTGTTTCAGATCATTTCCCTTCCAAGATGGCCAACAGCCAATGTGCGGATAAGGGATAATACACGTACGTGCTGATAGATCCCAGTCTAGTGGGCATACACGCCAATAGAGCAGTGATAGGGGCCAGTGGATTAGAACTGACCTGAGGAGTTTGTGTCTTTGGAATGGATAAATGTGATTCTTATTGGGAATCTCATGTGGGTTATTGATTTTAAGTCATTGGAAATTCATGGGTAGTTACATATACTTTGGTTTCTGCACTCTCTCAAGGTGGCTGCTATGTGACCCGTAGTGGAGGGTTAACCTAGATACGATCATCCCACCACTTCATTGTGCGAGTGGATGTACCAGCTAGAATGTTTCACCTGGAGAGGCTAGTGATATTGATATGCGAGCAACAATGACAGCAGTTGGAATCGGCAGACAACAATGATTCAGGGTATTTTGAGAAAGGGCTTTTTTTTGTAAAGTGTTTAATACTTTCTATGTGGGTGTTTGATGGTTGTCCTAATTTGCTCATTTGGCTGCTTGTGAGACGGCTGTGAGGCTTAAGGAGTCTCTCTTGAATCTACAAGCTTGGCAATGCAGACTCACAATTTAATTGTGATAAATAGACTTGCAATTGGCAGTTCAGACTGGCCAGTTGAAGTTAACCGAATCTAAATCCTGGAGGTTTACAGGTATTCAGTTACCGGTCTATTCAAGTTGAGGTATTCATGGAAAGTTTGCAAGCGTTCCAACACACGAGTCACAACATTTTGTTTTCATTCTGATGAACAGAGTTTCTTGGTATTAATTCACATCGGCAAGTGCACAATGAGAAGGGCATAAGGACGTTTTGCTTGACACATGGCTGTGTGAACATTACAACATAAAGTCAAGCCGATGGCACTATCACAGTTCATTCCTTTATTATGAGAAATAGTTTTTTTATTTTTTATTTACGAATGCTTTATTATGTGAAAGTATGAGCAAAAAGGAACAATAACTTACAGAAAAAAAAATATCAGACTTATTCCAAAAAGCAATCCACAAAAATGTAATATATACAGAGTTTGAGAATAAAGCATGAATATAGTATTGGCAATAAATATTGAATTCTGAGCTAAAAGAAAAGAATGAACCACTTCTAGACTCGCAATTTATGTTTGTTTGTTTCAGAACAGAAAAGAGAGGATATAAGATAGATACAGCAAAGAGAAGAAGCAGGAAAAAGATATAGAAAGAAGAAAAGGAAAAAGAGAGAAATGAAAAGATAATAAAATGAAAATACATGACCAGAACCAGTAATTATCATAAAACATCAAACAAAAAGAACAGTCATTAAATAGTATCTTAAACATGTATTGAAACTATAATTTCATGGTGGCTAGAATACAAAAGTGTTATTACGAAATTGAGATGGTGGGAAACATAAATAAGTCGTAAGAGGTGACCAAAAATGAGTCTTTTTGAAGAACATGTTTTGTAGAGATAGCAGATCCTCTGTCTAATCTGTGATGATGACAAAGCAAGTTCCACCATCCATTAAAATGTGATCTTAGTAGCATCCTTCCAGTTTGGCGTGATAACTTGTAATGCTAGAGCAATGAGCAAATCTACAAAACGGGCCACTTTACGGGCGCCAATCCAAATAGGAGAGGAACTTCCAAAAAAGATGTTGACAATGTCGAAAAGAAAATTAACATTGCATATCTGTGCAATTTTATTACACATTTTTCACCAAAAAGAAGCAATAGCTGGGCATTGGAAGAAAGAGTGTAGGTAGGTGCCTGGTATATCAGAGCAGGTCCAACAAAAATCTGGAATGCTTGGGTTATACTTAGAGAGAGAGAGAGGAGGTAAAAAAAAAGTCTATGATAAAAATAATAAATGGTCTGTGTGGTACTGGCATTACAGGATGTATGATGGATTTTGGACCAAATGCAATTCCATGTTTGAACAGAGAGAGAGCAATTGAGGTCCTATTCCCAAGTAAGCTCTATTTTATTTTTAACACGGCTTGGTAAGGGATAATGTAAGTATTTATATATGTGAGAGGCTTTGGTAGGGGTGCAAGGAGAAAGCTGCATAGGAACTAAAGTTGGAGCGGGGGTTGGATCTAGCAATACGATATTTATTTGTTGTTCCAGAAGGGTTATTAACCTTTGATATTTTGGCATGTGGGTGGCTGATAAATGAAATTTAATTTGGAGTTCAGGGAGAGGTAGCATATGCTCAAACAATTGTTTGACTTGTAAAATACCTTTAATTACCCACTCTCTCCAAAAGAGGGTACAATTAAATAGCGTGATATTTCTATCATGCCAAATAGAGGAGTCCAGGAATGTTTGTAAGGATGATAATGGTTTTGTAAAGAGTGGATAAACAATTGAGATGAATGCTTAGACAAGGAGATGAGAACCCTCTAGGAGAGTACGAAAAATATGGTATTGATTGAAATGGGAAAGGAAAAATAATTGCCTCATCCAATTTATACCAAATCGATGGAGAAAGTTCTTGAGGACAATAGATATAAGGTAAAACTTATTTCAATATAAAGGAGGAATGATATTGACAAAGATTTGGAAAATTAACTCCACCTACATCCTTAGGTTTGCACAGTGAAGAAAGAGCTATGTGTGCTTTGCGTCCACTCCATAGAAAGTTTGTCAAAATGCTATTAAGCAATGAAAAAAAATTCAAAGGTATTTTGAACGGTAACATAGCCAGATAAAAATTGATCTCTGGGAGCATCATCATTTTGATGGATTCCAACCTACCCCACCAGGATAAATAAAGAGGAGACCACTTAACCGACATGCTACTAATTTTTTGAACAAGATCTGCCAAATTAGGCTGAATAGTAGCTGGAATTGAAGGGGTGTACTTAATCCCTAGACATTTTACATGTGTGGGGATCCATTTAAAATCAGTTTCTTCAAACATGTTTTAAACAAAATGTATTTAACATAAGAACTTCGGATTTATTTAAGTTTAATTTATAACCTGAGAGGCTACAGTATGAGTTCAGTAGTTCAGTTCAGTAGTTCAATAAATACAGGTAACGATGTCTGCGGATTAGAAACATACCAGTTAACATCATCAGCAGAAGCAGTAAATTTGATTTACAAATTTTTATGCACAAACCCGGTAAGCAAATTAGATTGCTTCAAGGAATATAAGAAAGGTTCGAAAGATAAAATGAATAGCAAGGGGGATAATGGACACCCTTGCCTAGTACCTCGATAAAGGGAAAAATAAGAAGATTGAACTCCAAATAAAAAAAATAGATGTGGATGGGGAAGAATATAATATATTAATATATTTTAAAATTACAGGTCCAAAACTGTGCCATTTCAGGGCTCGCATCATAAAAAGCCAATTAATACGATAGAAAGCTTTCTCTGTATCCAAAGTAGTGGGAGCCATTGGAATAGTACTTATAGAAGCAAGATGCAAAATATTGAATAAGGTTCTGGAATTATCAGTAATATATCTGCCTTTAACAAAGCCAGTTTGTTCAAAACCAATTAAATCCTGTATCATATGATTTGCCCTAAAAGTTAATATCTTAGCAAATATCTTACAGTCTAAATTAATGAGAGAAATTGGCTGATAATTAGCACACAGAGAAAGGTCCTTACCTTTTTTAGGGATGAGGCAAAGCATTGCTTGAGAAAACGTACCTTGAGCCCTATCACTCTGAATAAATTGATAATAAAGACAATGCAAATGCAGAAGAAGAATATGTGAAAAATAAAGGTAAAATTCAGCTGTAAAGCCATCCGGGCCCGCAGCGTTATCTTTTGGTAATTTTGCTAAAGCAGTCTTAATATCCTGCAGAGATATTTCTTTATCTAGAGAAGAAAGGTCTTGAGACTGATTTGGTCGTAATGGAGAGATTTAAAAAAGGATTCAAGATCTGCCTCAGAGGGGGATGATCCATGCGTATAGAGATTTTGATAAAAATCTGAAAAACATTGCAAAATATCCTCATTTCTAAAATGATTATTCCCCTTGTCGTCTATGAAATGTGAGATCTTGGATTTTTGGGATTTAACTTTAAGATAATTTGCAAGCATCTTTCCAGCTTTATTATGCCCACCATAAAATTTAGAATTGATGTTTAAAAGTGTGCCTGAGGCTTGTTCAGTGGACTTCTTATTAAAATCCAGTTTGGATTGAATAAGGAGTTTAAGAGTATCATTATCATTTGATGTAAAGTATTTATGTTTTAGAGTTTTAATAGATGATAAGAGAAGAGCCGACTCTTGAGACACTTTTTCTGCTGTGTTGCCACATAGTCAATAATGAAGCCTCTGGCCGAGGCTTTAAAAGCGCCCCAGACAATATGGAATTGCAAGGAAGGCATCAGATTGAGATCAAAATATTCGTTAAGAAATACTTCAAATTTATCTACAAAGACCTGATCCTTCAGCAAATAATTATTAAATTGCATCCCCTTGACCTACAAGATTCAGTTGTTATGTCAATATCTATAAACCTAGGTGCATGATCCGATATTAGTATAGCGCCTATTTCAGCGTTCAATAGACCAGTAAGCAAGTGAGGTGTCAAAAAAATATAATCAATTCTAGATTTTGAATTGTGCATGGAACAATGAAAGGTGAATTCTAAACTATCTGGATTGTATATCCTCCAAGCATCTGTCAAGCATTTGGAATGAATGGCATTCTTGAATGTTTTTTGCATTTTATCAGGGATATATCTGGAAAGGGAGTGCCTGTCCGTAAAGGGGTCCATAACTTGATTACAATCTCCACCCAATATAAGATTATCATTCGGACTGGAGCGTAAAATCCATGAAATATTTTCCCAAAATTTTAGATCAATACCTGTAGGGCCATAAATGTTGAGAAAGGTGTATGTGACATTATTGATAGTGAGGTAAAAAAGAAGCCACCTCCCTTCACCATCTCTCTCCTCTCTCTCTATCTGTATGGAAAGTGATTTATGAAATAAAATGAGAACCCCATTTTTACTATGGAGGGCCGTAGAACAAAACATATGACCCACCCACTGCCGCCTCAAAGAATTAATATCCTTATCAGAGGTATGGGTTTCTTGCAGCATGGCAACCTTGCAATTTAACTTGGAAAGATGTGAAAGGACTCTCTGCTTCTTAATGGGATTACGTAAACTTTTCACATTCCAAGAAACAATATGCATGACTTTAACCATTTTGCATAACAATAAAAAGATATATCTGTAGCAACATTATCAACATAAAGTAATTTCTATAACAGTAAGTTAGAACCCACTGGATCTTATGATACCAAAAGGTATGTAGAACGAGCAACCAAATCTCAGTCGAATAAGAAAGAAGGAAGGAAGAAAAGAGAAAAGAAAGAAAAAAAAAGAGAGCAAAAGGTGGTAAAAACAGAGTAGTTGGCAAGGAGCCAAATGACTTGAGACATAGTAAGACAAAGTAAAAACAATACAATGAGAATAAAGTGGGAGAGTGGGGAAGCACGGAAAATGCTAAGATGGTCCACAACCGGAACTACACACGAGAGGAGACAGAAGGCCACAAATACATTATTATCAGAAGAAATAAATAATATAGCATAAATATGAACAATAATGACTTATACAAAACACTTACTGACAACTGAGAACAAATGAAGACAATAGGTCTGGAACATGACACAGGAAAGAGACGCATATGGGATTTAGGGAAACAAATGAAGCGTGAGGTATCTGTAAAAAGTATAAAAATAATAAATAAAAAATAAATAAAAATAAAAGTGATCAGTAACGTAGGACAATATATCAGCAAAGAACTTCTTAAGAACCAACAATGAGTAATCAAGATTTGCCACATTCCATTTCTTCACCTTTGCTTTGGCTTATAAACTTTTTCAGATCAGCAGGAGAGGCAAAAGAAAAAGTACAATCTTTGTATGTTTCTTTAAAGAAGCAAGGATGAACCAGTCCATAACGAGCGTTTAGTGATCTCAACCCTCGACGCAGTGCAAGAAACTCTTTGCGATGAGCAGCCGTAGCACTTGCCACATCCTGTGAGAAGAAAATCTCATGACCAGACCACAGAATTTGTTTCCTTTGCTTGGCTGCTTCCAAAACCATGAGTAACTCAGTATACTCCAAAAAAAGAACAATTATGCCTCTTGGATGATCAGGTGATGAGGCACCGGAAGATCTGGGCCCAACACGATGTGCACGTTGTATATTAAGAGGAGTACCATCTTTGAGCCCAATTATTTTTGGAATATTAGTTTTCAGGAAAGAGATTATGGGGGTCATTCTAACCCTGGCGGTCGTCGACCGCCAGGGCTAAAATGACGGGAGCACCGCCAACAGGCTGGCGGTGCCCCGCAGGGCATTCTGACCGTGGCGGTTCGGCCGCGGTCAAAAGTGGAAAACCGGCGGTCTCCCGCCGGTTTTCCGCTGCCCTTCTGAATCCTCCATGGCGGCGCAGCTCGCTGCGCCGCCATGGGGATTCAGACATCCCATACCGCCATCCTGTTCCTGGCGGTTCGCCCGCCAGGAACAGGATGGCGATATGGGGTGTTGTGGGGCCCCTGGGGGCCCCTGCAGTGCCCATGCCAATGGCATGGGTACTGCAGGGGCCCCCGTAAGAGGGCCCCACAATGAATTTAACTGTCTGCATTGCAGACAGTGAAATTTGCGACGGGTGCCACTGCACCCATCGCACCTTCCCACTCCGCCGGCTCCATTCGGAGCCGGCGTCCTCGTGGGAAGGTTGTTTTACACTGGGCTGGCGGGCGGCCTTTTGGCGGTCGCCCGCCAGCCCAGTGTAAAACCCAGAATACCCGCAGCGGTCTAATGACCGCGGTGCGGTATTCTGGAGGGGGGAACTCTGGCGGGCGGCCTCCGCCGCCCGCCAGGGTGAGAATCACCCCCTATGTCATTGCCTTCTGCCTCCTCAGGAATGCCATAAATTCTAAGATTTTTACGCCACTTACTATTTTCCAAGTCCTCAGATTGCTGCTCCAGAAGCGAAATTTCTTTAGACATGGCATCAATCTTAGTAACCTCATCCTGCATATTACTGATCCATTGCTCAGCCTCTGAGACCTTGGATTCCAGACTTGACCACTTTTCTTCAATCCTTTGAAGGGTAGCATTAGTTTCCATCACAAAGGGCTTCAAGTGTTTTATTTAGTCAATAAGCTCTTCCAGGGTCAGAGGCAAAGGAGATTTTGTCAGAGAGGAAGGATCCTTCTTTTGTCGTTTAGAGGTATTATTATAGTCCTTCCGTGACGAGGACATAGTTCCAGAAACTGCTGCAACTGTGGAAGAAGAAGAGGAGGGAGGCTCCATAGAAAATAAGTATGCAGAGAATAAACTCAGAGCCAATAGATAGTGTAAAAAGTATCATAAATGCAGCATTGCAGTCTGAAAAAGGTGCAATACATAAGATCTCTTGACCAGCAAAATTATTAATGACACAAATAGCTCCTGAGACTGTAGATGCTGACCATGGGGGTCATTTTAACCTCTGCCGTCTTTTGCCAAGACCGCCGAGGTCCCGCCGTGCTGAAGACCGCCAGTGGTGGCGGTTTTCCACTCGGAGTATTATGACTGTTGGCAGCTCTCCTTTTTACCGCCATGTCAACAGAACACCGCCCACCGAATCACGTCCTGTAATTCGGCGTGGCGGTGTTCTGCTGACGGTGTGGTATCGGCGGAGCAGCCCCAATGGATCGCGTCCCCTCCTGGAGGATCGCCGGACCAGGTAAGTCGATCGTCCGTTAGGGGAGGGGGACGGGGGGTGTTGTGTGTTGTGTGCGTGCATGGGGGTGTGCATGTGTGTATGTAGTGGGAGTGTGTGAGTGCGTGTATGGTTGCGGGGGTGTTGTGAGTTTGGGAATGAGTGCATGTATGTCTGTAGGTATGTCTATATGGTTGTGTGCGTGTATGTTTGAATGTGGGTGTGCGTGTCTGTCTGTGTGTGTGGATGTTGGCATGTATGTCGGTGTGTGTGTGCGTGTATGTGTGTTGGTGGTGCCTGCGTGCGTGTCGTGTGTGAATGAGTGATGTGATGTTGGGGGTCGGGGTGGGGAAGGGGTCCTGCCACCTTTGGGGGGTGGCAGGGGTGGTGGGGGGTGTAGGGGAGGGAGTCGGGGTGGGGGAGACCTCTATCAGTGCCGGGGAAGAAATTCCCTGGCACTGATAGTGCTTACCACCATGGATTTCATGGCGGTTCCAAACCGCATGAAATCCATGGCGGTCAGCCGGGTCCAAATACTGCCGGCGGTATAGTGACGACCGTCGGGCTGGAGACCCAGGTCTCCAGCCCAGCGGTCGTCTCCGCCCTGGCGGGCGGAACAGAGAAGTGGCGGATGACCATGGCGGTAACCGCCATGGTCATAATTGCAAAAAAAAAACGCCAGCCTGTTGGTGGTCTTACCGCCGCTTCTCTGCCGTCGGCCAGGGTCGTAATGACCCCCCATATCCCAATTATAGAGGAAAGTGGCTGGATAAGAGTAATCCAATTTTAAAGAAGAAAAAATGAGCTTCAGAGAGTACCTGCGTCCTACAACATTAAAGTATGCAGTTGTTTTTCTTTACTTTTTTCCCTTCCAAAAAAAAAAGGAATTAAAAAAATCAAAATGGCGGCCAGCACAGCTGACGAGTGGACAAAAAAGGCAAAAAACACTACAAAACGCGCTCCGAAATTATTCCAGCGGTAATATACCTGTTGCCCTCATGTTCCCATCTCTGTGCCTCTATTATCTCTGTCCATAGTGCCAAAATGCTTCCAAATGAGGCTAAAACGTCTCCATGACGCTGTGGAGCTTCAACGGAGAGCGGCCATCTTGCGGGTGTCTCGGCCACGCCCCCTGTGAGAAATTGTTTGACACTTCTTTGGTACACAACGCACTATTACGACATTCTGTTTTTTTTTGCAGAGTGAAGGTTTTTCGGTAAATTACACTTGTGACGCTCGTATGTTTCTTTGATGTGGTATATACACAGAGCACTTTGGTTTTAATGGTAGGTTTATATGTAAATTTAGAACTTGGGTATATATTTTAGCTGAATATATATTTAATTATTTTAGAATAGAATGTCTTCTTGTTTGTCCTTAGGAGGCGTGAAATACAAAGGCAGAAATGCGTCAACATATTTTTCTGGAGGAGTCCAATAAGATGTGGGAACAAAGTGGGTAGAAACAAAATTATGGGACAAACCACATAAATAGAGCTTGGACATTTAATCCTCAATGTTTTTTGTCCTGAAGGGCTATCTCCAAGAAGGACTGCGAGTATAAGAGATAGCAGCCTTTTTTTCATGAGCTTCGGAAAGACTAGATATAAATGTTTTTCTAAGTTTGTTTGTATTATTACGTTGGTATTTGTGATAATGTGTTATGTCCCTGCATTAATGTATTAATATATTTTTAAATCGTAGCTTGACAGAATACATTTTCTTAGAATTGTGGACTACATTCTGTGTTGTCAGTTCATAGAAATAATTTGTATATATATAAAAAGTGTTTTGAGTAGAGGAGGGGAGTTAATAATAAACCTCTTATGCCTTGAATTAATTAATGTATTTTTTCTTGTTTCCTATTGGATGCCATTTTTAGTGTGTGTGTGTGTGTGTGTGTGTATATATATATACAGGGAGTGCAGAATTGTTAGGCAAATGAGTATTTTGACCACATCATCCTCTTTATGCATGTTGTCTTACTCCAAGCTGTATAGGCTCGAAAGCCTACTACCAATTAAGCATATTAGGTGATGTGCATCTCTGTAATGAGAAGGGGTGTGGTCTAATGACATCAACACCCTATATCAGGTGTGCATAATTATTAGGCAACTTCCTTTCCTTTGGCAAAATGGGTCAAAAGAAGGACTTGACAGGCTCAGAAAAGTAAAAAATAGTGAGATATCTTGCAGAGGGATGCAGCACTCTTAAAATTGCAAAGCTTCTGAAGCGTGATCATCGAACAATCAAGCGTTTCATTCAAAATAGTCAACAGGGTCGCAAGAAGCGTGTGGAAAAACCAAGGCGCAAAATAACTGCCCATGAACTGAGAAAAGTCAAGCGTGCAGCTGCCACGATGCCACTTGCCACCAGTTTGGCCATATTTCAGAGCTGCAACATCACTGGAGTGCCCAAAAGCACAAGGTGTGCAATACTCAGAGACATGGCCAAGGTAAGAAAGGCTGAAAGACGACCACCACTGAACAAGACACACAAGCTGAAACGTCAAGACTGGGCCAAGAAATATCTCAAGACTGATTTTTCTAAGGTTTTATGGACTGATGAAATGAGAGTGAGTCTTGATGGGCCAGATGGATGGGCCCGTGGCTGGATTGGTAAAGGGCAGAGAGCTCCAGTCCGACTCAGACGCCAGCAAGGTGGAGGTGGAGTACTGGTTTGGGCTGGTATCATCAAAGATGAGCTTGTGGGGCCTTTTCGGGTTGAGGGTGGAGTCAAGCTCAACTCCCAGTCCTACTGCCAGTTCCTGGAAGACACCTTCTTCAAGCAGTGGTACAGGAAGAAGTCTGCATCCTTCAAGAAAAACATGATTTTCATGCAGGACAATGCTCCATCACACGCGTCCAAGTACTCCACAGCGTGGCTGGCAAGAAAGGGTATAAAAGAAGGAAATCTAATGACATGGCCTCCTTGTTCACCTGATCTGAACCCCATTGAGAACCTGTGGTCCATCATCAAATGTGAGATTTACAAGGAGGGAAAACAGTACACCTCTCTGAACAGTGTCTGGGAGGCTGTGGTTGCTGCTGCACGCAATGTTGATGGTGAACAGATCAAAACACTGACAGAATCCATGGATGGCAGGCTTTTGAGTGTCCTTGCAAAGAAAGGTTGCTATATTGGTCACTGATTTGTTTTTGTTTTGTTTTTGAATGTCAGAAATGTATATTTGTGAATGTTGAGATGTTATATTGGTTTCACTGGTAATAATAAATAATTGAAATGGGTATATATTTTTTTTTTGTTAAGTTGCCTAATAATTATGCACAGTAATAGTCACCTGCACACACAGATATCCCCCTAACATAGCTAAAACTAAAACCAAACTAAAAACTACTTCCAAAAATATTCAGCTTTGATATTAATGAGTTTTTTGGGTTCATTGAGAACATGGTTGTTGTTCAATAATAACATTAATCCTCAAAAATACAACTTGCCTAATAATTCTGCACTCCCTGTATATATATATATATATATATATATATATATATATATATATATATATATATATATGTTTGTGTTTACAACCTAGGTACAGTAGGGTTATATGGGCATACCTTATGCTGGGTGTGTTCCTCCCTATGCATCAGATCAATTTCCTAGCTCCATTCAACAATAGTGGCAGTTTAGGTCCTAGCCCTTCCTTATCCATCTGAGCCCATGGCATACAGATGGTCCCTGAATTGCCCTTCTGTAGTAGCAGGCATTTTCTCATTTTGGACAGCTCCACTGGTTTTCCCTCAATATACCATTCCCATTTCCTCAGAAACTCTTTCATGCAAGGGAAGTTTCACTTGGGATCTCCCCCTCCGTGCTGGATGCAGTCTTCCACAATCGCTATATCTTCTGGTTAGAAGGATCCCTCCTCCAGCCAGGTTCTCTCATATTGATCACTTCTCTTGTTCCAGTGTGCTAGGAGGTGGCAAAAGTGTTGGGGGAAGATTTCTCCTTTATCCTGAGCTACTATGTCTCTGGGGGTTGATATACCAGTACTGAGCATTTGCAGGGAGTAGCAGACGTCCTTGTCACTGCTCTTTTTGTGCACACGCAGAGGTGCCATTTTGGATCTTCTAAGTCTAAGCTGAGTTTGCAGCAGACTATTTTGGTCTCTAATTTCCTGGTTGTTCCCTCTCCCTCATTGGTGCTCTGAAAAGGCACAGACCCCAGCTAGAAGCCTCCCTTCGGAGCCTACCTTGGATTTTACTGCAGGGTGCAAGCTCTCTCTCTCTTTCCATCCTTAATTCATGCCTTTCATCTGACTCCCATCTAGATTTCCTCCTTCGCTTTGAGATACTCTCTGTTCTTCTAAATCGGTACCTGCTCTCAGGCTCACTCTCCATGGTTTCATCAGCTGCCTGAGAGTACCCTGTGGCTCCCTCCTCGCCTCCAGCTTCTGAAGGACTAGGACCTTTCTCTTCACCGTCTCTAGTTGTCTCCTTGATCAGAACTGCTATGAATCTCCCTGCCACTTGGGTGCCCTCCCCAAAACCTGCATGTGTGTGTGTTCCCTGTGCTGCTGAGGTTTGGTGGTCTGAAAATGCCAGACCCGGGTCAAGCTTCAAGGGGCTTTAGTGCTGGGTTAGGGTGGTGCAGGGAGTGTTCGGACTTTTTACCTATTCATCCAGAAAAATATGTTGACGCATTTCTGCCTTTGTATTTCAGGCCTCCTAAGGACAAACAAGAAGACATTCTATTCTAAAATAATGAAATATATATTCAGCAAAAAGCATGGGCAAAGCCCACACATGACACCTGCCTCAAAACAGAGAGAACACTGCTAGGGCATCAGATCGATAAAAAAAAACAGGCACCTCAGGGGCAAGGGGGGGCACCTCAGCCGGATGATGGGACAAAGCAACTGCTCCACGAGGGGGTTCCATGCCCACTGCTTGGTCCTGGGGAGTGCAAGGCCACAATCTCTCTAGTGGGTGGGTTGCCTACTGCTTGCTCCTCGGGAGTGCTAGGCCACAGTCTCTCAAGTGAGTGGTTTTCCCACTGCTTGCTCCTGGGGAGTGCAAGGTCACAGTCTCTCTAGAGGGTGGTTTGCCCACTGCTTGGTCCTGGGGAGTGCAAGGCCACAGTCTCTCAAGTGAGTGGTTTGCCCACTGCTTGCTCCTGGGGAGTGCTAGGCAACAGTCTCTCAAGTGGGTGGTTTGCCCACTGCTTGCTCCTGGGGAGTGCAAGGCCACAGTCTCTCTAGTGGGTGGTTTGCCCACTGCTTGGGAGTGCAAAGCCACAGTCTCTCAAGTGTGTGGTTTGCCCACTGCTTGCTCTTGGGGAGTGCAAGGCCACAGTCTCTGAAGTGGGTGGTTTGCCCACTGCTAGCTCCCGGGGAGTGCAAAGGCACAGTCTCTGAAGTGGATGCAGTTCTCCACTGGTTCTGGAGGGGGCTTTGTGCCCAGAGTGCTTCATCCTGCCAAGGACTGGGGTAGTTGATGCTTTTCTCCACTGGTTCTGGAGGGGGCTTGGTACCCAGAGTGCTTCATCCTGCCAAGGACTGGGGTAGTGGATGCAGTTCTCCACTGGTTCTGGAGGGGGCTTTGTTCCCAGAGTGCTTCAGCCTGCCAAGGACTGGGGTAGTGGATGCATTTCTCCACTGGTTCTGGAGGGGGCTTTGTGCCCAGAGTGCTTCATCGTGCCAAGGACTGGGGTAGTGGAAGCAGTTCACCACGGGTTCTGGAGGGGGCTTGGTGCCCAGAGTGCTTCATCCTGCCAAGGACTGGGGTTGTGGATGCAGTTCTCCACTGGTTCTGGAGGGGATAGGTGCCCAGAGTGCTGCACCTGGGGTGTGGCAGGTCCCATTCCCTCACCTGGGTTTCTGAGCCACAAGATTTTCTGGAAACAGGTAACATGATACTCTATGGAGGCAGAGACACACACCACCCTGCAGCGACTTAGCCTGCCAACTGCTGGTACTGCCAGTGCTGATTGTGGTGCCTCATGTAGTGTGTGCAGGGTCCAGGACGTCCCCTGCAGCCTCGGATGGCTAACCACTGGGGATGATGCTGATGTCGGCTGTGGTGGCACTGGCTGGGCACGTCGCGGGGCAGGTGGCGGTGGCTGCGGCAGTGTCTGTGGCAGAGATGCTGCCGGTGGTGCAGGTGTCAGCACCTGTGGAGGGAGACACCAGGATGTCTCCTGCAGCCTCAGACAGCTGCCCACTGGGGATGATACTGGGGACTGTAGCAGAGGCTGCAGACGTGCAGGTGGCGGTGCAGGAGTCGGTGGTTGCGGCGGTGGCCACCGCCGTACAGGTTGCTGTTCTGTCTTGCAGAAGGGGTGACACCAGACCCTCACCCGGAGGCTCTGTGCCCTGAGCTGACTTCCCTTTGGCCTTGTGAACCTTCCCCACCTTGGAAGTCGCTGCTGGGATCTTGGCACTGTCCTCTTTTGTCTTGGAGGAGGCCTTGCTGGGTGGTTGGTGCGGCTTCTCCCTGCAGCATGTGGACCCCTTCTTCACCTTGGCAGGTGGCGGAATAGGGTGATCCTTGGCCTCACTAGGTGGCACACTGGCAGCCCTGATAGGTGCCGCCTTCGATGTCACTGGACTTGCAGGGACCACAGTGCTCGAGGATTTTGTGGCTGAGGTGCTGGGCTGGGATCTGGACATCCTGACCCTAGGGGAAGGGTGGGGGGAGGTGTAGGGAAGAGGTCAATGGTAGCTAGGAAAAGTTTTTTTGACACACTGGGATGGGTAGATGGAGGAGGTTTTGGAGTGGAGGAAGAGGTAGTGGTTGTAGGAGGTGTACGTCTGCTGAGTTTGGGTGAAGGTGCATGGGCTGGAGGCTGTTTTGAGTGGATAGCTGTTGAGTGAGTGTGTGCCTGCGTTTGTGTACTTTGGGAGGAGGGCTCACAGACATGCTGGGAGAGGACACAGGGGACGTGTGCATGGTAGTGGGGGTGGTGAGTGCATGTGAGCAGTGTGTGGTGAGGGGCGTGCTGGTGATGGAGGTAGTGGCTGAGGATGTAGTGCATGCAGGTGTGAGTGGAGATGAGACTGGGAGGGAGGTGAAGGACGTGGAGGAGGGGGACACAGTGGAGGCAGTGGATGTTGGTGTGTCTGCATGGGTATGGTGCTTGTGTGAGTGCCTGTGGGATGTGTGGTGCTTATGTTTGCCTGAGCCACTTTTGTGTGTTGATGAGTGTGAATGCTGGTCTGATGGTGTGTTTGGGATAGGCTGAGGTAGAGGCGATTGGGTCTGGGTAGTGGAAGTTGGAGGGGGAGGCTGGACACAGAGACAATGGCTGCATCAGTACTGAGGCCAGAACCTGAAATGCTCTCTGTTGGGCCGACATGCCAGAATGAATGCCCTTCAGGTATGCATTTGTTTGTTGAAAATGCCTCTCGACACCCTGGATGGCATTCAGAATGGTTGACTGCCCAACAGTGAGGGATCTCAGGAGGTCAATAGCCTCCTTACTGAGGGCAGTAGGGCTGACTGGGGCAGGGCCTGAGGTGCCTGGGGCAATGGAGATGCCCACTCTCCTGGGTGAGGGGCTGCTGGGAGGGCGGTGCTGAAAGGGGGGTGGCAGCTGTACCTGTTGTTGCAGTGAGCACAGAGGTGCCCGCCACCGCAAGGGAGCTCCCATTAGAGGAGGAGTCGCTGTCTCTGGTGTCTTCTCCTGTCTCTATTATGTAGCTCCCCACGCCCTCCGTCCCACTGGTGCCTTCAGACTCCGTACATTCACCCTCCTGGGCCATGCGGGTTGCAGCTCCCTCCTGCTCCGGTGCCAATGCTCCTCCGCCAGATGATGCTAATGCACACAAGGAAAGGGTGAAAAAACATAAAGGGGGGGAAAGACAGAGGAGACACATGGTCAATGGCAACAACAACACCACCATTGGCGGACGCAACACACAGGGAGCAGCCCTATGCACTAGGCCATGCACTAACTGTTCTTGGGAAAATCACCTGCCCATGGGGGACTGTGCCTAAGCCCATTTGATGCACACCTGGAACCCACAGGAGCCTGACTAGGTGTAGATGGCCACTACCACTTTTGGGGTTGGAGTGCCACAGAGCCTGCCTAACAATGGACCTACCCAGCAAGTTTGCCCTGGCCTAGGGGAACCCACAGCCCATTTCTCCCACCCAGACACCTCATACAGCGTGTAAAGTCAGCTGAATGAAACTGTACTCACCCCCTTGTGGCTGCTGTGATGCCCTCAAGCGCCCATCCAACTCAGGATATGCCACCGCTACCGCCAGGATCTGGTACATCAGGGGATTCATGGTGCGACGGGCACCCCTTCCACATTGGGAAGCCATCCCCAGCTGGGCCTCCGCCGTCTTCTTGCTCCAGCGGCGCAGGTCCTCGCATCTTTTGCGGCAGTGGGTGCTCCATCTATGGTAGACCCCCAGGGTCCGCACTTCCTTGGCGATGGCACACCAAATACCCTTCTTCTTGTGGGCGCTGACCTAGAAGAAAAGTGAAGTAAGCCACAACTTCCCACCCTGGCCCAGAAACACTTACACTGACGATCCTCACATGCTGGCCACAGCCCCCCCAACATGTATCTTCCATCCACCCCACTCCAAACATTCATGTCCCATCCATCATGCTCACAGTGTACTCACCTGTTTGTCTGGAGGACCGTAGAGTAGCGTGTACTGGGGGAGGACCCCAACCACCAGGTTGTCCAACTCCTCTGTGGTGAAGGCAGGAGCCCTTTCCCCAGACACTGTAGCCATTGTCGCTTCCAGACTCAGGTCACAGCAGCACTTACAGTGTAGGTCCTCTCCTCTTGAAGGTCAGGTATCAAGTGAGTGAACAGATAGAAAATGGCGGTTACGTCCGCGGCGGTGTGTACCGTCACCACCAGCGTACATTGTCATTGGCTCCTGCAACCCATAGGGCCCGATGATAACCAATGCTGAATTGTTCCACGGTCTTCATCCACCTACCGCGACGCTGCACAACGCCAGCGCAGTTACCTCATTTCCCCTTGTCCCTACTTACAGGTCAGGCAACCGCCATTTCAGGGGGCCACATGGCAGGCCAACTAACTGCGTCACAGCACTTTTGGGCAGGAATACGGACAGACAGCGCCACACACCGATCACATCACAATAGTTCTAAACACCGTTGTGCAAGTTATGTGGTGTATGACCCTCTGCTCACCCTTCTCCTCCATAGGACACATCCGCTGGGGCAGATGATGAGATGGCGTCATCCTCCGGTATACAGACCCCTGGTGGACCTGTCGACAATGGAAGACAGACACATCATTATCACCTACAGACTTGATCGTGCCACAATCCATGAACTGTGTGCCCAATTGGAGCCAGACCTGATGTCCGCTATCTGCCATCCCACAGGAATCCCCCCTCTAGTGCAGGTCCTGTCAGTACTCCATTTCCTGGCCAGTGGGTCCTTTCAAACAACAGTAGCCATGGCATCAGGGATGTCACAGCCAATGTTCTCTAACGTGTTGTCCAGAGTATTGTCTGCCCTGCTGAAACACATGCGCAGCTACATCGTTTACCCTCAGGTGGAGGATTTGGCCCACAGTGAAAGGTGACTTCTATGCCCTGGGACATATCCCCAACATCATTGGTGCCATTGATGGTACACATGTGGCATTTGTCCAACCCCACAGGAATAAACAGGTGTACAGAAACCACAAAAGCATCTCCCATGTGAATGCCAAGTATCCTGGCTCTGTGCATGACGCTTA
Source organism: Pleurodeles waltl (assembly GCF_031143425.1). NCBI lineage: Eukaryota > Metazoa > Chordata > Amphibia > Caudata > Salamandridae > Pleurodeles > Pleurodeles waltl. The sequence goes on from NC_090447.1 coordinate 553,908,894, forward strand.
CATTTTGAGCAATAGCAGCATCCCTTATGTGATGGGCAAACTCCAGAGGCACCGTGTGTGGCTAATAGGTGAGCCCAAGGTCCCCACACAGTTTGAATAGGTGTCTGTGTATGGGAGAGTCCCTAAGGGTTGGTGTATGTCTAACAGTTGTTCCTTGATATTTGCAGATGACTCTGGTTACCCCAAACTGTCATGGCTACTGACCACAGTGAGGAATCCCAGGACAAGGGCAGAGGAACGCTATAATGAGGCACATGGGCGAACTAGGAGGATAATAGAGCGGACATTCGGCCTCCTGAAGGCCAGGTTCCGGTGCCTCCATCTGACAGATGGCTCCCTACACTACTCACCGAAGAAGGTGTGCTAGATGATCGTGGCATGCTGTATGTTGCACAACCTGGTTTTGCGACGCCAGGTGCCTTTTCTGCAGGAGGATGGGCCTGATGTTGGTCTTGTGGAACCTGTGGAGCCTGTGGACAGTGAAGAAGAGGGGGTAGGAGAAGAAGATATAGACAACCGAAACAACATCATCATGCAATACTTCCAGTGAGACACATGTAAGAGACTGGCACTGCTCCTCTCATATCATACTACTGTTGGACATTGCATGATTCTGCCTTTTTACCTCTGTGTATGGACCCTGACAGTTCACTTAGGCTTTCCATTTCACAGATCTGGGTACCACTTTCTGCCTTCTGCTATGTTTACTGCCGCCCAACAACTGTTGAGCATTGGTATGTGAAAATGAACATTGACATTGTTATTTATCAGAGAGATTGTAATAACACACTTGTGAAAGTACAGACTGACTCCAGATCGTTTTGTGATTCAAGGGTGTTTATTTAAGTGCTATTCAGTGGAGGGGTATGGGCAATGGGCTAGGGTGATGGTGGAGGACTGTCCATGGTGGAGTCCAGTCTCTTTCTATCACAGGTGCGTTGTCCAAAGGGGTATAGGAAGTGGAGCAATGGCAGTTCAGGGTGACAGAGTGGGACAGAAGGGTGACAATCAGGAGAGTCTTATTTCCTGGCGGGGGTCTTGGCAATGTTCTCTGTCTTGCACCTGGATCTTAGGGACCGTTTGCGGGGTGGTTCTCCTTCTGCAGGGGTTGGGTGCTAGTGGCCTTTTGTTCCTGTGGTGGGACCTCCTGTCCATTAGCGGCGGCGGACGTAGAGGGCTGTTCATCGTTCAGGCTAGTGTCAGGGGCCAGTTGGTGTGGCACTGTCTCTGTCATGGTGTTTGCCATGTCTGCCAGCACCCCTGCAATGGTGTCCAGGGTGGTGTTAATGGGCTTCAAGTCCTCCCTGATCCCCAGGTACTTCCTCCTGCAGCCGCTGGGTCTCCTGAAACTTGGCCTGTACCGTGCCCATGGTCTCCAGCGAATGGTGGTATGCTCCCATGATGTTTGAGAGTGCATCATGGAGAATGGGTTCCCTGGGCCGGTCCTTCCCCGTCGCACAGTAGTCCTCCCAGTTTCCCTGTTGTACTGTGCCTCTGTCCCCTGTACCGTGTGCCCACTGCCACTAACCCCAGGTCCCTGATTGTCTTGGGTTAGTGGGTTTGCCTGGGGTCCCTGTAGTAGTGGACACACTGCTGATTGACGTGTCCTGGGAACAGAGGGATGGGCCCACTGGGTGGGTGCTGTAGTGGTGTTTCCTGAGGAAGAAGTTCAGTGGTGGTTTTGGACTGTGGCAGGGGAACTGACTGTCCAGAGGTCTCTAATGGGCCGGGCTGCTCATTTTGATCCAGGCGTGCAGAGCTGCTGTTGTCACTGTGGGCCTCTTCTGTGGGGGGACTGGATGTGGCTGGCACCTCCTGTCCGGTGACGTTGGGTAGGGGTCCTGTTGGGGTGTAAATGCATAGTTATTGTATCTGTGTGTGCCATCTTGTGCAATGGGTGAGTTACCCTCTACTCCTGTGCTTGCATTATTGCCTTGGCCCTTGTGTGATTGTTGATTTTGGGGCCTGGGTGAGTCTCTCTACTGGACATACTTTGGTGATGGGTGTCCATGCATTGGTGTTACATGCAGGGCTTGATTTTGGGATGTGTGGGTTGTGATAGTGGGGTATCTGTAGGGTGTTGGGGTGATGGGTGTGAGGGTAGGGGTAGGAGTTTGTGATGGCATGCAGGTAGGGGGGATATAGTAGTAAAGATTTGACTTACCAGAGTCCAGTCCTCCTTCTACTCCTGTGAGGCCCTCAGGATGCATGATCGCCAAGACTTGCTCCTCCCATGTTGTTAGTTGTTGGGGAGGAGGTGGGGGTCCACTGCCAGTCGTCTGTACGGTTACCTGGTGTCTTGATACCATGGAATGCACCTTCCCCCATAGGTCGTTCCACCTCTTCCTGATGTCATCCCGTGTTCTTGGATGCTGTCCCACTGCGTTGACCCTGTCGACAATTCTCCGCCATAGCTCCATCTTCCTTGAAATGGACGTCTGTTGCACCTGTGATCCGAATAACTGTGGCTCTGCCAGGATGATTTCCTCCACCATGACCCTGAGCTCCTCCTCAGAAAAGCCGGGGTTTCTTTGAGGTGCCATTATGTGGTGTAGGTGATGTGTGAGGTGATGTTTGTTGTGCTGTGTGATGTGTTGTGTTGGTGTGTGTTGATTGAGGTGTGTGGATGTTGTGTGAGTGATGCTGTTGTGTGTCTGTGGATGCTGGTGTTGTTTTTGCTCTTCTCTCTCTCTCTGCTTTTTGGAAAAATGTCATTGTAATGGGTTGTGGGTAATGTGGGTGTGCGTTTTATAGTGGTGTTGGTGTGTGGGTGTGGTGTGTGTATGTGTATCAGGTGTGTGTATTTTGAATTGTCCAATGTGGTTGTGTTTTGTAATTGTGTGTGTATTTTGAGGGCAGTGGTGTGTACCGCCAATGGATTACCGAGGTTGGATGACCGCCGCATTGATTCGTGGGCTGTGATAGTGTGGGCGTATTCTTGTTGGCGTGACGGTGTAGGTTTTGCCATCGCCAGTTTATCACTGACCTTTGGTGTGGCGGACTTGTGTGGGTGTCTGTATTGTGGCGGATTACAAGATGTGGGTCGTAATACCTGTAGCGGATTTCTGCGGCGGCCACGGTATCTTGATGGCCGTCAGCACGGTGGTAAGCAGGATTTACTGCCAGGGTTGCAATGAGGACCTAAATCATTGATAAAAAATCACACATCAACTCAGCCATATTAAATTACCAGTGTCACAATATCAATCTAACACCATTTAAAACTGACACAAAGAAAAGGTGACAAGGCACGAAAAATAAAGGGAACAGCCTGTCAGGAAAACCTTAGCCCATCATGGCGTGTGTTATCCTGTGACAAGGGAAAGATATACGCAGTGCTCAGGACTAAGTGAGTCTGATAATGTTGTCGATACCAGCTCTGAGGTGAAGATAAGAACTTTTTGAATGAAAGGAATAACTTTGATAAGCATAGGCTCTCCTTGGCCAAACACAAACAATGCCTAATCTCCTGGATCTCAAGCATTCTAGTTGCCCAATGTCTGAATTACACCCTATATCACACCCAGGGGTCCTGCGTACCATTTCTGTCATGTCCAGTGGTCCAAACAAACACTCCTCTCTCTTCTTTCAGATACTAGCATTGTTAAGAAACCGGTAGAACTAAGAAAACCTCTTTAGCCCAGTAAGATCGCAGTGTGATCCCTATAACATACTCAGACCCTGTAAGTACCATCAGTGTAACACCCAGGGGTCCAAGTGATCAACAACCCAAAATAAAAATAAACACTATTCACCTTTCCTGACACTGACAATGACAAAAAGTCAACAGACACCTCTTACAACAGATGTGTTGACCGTATGTCACACCAACAGCCTTATGCGTACCATCTGTATCAAGCTCTGTGGACCAAGTGACCAGCAATCCAAAACAATGGACTAAAACTAATTAATAAGAGGTGACTTCTGTCTTGTCGCTATTAATTTTCCTAGTATGCCATACACCAAACGCTAGTACTAAGTGTCTGATGTAGGCTCTTACCCTTCCAATGGGGCCTTGCTGGACCTCCACACCACGGATTCAGCAGAACTTCCAATCAATTCGCAACCCCTAAGAGACAGAACAGTGGCTCTCGTGACAATGGGTGCTCAGTGTTATCTGAGACCTGGTCCAGTACTTGGGTCCAAGTAAGTTGCAGTGGTGAGCACTCCCATGTCATGTGAAGGAAAGTGTCATCATCGTGGCCGCATCTTGGGCAATTTGCGGGTGTGTTTGGAAATATTTTATGTAAGTGGTGTGGGGTCAGGTAGGCTTGGTGTAGAGAATTAAATTGCACGAATTTCAAGCGGGCATCATGGGAAACCCGCTTCACCTGTGTCAGGGCCATGGTCCACTGTCCGTCAGTACAAACTGTGTTGAGGAAATTGTACCACTTAGTCTTACTACGGGCAAGGAGTGAGCAATGTTCTCCCATCATAGTCGCATATGACACTGAGATGCCTCTGCGGCTTCGGTCATGAGACAACAGACAGTGAAGCCCCTTATGTATTGGCGGTTCTGTATACCCTAATTTCCAGATCTAACCCACAACTGATATAGGAGCGTTGTGTGCCAGGAATATCCCTGTTCCAGATAGTGTGTTCTTGTTAGGTCCTGGAAGAACAATAATGTCCTGTCAGCAAATAAATTCACCACCAGAGCAAGCCCTGCTTCCCTCTACGGAGTACAAGTGTAGGTATGTAGGAGATGTTTCAATTTGAGTATGCTCCAGAATGGGAGCTCAGGTGTTTAGGGGCGGCAGTGTGTTTTTGGGTGGGATAAACCAGTTCCAGACTAGTTTTGCAGTGCGCACAAGCTTACCCACTGGGCAGGATGGTGCATCAGGGGAAAGGAGACATTCCAAAATATCACAGTCCTGAGGCCTTTTTTAACCATAGAGCCCTCAATGCATTGGCCACTGCAGCTGAGCTACGGCAAAAGAGTGCTCCATGTCTGGGACCCCCGTCCTCCCTCACATATTGGACGCTGGAGTGTGGCCATGGAAACCCTATGTTGGCACATCAGTTCTGTCAAAAAACCCTCTCAAGGTCTTAAAAAAGGATAAAGTAGGCATCACCGGTAGCACTGCAAAAAAGTACAAAAATTGTGGGAGAATTAACATTTTGGCTACTGATGCCCGTCCCATGGGAGAGAGAGGGAGTCATACTCAGACCGGCACAGAACTTTGGATCGAGCCTAAGGCTTTACCGTGATTACCATTGTGGCAATTGGCATCTGAGCAGTATACATTGACCCCAAGATAACGGAAGGTCTCAAAGGACCAAGGGAGGTGACCCTCTACAGAGTCTGCATGGTACGTCGACTTAAGTGCCCGTAGGTGGAAAATACAAAACTTGCCCCAGTTAATTTTCAAGCCAGTTAGTTCCTCAAAGCTGTCAAGGAGAACGTAGAGTGCTGGAAGAATATTATTGTGGTTTTGGAGATAGACCACTATATCGTCTGTATATAAGGATGTTCTATGACATTCCGAGCCCACTCGGATACCCCATTCTGATCCCTTGTGTCGCAGCTGTGCTGCAAGTGGCTCCATGGCTAAAGCGAAAAGCGCTGACGAGAGGGAGCATCCTTGGCAAGTTTCTCTCTGAACAGGGAAGGAGCAAGATATTTGTGCACTCTTTGGACTCGCACTCGAGTGTCTATCTAGAATCATTTTAGCCAACCTAGGAAGCTAGGGCCCATCCCAATGTGCTCCAGTACACACAGGACATTTTTGCCAATTAAGTGTGTAAAATGCTTTCTCAAAGTCCAGGGAGATCGCCAAGGTATGACCAGTCCCCCTGGACACTGCATCAAAATTATGACATCTGCATATATTACAGTGTGTAGCTCTTTGAGGTATGAGGTACAAAGCTACATTGGTCTGGATGTGCACCTAGTGCACATCACTTTCAAGTCATGTCTGCCATCAGGAGCAGTCTATTTACAAGAATCTTGCTCAGTAGTTTATAGTCAACATTCAACATTGATAATGGCCTGCATGAGCTCACTTCAAGAGGGTTTTTACTCGATTTGGACAATACCACTATTAAGGCCTCATGTAAGGAGCTGGGTAGTACACCCTGGTGATGTGCCTCTGCATTCATTTCTAGTGGATGAGGAACTAGGCTAGCCTGGTATGTGGCATAATACTCAACAGGAAAGCCATCCATGCCCGAAGTTTTACCACAGGCCATTTGATGGATTGCCAAATTAATCTCTTCTATTTGGTCCACTACCTGAAGCACAGTTAGTTTAGGGAGAGTTAAATTCTCAAGCTAAGCTTGAAGTGTTGCCGTGTTAGGTTCAGGGGAGAGGAATACAATGCTTCATAGTAACTGGTAAAGGCCTTGTTAATTTCAGCTTCAGTGTTTGTGATTTGGGTCGTGTTGCTTCATATTGCTCCAATAATGGTTCTGGGTGTTTTCGATTTCAGTAGCCACGCTAATGTGCGTCCCAGTTTATCACCTTCCTTATGTTGGAGTTCGAGGTGGGACTCATAATCCACATCTCAAAGGCGTTTCAGGGCTTTGCGATATTGACGTTGTATGTCAGACAGGTGGAGACACGGATACGGTCCTCCAGTGTTGAGACTGGGTGAGTGAGAGAGAACCTAACCCCCCAAGACGTGGCTATACAGTGACCTCTCATAACCACTTTCATGGCATCCCACCGACTCTCAATGTACTGCATTTTCCACAAAGAACGTAGAGATTGCCTATTGTTTCTTTGTATGCTGTGTCTTGTAGGGCCTCTGTTCATAGTCTCCATGTTGGTATGGGTGCCCTCTCACTACACCAGTGAAATGTAAGTTTAAGGGGATTATGATATGACAGGGTCCTGCCTAAGTATTCAGAAGAAATAATCAAGTTGTGTGTGAACTTGGTGTCCCAGTGCATAATAGGAGTACTCCCTTTCCCCAGGGTGGCTCAGGTGGCAGACATCATGGAGGACTCACACTTCAGCCCAATTCTGGAACTGTTTAGTAGTATGTATGCCAGGTGTGTTCAGGAGGGGAGGCACCGATTGGTCAAATCCCTTCCCCAGAGTTGCGATGGGATTGCGGGTTAAGGAACAGAGTGGGGAGAGTGAGTCCAGGAATGTGCCTTGTGCCACGTTGGGGGCACATAATATTATTGTAAAAGGGCAGCCATCTAATGTGACATCCAGTAGGACATAACGACCCTTTTGTCAATCTGTAGTTTGGTGAAGGGAGCGCCGAGGCAACCCAAATCAGGACTCCCCTGGCATAGGCTGAGAACCCCATTCCATAAATCTGTCATGCCATTGATTGCTCAATTTACTGAGTTCCCCTGATGTGAGGTTGGTTTCCTATAGACAGGCAAAATGCACATGATGTCTCCTGAGATAAGCATATACCTTATGCCTCTTGACAGGGGTTGTCATACCCCTGATGTTCCAGGTTAAAGCAGTATATACAGTGGCCATAATAGAAATATGTAATCTGCTTGGAACTGCCATCACCCCCCTTCCCATCCACTGATTCCCAGCCCCACCATCACTTTCAAGTCATGTCTGTCAGCCAGGTGAAGTAGAAAAACAAAGTAAACATACACAACAACTCCCCGAACCCTGGCATGATTACCATTCAGCATCATGCCACTACCCTGTTCAACTGGTGCACAAAGGCCTTTAACAATTAGTAGTGTCCATACGGTAGAGACAGGATAGGAGGCAATCAATATTGTGGGGAGTTCAACAAGGCAGGCCCACCAAGGAGAAATAGAAAGTACCATCCAGAGCATAACTGGTGAAAGTGTAGATCCTCGGTATGGGCAGGTAGAGATAAATGTATCAAACACATCCAGGGGGCAATGGTAAAAAGCGCATCCCAAACAAAAGCCCACAGGATCACAGATCATCAGCCATGTGTGGAGTAAGGTTTGGGCCAGTGGTAAGTGAATCACTGGAGGATTTAAAGACTCCATTGTCCGAGCCAGAGTCTGAAAGGTGGGACCTTAGTATCAGAGAGGAGGTTTGCAGAGTCAAAAGCGATGTCTTGGCCATTGCCTAAGCCTGTTCTGCAGCAACCTGGGCTGGCAAAGGTCTGGCCTTGGGGGTCTTGAGCCTGCGCCGACGTGAGCAGGGTGTCAACCAGATGTCATCCGGGTAATGCTCTGGCAGAGACTGCCCACGCCCTTTGAATGTAACCAAGTCCACACATCTTCTGGACCAATAAAGACATAGACCATTTCACCATCAGTGACATGAAGCTTAGCCGGAAATAAGAGTGCATATTTATAGTTTAAGTCTCTGAAGCGTTTCCTAACCATGCTATAGAAAAACCGTAGCTTCTGTACTTCTGCCGTGAAGCCCGGCAGGCTGTAATCACAGCATTCTCATATTGGCACTGATTTATCGTGCAAAATAACTGAAGTACCAGATCACGGTCCCTAAAATTGAGCAGCCAAGTAATGATGGTTCACGGCAGAGTGCCTGGAATAAGTGGCATCCCTGGAATCCTGTGAGTACATTCCACAGAAAAAAAATGTGTGGGTTTGCTCGCCAGCACAGTATTTATCAGCCAGTTTCCGATAAAAAGCTCCACTCTGGGCCCAAGGAGTCTGATGTTGTTACGCCTGGACCTCCCTTCGTCATCCTCCACTCTCTTGTGCAGGGAGTCCACACCTGTTTGAAGCTGTATCATCTGTGATTGGAGTTCCTGCACCGTTTGATGGAGGGAGGTGAGGGAGGATTCTGTTTCACCTACCCGCTCAGTGAGATTACGATGATGTGTGTGTAATAAAGTGACCTCGATTGAAATGGTGTCTAACCTGGATTTCAGGGATGATTTGGTTTCCAGGATCCAGGATCTTGTCAAACTGAGTAGGGTGCGTTAGAAGGGTAGATTGGAGATGAGTTAATGCTTGGCCGTTCGATCTGGTTGAGCATCATGTGTGAAGTCCTGCAGTGAGGACTTATTAGATTTGGGCTTTCCCATCATTGCAGGGCGGCAAGAGATCTATCTAACTGGCTTTAAGCCTGGCAACATCTGTAGATAAGCTCACTGCATGGGGCAGTGCAGAAGAGAAAGGCGGGTACACTCTGTAATATTCCTAGTGGCATCAATGGCAAACGGAATGAGTTTGAAGTGTCCCAGATGTTGGGCTGCACCATCGAGGAGAGAGTGTGGGCTGATACTCCAATCAAAGTCCCAGAGGTCTCATGGGGTCTGGCCGCCTACCCCAAAAGCAAAGCATCTTCCCAGGTACTTGAGCACAGGGTGTTAACCAAGTTCATAAGAATCGTCGTTGAGAAGGCAGGAGGTTCTCACCCAAGTTGGGGGGGGTCAAAGCTGCAGGGAGCCAATGAGTCCTTTAATGGCATATTACAACGCTTACCATGTACAGCAGGGGAGTAATGCATCACTGCAAACCAGGTAAACATCCAGTTTGATGGGGAACAAGGGGCAGAGAGTACCAGAATGCTACTTTGGTTTGTTACTACCAATGCCCCAACAGTGAGTGAGTATCAGCGGCAGGCAACTCCCCTAAGTACAACTGCAGTAAGTGTCTCCGCCGAGATCCAAGGACGCCTCAACAATACTAGCATTTATGCAAAAGTTCCTCCATGTGTCTCTACCCTTCCTTATGCAGACCTTGGGCTCCCAATGACTTCTCCTGGTGTGTTGGCAACACAAAAGGATAATGGACGGAGTGCTGAACAATGCAAACACTCACCACCAGTCACAGATCTGGGTTTAATCCATTGTTCTTTTGCTCACCATGCCACCCCAGTTTGGACCCAACCATATGCAAGTCAGTCTTGACCCTGTTTCTCGTGAAAACAGTCCAGCCCGAACTGCCAGGCCAGGTCCTCCCTGGGCCATAAACAAGCATCCTGGGACTGGTTTCAAGGTATCACCCTTCATCAGACAACCTAGCTTGAATCCAGAAGCACAGTGAGCAAGGAACCCACGTCTGCGCATACCCTTCCCACTTAGGGCAACTTTAGCAACACAAAAGGATGATGGACAGAGTGCTGAACAATGCAAACACTTACCCCCAGTCACAGATCTGGGTTTAATCCATCATTCTTTTGCTCATCATACCACCCCAGTTTGGAACCAACCATATGCAAATCAGTCTTGATCTGTTCCTCATTGGAACAGTCCAGCACGAACTGCGAGGCCAGATCCTACCTGGACCAGAAACAAGCATCCTGGGACTAGTTAGCCAGGTTAGCTTGAATCCAGTGGCACAGTGAGCAAGGGATCCACGTCTGGGAACTTTCATTTTATTTTGTGATATTGTCTTGTGCACCCTAAGTGACTAGGGTATGCCCAGACGTGGGTCCCTTACTTGCTGCGACATGGTATTCAAGCTAGCCTGGCTGATGAAGGTTGGTACTCTGAAACCGGTCCCAGGATGCTTGAATCCTGTCTAGGGAGGACTTGTCTGGGCAGTTTGGGTTGGACTGCTCCTATTGAGAGCAGGGTCAAGACTGATTTGCATATATCTGGGTCGGAACTGGGGTAATGTGGCAAGCAAAATAACAATGGATTAAACCCAGATCTGTGACTGGGGGTGAGTGTTTGAAAAGTTTCAACACTCTGTCCATCATTTTATTTTGTGACCTTCTCCTGGTGTGTTACATGAAGGCTCAGAACCACAACAGTTTTTGGAAGAACTCTGGTCTTCTATCTGGGGTTCACCATTCTCTGCCAAAAAAATCCATCTTCTGCTCTATTAGAACCACTGCTTGGGCCATGCTCGAAGGCATGATCTCAGTGAGCAGCCTGCAGCCCAGTCTCCACTGCAGGCACCTCTTCCCATCTCCACTGCTGCTGATCTGGGAAGACAGTCCACTCCATCAGCGGCAAGGCCACTGGTGGCCTCCGCCATAGCCACAGACTGGTCCTGCCTCCGTTACGGTTCCAGCCACACGCTCCACTTAATCTAGGGCGCCCAAGCATTATAAGGAGCAGTACCACGCACAGGAGTACAGAGTGCAGAAGCCATTGGTTGGTGGGCACATCACTGTAGCTCAGGCTACCCCCTAGTGGGTCAGATGCAGGCCGAGGTGCAGTCGATGCAGCCATCGATGAGCGCAACTCGCTGGTCAAGTCACCCGGTGCTCACTGGGCCTTTCATCGGCTGCTAAATGCCTTAGGCATAGCAGCGGCAGCTCTAAGTGTGCACTCGGTCGGCATCACCCCAAGGCTCCGGGGCTTATAGTTATTCACAGATAATTTATAGGCCTACATGGAGCTCTCCATTATGCGTCTGCTCCGGTCATCATCTTAGCTCCTCCCCTGAAGGCTAGCTTTCTCTTTGGCAGATCAGTTGATAGAAGTAGTTTTAGTTGACACAGTATCCTCACTGATCACCACCTGCTCTTCCCTAATTGCCCTATTTGACCTGAGAGCTCTCAGGAGCATGATTTACAATCTGTCATCTGATGGATCTTTTTAAGTTGACTGAATTGCCGAGGGATAATAACAATTTAAACTTTGTGAATCCTGTTTCGCCTCACACTAAGGACCAGGAAACGGTGATTGGGGTTATTTTATTTACAATCAGTAATCAGTCCAATATATATGGATGTCATGAAAATATTAAAAAGAGACAGGATTACAGCTGACATGCCAAAATATTGTAATAATCTCATTATATTAAGAGACGCTGAATAACAGCAACTGCAATACAGAAGTGAGAATTAGAAATATGTGTTCCTTACAGAAACTCCAGCTCTCTCTCCTAAACATGAAATGATTAAAAAATCATCTAATCAGAGTACTAACCAAGAATGGGGATAGTTTGAATTAAGTGTTAGGAAAACTTGGAAATACAAGATGGTGTCATCATAGTGACGACTGTAGTAGAAGTCTTCCAGAAAAGGGAAGTGTTTAGCACAAAGCTTCTCACTTGCAAGAATAAAGGAAGCAGAGAGGCCTGTACCCCTCAAAGCCTAAGGGAATCTGCCTTAACTTCTAACAATGCAAGCATTAATTAAAACAAACCAAACCCCCAACATCATTCATATCTCTTCCCAGCCCACCAGAAACCAAGTGTCTTTCTTCAAGGGGTGTGCATTTGCAACATCACCTGAATTTCTCTTCCCACAGAACTTAGACAGTTACTGCAACCTTGAGCATCCCCCATTCCTGATATATGATGGAGAGGAGACTTCAACTGCTCAATAGGTCTGCACGTCCGTTGCATAAATTTCTCTTCTCAGACCTTACTATCAGCAAAACTAATACATTTAAGAATACGCCTTTTCTGTAGCTATTGAAACCTCAAAATGCACTTGCAAAAGAAAGAATGCACTAACCAAGCAAAATATATTTCAAAATTGTCATTTAGTACAGGCAACTTTAACTAAACTACTAATGTGCATTTTGAATATCTGATTATCCATGCACACACATAACTTTCAAAGTAAATGTAGAACGTGAATAAGAGAATGCATGTTTACTCCTGCAAATAACAAATACAACCTAAAGTATAACAAGGAACATGAATAATGACTACATGTAAGCATTTTAAATGAGCATTAGTGCACATGTTTATAAAGCTTCAAACTTTCAGTGGTTATATTTCAATAAAGTATTTAGGTGTTCACATATGTTAATATTACTTAAGGCACACAATTAATATAATGTGTAATGTAAATGTGTATTTGCACAACAATGATGTGTAAAGGATGGAGTCTAAGGGCCACATGTACATAGCTTTTTTTGGTTGCAAATGACCCAATTTGCAGAATCGGGACATTTGTGACAAAAAAGCATTGTCCAAAACCCTATTTTGCGATTTGGTAAACTAGTACCAAATCGCAAAATGGGGTTGTAACTCATTATTAGGAAGGTGAATGCCAAGGGCACCCCTTCCTAATAGCAACTCGCAGGGGGATGTATGATTGTTTTGCGACCGGGAATGTAGTCACAGAACAATCGCCTTTACCACCAATTTCAAATTGGTGTTAACCCATTCACAAACATGAAGTGGTCCCCGAGTGATTGTTTTTCCCTTTGTGAATGGGGGCACCAACATTTTTTCAGAGCAAACAGTTGTCCCAAAGACCACTGCATAGTCTGAAAAAATGAAAAGGAAACTTTACATTTTTTTTGTAGTGCATTCCAATTTCTTTAAAGGAAAAAAGAGTGCATTAAAAATATGACTTTATTTAAATAGCAGTCACAGACATGGTGGTCTGCTAACCCCAGCGGGCCACCATCCCTGTGATTTTTGTATTTCCTAATGGGTTGCAAATTGCTACCTGCCTCATGAATATTAACGAGGTAGGCCGATTTGCGACCCATTAGGAAACGCTAAATGAAACTCATGGAGTCACATACATTAGAATAGCAATTAACTAATTGTGTTTCACTGAGAATTACAATTAGATAATCGCTATGGCTAATAATGTAAAATATGGCCCTTAATATTTAATTCCATTTTTTAATGAAAATTGCCAACACCTGTAATAATGTATTGGTGTGATTTTGTATAGGTTTATGTGGTCCCACCACCCACACCGCCACAACAAGAAATAAACCACGCCCCCCAAAATGACCCACAACACAGCACCGCATTGGCCAATTTGAATACCCCACACTTGAAACAGATACACACACACCACACAACACCCCCCCACTATAAAACACACACCAAACCCTCAATCCCTTGCTGCGACAAACAACTGACATACATTGCGTGACGACGCTGAAGATCACACTCCACACAGACATCACAGACACCTGCACACCTCTCACGCATCACGCTACTTAAAATATTTTACACACACACATCACACTCACCATGTCCCGACAAAAGCACCCCCGTTTCACCGATGATGAATTAAGTACCATGGTGGATGAAATCATCAGGGTAGAGCCACAGCTGCTCGGGCACGAGTCCAGAAAGCATCAGTGGCATAGAAGATGGAGTTATGGCAGAGGATCATCAACAAGGTGAACTCAGTGGGAAGCCACCCACTCACAAATGACAACATAGGTAAGAGATGGAATGACCTGAAGGGGAAGGTCCGGTCCATGGTGTCCAGACACCAAATCGCCCTCATGAAGAATGGCGGTGGGCCCCGCCCTCCTCCCTTGGAGATCACATCATGGGAGGAGAAGGTCTTGGTGATCCTGCACATTGAACGTCTCAGTTGAATCCCCGGAGGACTGGTAACTGGTAAGTTACCTATAAACTCCTTGTATAAAGGATCCCCTTAATGCACGATTCCCCATTCCCTGCATGGCCACCCTACCCCACTATCACTAATCCCATAGTCCACACAACTAAATGCATGCAATGCATGTACAGCACGATGCACCACGACTCCACAGTGCATCACCCTTTAGCCACCTAACAATGCACATTCCCCTCACATGACTACACCTGAGTACTGAAGGCATGACACATAGCACTCACCTCACAGCCCATGGAAGGTACACCAGGCAGATGTGAATAACAATCCCTGTGATCCACAGGTGCCACTGAGAATGCCGTCAGACAACTAGTGCCACATACAGCCAGTCCTCCACCTGATGAAGACCCCAGTGATGACAGTGACACAGGATGTCTGGAACTGGAAGACCTACCTGGCCCATCCAGGCTCTCTGGGCAGTCCACCTCCACCAGCCTCACCCAGGACACCATAGAGCCCCCCACAACTTCTGCCAACACAAAACCTGTCACCCAATGCCCTCACGCCAGTGTTTCCAGGCCACATCAATCCATAGTGTGCCCACCTGTACAGGGACCTGAGTCAGCACCCACCACACAAGACAATAAGGGGGTCATTCAGTTGACCGCCGGGGTTGGCGGGAGCACCGCCAACAGGCTGGCGGTGCCCCGCAGGTCATTCTGACCACGGCGGTTTGGCCGCGGTCAGAACAGGAAAACCGGCGGTCTCCCGCCGGTTTTCCGCTGCCCTGGGAATCCCCCATGGTGGCGCAGCTTGCTGCGCCGCCATGGGGGATTCTGACCCCCTCACCGCCATCCTGTTCCTGGCGGTTCTGCCCACCAGGAACAGGATGGCGGTGAGGGGTGTCGTGGGGCCCCTGCAGGGGCCCCCGTAAGAGGCCCCACTTTATATTTCAGTGTCTGCTTTGCAGACACTGAAATACGCGACGGGTGCCACTGCACCCGTCGCACATCCTCCACTCCGCCGGCTCCATTCGGTGCCGGCATCCTCATGGAGGGGTGTTTCCCACTGGGCTGGCGGGCGGCCTTTTGGCGGTCGCCCGCCAGCCCAGTGGAAAACCCAGAATACCCGCGGCGGTCTTTTGACCGCGCAGCGGTATTCTGGCGGTTCCCTCCAGGCCCCCTAAATGTCCAGGTGTAAGTGGGCACACTGTGCTGGAGACACAAGTACAGGAGGCTAGGGCCAGTGGGAAGGCACCCAGGGGCCACAGGGTAGGGCAACCCAGACAGCCACCTGCTCATGAGGCTATAGCACAAGTCTTGGAAGCAGACAACCTATCCCAGGACCATGTGGGACAGATATTAGACCTGTTGGCCAGGAGTGGCATGCCCTCAATGGAACCATGGCCTCCATGAAAGGCTTATTGCAGGAGCTCGTCACAGTCCTGCATGAGTCCTCCACCCACCACCAGGCCACTTCCACTAGCCAACCTACTGACCAGCCCTCTACATCTGCTGCAGCTAGTGGGATGGTGGCCATGCCTGAGGACTCACAAGCCACTATTGAGCCACCCCCTGTTGCTGTGGAACCCCCACCTAAACATAGTCACAGAGCCAGACATCCTGCAGGGACTGAAGCCAAGACCAACCCCACTGCCAGGAAATGAGCCGCTCCAGAACTGTATCCCTGGTGTGCCACTGAAACACCTTGTTGACTCTCTGCTGCTGTATCCCCATGTTCAAATGCCACATGGATACTGGACTTGTGCCACCCACTGCTTGGCCTAACAGACCGATGCCTCCGAACACCATGGTAGCACTTCTTTGCACCCATCCTTCCCTTTGTTATTCACAATAAATACACTTCCACAAAAGGGATGGTGCAATGTGTTTACTTATTGTAATAGTACAACAAATGTGTGGCATGCCACAGAAATTGAGTCTTAAAACACAGTTAAGATGTGTATGTATCATCCTGTCATCCGGTTCCCTGCAGCAAAGTCAGTGACTACACATCCCTGAGTCCTCAGGTAGCAGGGACAGAAGAGTTGTGAAATATCATCCACAGCACATCTGCAAGTGATAGCACAGAATGTACATCACATATCAATTACACTGTTGCCAACAGTATGTACGTGCTCATCATGATAGTTAAACGATTTACAATGTAGGTATACACATTGATGGACAATCCAATGCTAATGCACACATGACCACAACCCTGTTCAAGTACTATGAGACAAGGTAATCGTTGCATCCAGCAATAATTACCTGAGTAATAGACACTCATTGTAGTTGTACTACACAGCTCACACCCTTGGATGCCAAGTATTTACAAGAATTGAAGTCACAAGTAGCAGCATACAATGCCAATGAACGTATGATACCAGAATGTAGAAGTCACAGATGTGTGAAGAAGTAGATAGGATGTCTGAAGAATATGCAACACAGACAGATGAACAAGATAACATCACAGTGGGACTGCTGATCTACTTGTCAGACCACTCTTGTACACACAACTGATACCCTAATGCAGTGGTTCTCAAACTTGTTAATGACTAGCCCCCTCAGTGGGAAAAAAAAATCATAGGGCCCCCTCAGATTTTTCCATAACTATTCTGTTAAGTTGGCAATGTTTAAATACGTCTAGACATTTAAACATTGCAGTTAAGTTCTGTTACCTTTTTACAAGTGCAATAAACATGTTTCTGCTTAAAACAAAGCACTATTATCTACATATTATTTCTTTTGGCCAGAGCCTGGACCCCCCCGGGAACACTTGAGGGCCCCCTGGGGGAGACCGCCCCACAGTTTGAAGATCCCTGCCCTAATAGGATCAACACCTACTTATATCAGGAATGGATAAGGAAATATACCCAACCTGTACTCCAACATTTGACACGTGAAATGTAGAGCAGTACCTACCAGAAGCTTAGCTGAAGTATTGCTGGATGAGCTCTGTGCTTGTGCCTACATCTTCCTCATCCCCATCTTCGTCACTCATATTTCCTTCCTCCTCTGCCACCGGATTGTCCCCTACTCCTACCTCCTCCAGTAATGGGATATTCCTCCTTAGTGTCAGATTTTGGAGCAGGCTACCACAATCTGGCACACCTTTTGTGCTGAGTACTGCAGGTAACCCTCACAGATGTGAAGACATCTGAACCTTGCTTTCAACAGACCGAATGTCCTTTCGATAGCCCTTGTTGTCCTCCCATGAGCCTCATTGTACTGTTCTTCAGCCCTGGTCTTTGAATTCGTCATCAATGTCAGTCACCAGGAGAGATTGGGATAACCTGAATCACGTGTGGAAAGGTTCAACTAACATTTACAATCCACTATGTCACATGCAGAGTGAGTAGGAGGGCTGGGGGTAACACTAATTACATGTACACTAATCATACTCACCGATGAGGAAGGCCCTCACTCTTTGTAGAGGTGCCATCAACCGTGAGACACTGCTATTCCTGAGGATGAACGAATCATGGACAGACCTTGGAAACCTTGCAGTCACCTGAGAGATGTACTGGTCAGCTAAGCAGACCATCTGCACATTAATGTACTGAAAGCTTTTATGGTTCCTGTACACTTGCTCATCAGCCCTGGGAGTTATTATGCAATGTGGGTGCCATCTATGGCCTCAATCACATAAGGGATATGTCCCATTGCATAGAAACCAGCCTTCACACTGGCCAAATCTACATTATGGGGAAATTGAATGCAGCTGTCCATATGTTTGACTAAGGAGGACAAGACATTCCTCAACACATTGCTGAACATAGTTTGGGAAATGCCTGTTGCCATACCCACTATCACCTGGAATGAGCTAGTGGCCAAGAAGTGGAGAACGGATAGCACCTGGACAGTTGGAGGAATGTCTGTAGGTTGTCGAATGGCTGGCAGCAGATCAGACGCCACCTGGGTACACAGCTCCTTGACTGTGGCACGATTCATTCAATAGTGGGAGATGATGTGGTGTTCTTCCATAGTTGCCAAGTAATCCAGGGACTGGTACACAGGTGCATGCCTCACCCTCCACAGTGGTCGGCATCTACACATGGCATACAACACAAGTGTGTCAAAACTACAGTTCATGCATCCTACTACATGGTCACATATGAAGAATCAACATCACATCTGCTACCACTTGTTGCATGCAAAGCAGATTTTAAAGTGCTGAGCAGTTGAAATTCTCATGTTAGTTGCACATACATCTGGGATTTTCAATGGATGACATCAGTTAGATGCTTGTCTGTCAATGTTAGTGTATAGTCACCATTGATATGTAAGTGTATATTCTATCTGTCATGATGTAATATTCTGAATCTGTGCACACTCCAAGTTTATACTGCCTGACTGTGATGTACACAGTCTCAGGGCGTAACTCATCACATGTCCATGATCGAAATAAGTAGTGACGCTATAAAGTTATGCAGTCGTAACAGTTACACTGCCAAATGGCTGCTGCCTGTCCTGCATGCAGGGTGCAGATGTCAGTGAGCTCATTCCGCTGGCATATGCCATCATGGCGGTAGGTGGTCAGAACATCTGTGCAATTCCTCATTGGTTAACATTGATGTCTTTGGCATACAGGGACCAATGACGATTACCACTGGCAGTGATGGTGCAGACCACTGCGGCCGTGACCGCCATTTTCTACAGTCTATCTCACTTGACTCCTGACTTTCCACCCATCCAGACCTCTACTGAGAGTGCTGCTGTGTCGTGTTCCAGGGAACCACAATGGTGCTTGCTACAGGGGATAGGGCCCCCACCTTCACATCGGAAGAACTGGAGAAACTTGTGGATAGGGTCCTACCCCTGGACACAAAGCTGTATGGGGCTCCAGAACAGCAGGTAGGTCGTATTATGGTTATTTTTGTTACAAGGTGGGTACGTAAGTGTGTTAATATGTGTATGCAGGAGGTTCTAGTGAAGGGTGTACCTACAGATATGACTGCTAGGAATGTTGTGGAAGTGTGAAGTCCCGTACAATGCTAATATGTGTACTGTTAGTAGGCCTATGAACATCGTAGGTTGTTGGGTCTACATTATTGTACCTTTCCTCTGTGCCTCCCATGCAGGTAAGCACCCATCAGAAGAAAGGATGTGGAAAGCCATCATCAAGGAATTGCAGACCCTGGGAATCCATATCCGGCAGAGTACCCACTGCAGGAAGCGGTGGGAGGACCTGAGACGCTGGGCCCGGAAGACCGGAGAGGCCCAGATGGGGACGGCCTTCCAATGAGGAAGGGGTGCCCGTCGGACCCTGACCCCCCTGACAGCTCGCATACTGGCGGTGGCCTACCCAGAGTTGGATGGGCGTTTGAGGGACAACACAGCAGCCTCAAGGGGGTGAGTGACAGAGTACATTTCCTGTACAGTTTGCTTTAGACTGGATAGGGTGTGTTAGCCATAAGATCAAGGATATCTACTGTAGGTATGACAGTTAATGTGGGTAGGATACATCTGTGCTGTGATAGGTGAGCATCTGAGCAGCAGGTTGTCATGGCATGATTACAGTGCCAAATTGTAGGATCTGACATGGACATACAGGATCTTAAGTTGGTTCCCATACCTATCTATTCATGTCCAGCATGGGTGACACGGGTAGGTCCGACAATGTACAAATGTCACTCATGGATAGAATTCTTAGAGTAATGATCCTGTGTACAAGAGCACTAGCAGTGTAGAGTAGTACCTGAGTGTAATTGTAGTGGTACCATGATTGTGTATGCACATCAGAGTGTATGCACAGTGGGTGTAGGAAAATGTCTATTGACATTGCAGAAAGTGCATTCAGGAGTGTATAGAGCGTCATGTTGTTGAAATGTACAAATGTGCAATGGGGATTGGTATTGACTCTATGCTCCCATCTTTTTTACCCCCTCCCCTCCTATTTATACTATCCCATCTTTGTGTGCATTAGCATCAGCAGGTGAAGGAGTAGGGGCACCAGCAAGTGGGGAGGCTGCAGGCCACAGTAGCCAGGAGGCAGAGACCACCAAAGCCGAGGGGACCAGTGGGTTGGAGGGGGAGGGGAGCACCCTTTGGGAGACTGGAGCAGATACTACTAATACAGATTCCTCCTCTACTGGAAGCCCCTGACAGTGGTGGCACATTCTGGGACCATCCCAGCACCATCCTTGTCTGCCATCCCCCTTACCAGCACCACCCTCCCAGTAGCTCCCCACCCAGCTGCCCATGCCCACTCACTCAGGAGGTTGAGCGGCTCCACTGCAGGCACCTCTGCCCTGTGCCCCAGTCAGCCCAGCTGCCCTCAATACTGAGGCTATTGACCTCCTGAAGTCCATCTCTGTAGGGCAGTCAGCCATAATGAACGTGATCCAGGGCCTGGCATCTCAGATGCAGCAGACTAATGCCTACCTGGAGGGCATTCACAATGCCTTGACTGGCCTGCAGAGATCATTTCAGGCTCTGGCCTCTTCATTGATGGCAGCCAATGTCCATAGTACTTCAGTCCTCACTCCTGCTACCTGTGCCCCACCCCAAAGCCCTCTCCCCTCTCCCAGCCAAGCCACACATACAGACAAGCACTCACCTAAATCAGCAGACAAGGTACGCACAGACAAAAACAGGCACCACAAATCACATCACAAGCATACACAAACTCAACACACAAAAGCAAACACAACATCAGCCAGGACCTCCCCTGTCTCCCCTGCACCTCCTCCCTTACAGTCACATCACCACTCACACCTGCCAGCACTGTAACTTCTCTCCAAGTTCCTGTCACCTCTTTGCCCTCAGTCACCACAACAGCAGACACTCATACATGCACTCCATGCACTACATCCGCACTCACCACTACCACCATCACTAACACATGAGGAACACCCACCTTACATGCAGGCACCATGCAGACTCCTCACGACCTGTCTGTTCTTTTCCAGTCTCTCTTCCCCCTTCTCCCAAAACACATAAACACCCACACTCAGACACTCAACATTCTTCCACCTCACACATACATTCTCTGCATATATTTGCACCCATATCAAGCACACCTACACATCCTACTATCACTCCCTCTACCTCCACTCCCAAAGTTGTTTCCAAATCCATCCCCCTTGTTCTTAAGAAGCTTTTCCTAGCCCACCTTGACCTGCTACCTGAGCCTGTCCCACCCCGTGTTGACCCTTGCTGTCATGGTTCTCTCCCAAGGCCAAGTCCCTCCATCTCCAAGTCTCCCCATGACCCCTTCTACTTCTGTTGCCTCTCCACCCTCAAAAGAGCCTTCACCTGTCCCCAAAAAAACTCCTGCCCCAAAACATAGCACCAAAGCCTCTGCCCCTCCGCCCAGAGCAAAGGTGAAACCCCCTCTTAGACCAAATCCCAAGGACCCACCTCCAAAGCCAAAGCCCAAAGACCCTCTCCAAAACCCAAAACACCACCCTCAGACCCATGAGATGCCTGCCTGCCCCATTGATGCCCCTATCTTGTGGAGGCCATTAGGCTGTCAGGAGTCAAGTTGGGGCCTCTGCTAGGTACAGTTATGCCTAGTGAACAGTGGACTGGCTTACAGGCTGTGATGCTTTTTGTTGCACATTTGCATTGCATTTTGTTCTAAATACATTTACACCACAGGATTCCTGTTGGTTTCCATGCCATACACTTGTTGAGTCTTATTGTTTACTGGTGAGTTTCCATCCATCTGTCATTCATTGTTCTTTCTTGTATTTGTGCATTGTCTGTTGTGTTGGTTTGTGTGTCTCTACTTGTTGGTCCTATTGGGGAGGTTGTGTAATTGTGATCCGGGGTGTGTGTATGTAACATGTGTTTGGCGTGGCTGTGTTTTGTGTGTGTGTGTCTTGGCACAGGTGTTGTGTGGCATGTGCGTACGTGCGTGCACGTTGGAATCTGTGCATGGTGTGTATGTTGTGTGGGTGTGTCACTCTCCACTTCTCCCCTTGTGTGCTCTGCAGGTGTACTCACTGATGGCGTTGGCTTTGGTGGGCATCGAGGAGGAAGGCAAGGAAGATCGCTGGAAAGATTTCAAGGTCGCGTTCTATGCCTTCCGTGGAGTCGTCTGTGTCCCTGGAGGTGAGTGGTTCCTTTTCTACTTGCTGTTTCTGCCAGGCTTTGGGTGGTGATCGTCCTGCCCCAGAAATCGCAGCGGTCTGCTGTGTCATAATAAAGTGGGTGGTACAATGGCTACAGCCAGCCTGGGGATGGCAACAGCCGTCGGCGGCAGTCTGGCTGCACTAGTGGTACTGTTGGCAAACTGGTTTTGTTTCAGTGGGTTGACTGCCGTGGTCGTAATTTGGGGGTCTGCACCGCTGGCTTGGCGGCAGTCAGACCGCCATTGCCGGCGTGGCAGGACCATTACTGCCAATGTCATGATGAGGGACCTTTGTCAGTAATAATATCTTGTCCAAAATTCAAACATGAAGTTAAAAAACTGTGGTTAAGTATAGATTTACTCTTCTTAACTGTTCATCAACATATCTTGAAGTTATGCATATCATCAAAGTAAGTGGATGTGGAGGCAACTGAGGCTTCAACTCCTTCAACATGATGACCATCAAACATCTTCCATAGAAGCCTGGATTGGCATACTGCAGGAAGAATACACACTGTTCATTTCAATGACTATTCTGTGCAATGATTTAAGTTGTATTTGTTGTGTTGCTTTTAAATTTACCAGTATAATTAATAAACATATGCATTTGTGTGCCTTAAATAGTGCAAACCGAGCCAAAAAGCAATGGTGCACTGTACACTATGGCACTGCAGAGTGCCAGTGAAAAATAAGGGCGGAGGGAAGGTGGGTGCGGATGGTATTTAAAAAACAAAAAGATCAACAAAATGTTTTGAGCATCTCACCAAAACCACGTCAGTGGAAAACGGCATTTATTCGTTTTATAGTAAACACTAGCTAGTGCTTGTTTTTCAATTTCTTTTTGAATTCTATTTATTTGCATTTTTATTAGTTAGCACATACAATAAAAGACAATGGGGGTCATTACAACATTGGCGGTAAATGCCGCTTACCGCCGTGCAGAAGACCGCCAACACACCGCCGCAGACGCGGAATTCCGCCATAGCTATTACGACCCACAGCTCGGAATCTGCCAAAATCTAGACACCCACACAAGTCCGCTACGCCAAAGGTCATTGATAAACTGGCGATAACAAAACCTCCACCGTCACGCCAACAGGAATACACCCACACTATCACGACCCACGAATCCAAGCGGCGGTCTTTTAACCACGATAAACCATTGGCGGTACACACCGCCGCGCTCAAAATACACACACATTTACAAAACACTACCACATGGGACAATTCCAAATACACACACCTGATACACATACACACACCACTCCCACACACCCAATATAATATAAAAGACCCACCCACATCACCCACAAACCCTTACGACCAAAAATGTAGACGAAGGCCAGAGAGACACCACAGCAAAAACACCAGCATACAGAGGCACACAACACCATCAGACATACACATCCACGCACAAAACACCACACACCCCTAAACATCACCCCACACATCACAACACACACCACCTCACACATCACCCACACCACCCATGGCACCGCAAAGACACCCCAGGATTTCTGAGGAGGAGCTCAGGGTCATGGTGGAGGAAATCATCCGGGTAGAGACACAGCTATTCGGATCACAGGTGCAGCACACCACCATAGCTAGGAAGATGGAGCTATGGCGCAGAATCGTGGACAGGGTCAACGCAGTGGGACAGCACCCAAGAACACGGGATGACATCAGGAAGAGGTGGAATGACCTACGGGGGAAGGTGCGTTCCGTGGTCTCAAGACACCACATCGTGGTTCAGAGGACTGGCGGCGGACCCCCACCTCCTACCCCACAACTAACAACATGGGAGGAGCAGGTCTTGGCTATACTGCATCCTGAGGGTCTTGCAGGAGTAGCTGGATGAATGGACTATGGTAAGTCAACTCTTAACTATTACATCCCCCACCCTACCTGCATGCTATCACATACCCCCACCCTCACCCCATCACTCCAACTCCTCACATATGTCTCACTATCACAAACCACACATCCCCACACCAAGCCCTGCATGCAACAACAAAGCATCGACACCCATCACCAATGCATGTCCACTACACATACCCACACAGACCCCTAAACAATTAGCACACAAGGTCCTACACAGGAATGCAAGCACTAGGGTACAGGGTCACCACCCATTGCACACCATGGCACACACAGATGCAATAATCATGCCTTTGCACCCCTGCAGGACCCCTACCCAACGTCACCGGACAGGAGGTTCCAGACATGTCCACTCCACCCACAGAAGAGGCCCACAGTGATGACAGCAGCTCTGTCCAACTGGATCTAGATGACCAGCCCGGCCCATCTGGGACCTCGGGACAGTCGGTTCCCCTCACACTGGCAAAAGCCACAACAGAGCCTCCCCTCTCTAGAAACACCAGCACAGCACCCACCCAGCGGGCCCATACCTCTGTCCCCAGGACACATCAAGCAGCAGTGTTTTCACCACTACAAGGAACCCAGGCTAACCCACCACCCCAAGTACAGCAGGGACCTAGGGGCAGTGGTAGTGGGCACACGGTTCAGGGGACAGAGGCCTAGGAACACAGGGGAACTGGGAGGGCTGCTGTGCGAAAGGGGGAGGACAGGCCCAGGGAACCCACTCTCCACGAAGCCCTCTCCAACATCATGGGAGCCTACCACCATTCCCAGGAGACGATGGCAATGGTACTGGCCAAGGTTCAGGAGACCCAACGGCTGCAGGAGGAACAGTATTTGGGGTTCAGGGAGGAGCTCAAATCCATCAATAACACCTTGAGCACCATTGTAGGGGTGCTGAAGGAACTCGTGAACACCAGGAGGGACACTGTGGTACAACAAGGGGGCCCTGACTCTAGCCTGGACGATGAACTGCCAACCACCTCTGCCGGCACTAGTGAACAGGAGGCACCGCCCAGCACCACAACACCAGCACCCCACCCCCTGCAGATGGAGAACCACCCCGCAAGTGGTCCCTGAGATCCAGGACAAAGACAGAGAACAATACCAAGACCCCCGCCAAGAAATGAGACCACCCTGACTGTCATCCTTCTTTCCCACTTTGTCACCCTGTCCATCCTTAAACTGCCCCAGCTCCACTTCCTATGCCCCTTTGGACAATGCACCTGTGAGACTAATAGACTGGACTCTGCCTTTGACATTCCTCCACCATCATCCCTGACCATTTTACAATCCCCTCGACTGTTTAGCACTTAAATAAACACCCTTAAATCACAAAACTATCTGGAGTCAGTCTGTGCTTTCACAAATGTGTATTTGCAATAACTGAAGGAAATAGCAATATCCATTGTATTGTTAACATCCCTATGTCACACAGCTCTAGTCCATGAGGTAACATAGCAGGGGTCACACAGTGGGACCCACATCTGTGAAATCAAAAGGGAAAGTGACAAATCAGGGTCCATACACTGGGTGAAAGTGACAGACAGATGAGAGGTAGAACAAGTGTATCAGATGTCGGAGGCAGTGATGTCTTCTTACCTGTTCTCACTGGAAGTATTGATGAATCACAGTGTTTCTGTTGTCGATATCCCCTTCTTCTGCCTCCTCTTCTTCACTGTCTACAGGCTCCACAGCTGCCACAACACCTTCTTCAGGACCATCCTCCTGCAGAAAAGGCACCTGTTGTCGCAAAGCCAAGTTGTTCAGCATACAGCAGGCCACGATGATCTGGCACACCTTCTTTGGTGAGTAGAATAGGGAACCACCTGTCATATGGAGGCACCTGAACCTGGCCTTCAGGAGGCCGAAGGTCCTCTCTATAACCCTCCTAGGGTTCGTGTGTATGCAGGGCCTAGATATGTGTGACGCATATACAATTAATGCCATGAGGCCTCCTGAAATGGTGGCTGCCTGACCTGTAAGGTGGGACAAGGGGATATGAGGTAACAGCGCTGGCGTTGTACACCATCGCGGTAGGTGGTCGACGACCGCGGCGCAATCCTGCATTGGTTAGCATTGGACCCTATGGGTACCAGGAGCCAATGACGATGTACGCCGGCGGTGGCGGTACACACTGCTGCAGATGTGACCGCCATTTTCTCTCTGTTCACTCACTTGATACCTGATCTTCGACCGGAGAGGACCTACACTGCAAGTGCTGCTGTGACCTCAGTCTGGAAGCGACAATGGCTCAACTGTCTGGGGAAAGGGCACCTGCCTTCACATCGGAGGGGTTGGACAAACTAGTGGGTGGGGTCCTCCCCCAGTACACGGTACTCTACGGTCCTCCAGACAAACAGGTGAATACACTGTGAGCCTGCTGTATGGGCACTGCCTGTTTCGAGTGGTGTGGATGGGAGATTGGGGGGGAATGAGGTGTGCATGAAACGACGGTGAGTGTATGTGCGTCATGGCAAGGGTAGGAACGTGGGCCAATGACTGTGACGGTCCGGACGGTTATATCTTCTTCTTTTACCCTGTACTATTACTGTAGGTCAGCGCCCACCAGAAAAGGGTATTTGGCGTGCCATCGCCAAGGAAGTCCGGACCCTGGGGGTCCACCACAGACGGAGCACCCACTGCTGGAAAAGATGGGAGGACATTCGCCGCTGGAGCAAGAAGACGGCGGAGGCCCAGCTGGGGATGGCCTCCCAACGTGGGAGGGGTGCCCTGTCACACCATGACCCCCCTGATGTTCCGGATCCTGGTGGTGGCGTATCCGGAGTTGGATGGGTGCTTGAGGGCATCACAGCAGCCACAAGGGGGTGAGTACAGTCACATTCATCTGATTCAACGCGCATGGGAGGTGTCTGGGTGGGAGAGGTGGGCTGTGGGTACCCCTAGGCCAGGGCGAGTTTTGTAGGCAAGGTCCCTTCGTAAGGCAGGCCATGTGGCACCCCACCCCACCAGTGTTCAGAGCCATCTACCCCTAGTCAGGCTCCTGTGACTTCCATGTGTGCAGCAATTGGGCATAGGCCTTGTACCCTATGGCCCTGTGATTAATTAGGGAACTCTAAGTGCATGGCGTAGTGCAGAGGGCTGCTGTGTCTGTAGTGTCCGCCAACGGTAGCGGTATTGCATGCACTGAACATGTCTTTCTACTTTCTTTCCCCCCCTTTTTGTGGTCTCCCTGTTCTTGTGTGAATTAGCATCATCACGCGGAGGAGCAGTGCCACCGCAGCAGGAGGGAGCTGCATCCCACATGGCCCTGGAGGGCTCGACTATGGACTCCGAATTCACCAGTGGGACGGAGGGTGAGGGGAGCTCCCCGGCGGGGACAGGAGCTGAGACCAGCGACACCGACTCCTCCTCTGATGGGAGCTCCCTTGCTGTGGCTGGCCCCTCTGTGCCCACCGCATCTACAGGTATAGCCACCACCACCCCCTACCAGCACCGCCCTCCCAGCAGCCCCTCAGCCTGTGCCGTGGGCGCTCACCTAGGAGGGTGGGCATCTCCTTCGCCCCAGGCACCTCAGCCCCTGCCCCTGTCAGCCCTCCTGCCCTCAGTGAGAAGGCCATTGACCTCCTCAGATCCCTCACTGATGGGCAGTCTACCATTCTGAATGCCATCCAGGGTGTAGAAAGGCAGTTGCAGTAGACGAATGCATACCTGGAGGGCATTCATTCTGGTCAGGCAGCCCAACAGCGAGCTTTCAGACTCTGGCCTCAGCACTGATGGCAGCCATTGTCCCTGTGTCCAGCCTCCCCCCTCCAACTTCCTCCACCCAGCCCCAATCCCCAGTACCTCAGCCTATCCCGAGCACACCATCAGACCAGCATGCACACACCTCAACACACCAGTGTAGCTCTGGCAAACATAAGCACCACACATCCCACAGGCACTCACACAAGCATCATACCCATGCACACATACCAACGTCCACTGCCTCCACTGTGTCCCCCTCCTCCTCGTCTCCCTCCTCCCTCCCTGTCATGTCTCCACTTACACCTGCATGCACTACATCTTCAGCCACTACGTCCATCACCAGCACGCCCATCACCACACACCGCTCACGTGCACTCACCACCCCCACTACCATTGACACATCCCCTTTGTCCTCTACCAGTGTGTCTGTGAGCCCACCTCCCAAACTACACAAACGCAGTCACACACCCACCCAACAACCATCCACCTCACAACAGCCTACAGCCCATGCACCTTCACCCAAAGTCAGCAAACGAACACCTCCTACAGCCACTACCTCTTCCTCCACTCCCAAACCCCCTCCATCTACCAGTCCCAGTGTGTCAAAAAAAAAAATTCCTCTTAAATGTTGACCTCTTCCCTACACCTCCCCCACCCCTTCCATCCCCTAGGGCACGCCTTTCCAGGTCCCAACTCAGCATCTCAGCCACCACATCACCATAAACAGTGGTGCCAGCAGTAACTGCCTTCTGGAGTGCGCCAAGCAGCAGGGCAGCCAGGGTGCCAAGGAGCCAGGCAAAGGACAGTTCCCCACCTCAAAAACATAAGAAGTTGCTCACAGCCCAGAGGGAGAAGGGCAAAACACCTGCACCAAGGGCTCTCCCAGGACTACAGGTGGGAGTGGCAAAACAGCTGCGCCACCATCCAAGGTGGGGAAGGGGCAGAGAAAGAAAGGGAAGTCGCCGCCAACCTGCACGGCAGACAAGACTGCCACCAGCACCGCCACATGCACCGCCGCCTCCAGCACCGCTTCCCAAGACACCGCCACCAGCAGCACCGCTGCCCAGGACACCGCCACCAGCAGCACCGCTGCCCAGGACACCGCCGCCAGCAGCACGCTTACTGAGCCACCCACCAGCACCGCTGGCCAATGAGCACCGCAAGCACCGCCGCTACTGAGGCCGCCGCAAGCACCGTCAGCAGCCACACCACATCATGTGCCAGTGGCACCACCGCAGACATGGCTGCCATCCCCAATGGTCAGTCGTACGAAGCTAGTGGTCAGTTCCAGGGGCCTGGACAGCTTCCATGTAGGCCCACCATTAGTGGAGTGTTACATCCACTACCTCAGTCCTTGGCAGGATGAAGCACTCTGGGCACAAAGCCCCCTCCAGAACCAGTGGAGAAAGGCATCCACTACCTCAGTCCTTGGCAGGATGAAGCACTCTGGGCACAAAGCCCCCTCCAGAACCAGTGGAGAAAGGCATCCACTACCTCTGTCCTTGGCAGGATGAAGCACTCTGGGCACAAAGCCCCCTCCAGAACCAGTGGAGTATCACATCAACTACCTCTGTCCTTGGCAGGATGAGGCACTCTGGGCACAAAGCCCCCTCCGGAACCAGTGGAGTATCACATCCACTACCTCTGTCCTTGGCAGGATGAGGCACTCTGGGCACATAGCCCCCTCCAGAACCAGTGGAGTATCACATCCACTACCTCTGTCCTTGGCAGGATGAAGGACTCTGGGCAGAAAGCCCCCTCCAGAACCAGTGGAGTATCACATCCACTACCTCTGCCCTTGGCAGGATGAAGCACTCTGGGCACAAAGCCCCCTCCAGAACCAGTGGAGAACTGTTATCCACTTGAGTGACTGTGGCTTTGCAATCCCAAGGATGCAGCAGTGGGCATCCCACCCACTGGAGTGACTTGTGAGACTGTGGCATTGCACTCCCCAGGATAAAGCAGTGGGAAAACCACCCACTGGAGAGACTTGTGAGACTGTGGCTTTTCACTCCCCAGGATAAAGCAGTAGGCAAACCACCCACTGGAGAGACTTGTGAGACTGTGGCTTTACACTCCCCAGGAAAAAGCAGTGGTGGGCAACCCACCCATTGGAGTGACTTTTGAGACTGTGGCTTTGCACTCCCCAGGATAAAGCAGTGGGCAACCCACCCACTGGAGAGATTTGAGAGACTGTGGCTTTGCACTCCCCAGGATGCAGCAGTGGGCAACCCACCCACTGGAGACACTTGAGAGACTGTGGCTTTGCACTCCCCAGGATAAAGCAGTGGGCAAACCACCCACTGGAGAGACTTGAGAAACTGTGGCTTTGCACTCCCCAGGATAAAGCAGTGGGCAAACCACCCACTGTAAAGACTTGTGAGACTGTGGCTTTGCACTCCCCAGGGTACATCAATGGGCATGGTGCCCCCTCGTGGAGCTGGCTTCGGGCACTCATCCGGCTGAGGTGCCCCCCTTCCCTTCCCCCTGATGTGCCTGTTTTATTTCAATCTGATGCCCCAGCAGTGTTCTCTCTGTTTTGATCGGGTATCTTGTGTGGGCCTCGCCCATGCATTTTGGGCCCAGTGGTCCACGGACCATGTAGGTGCAGTACATGGACTTGAATTCTTGGTGTATATATTTGTTAATAGTGTATATATATTTTTGAGTAATGGATTTTTATTGATTACAATCGTTCAACTCATTTCCTTTTGTCCCTGCGTTCTTCCAGGGAGTACTGGGGGGTGTAAATGTCATGTATCGACATGTATTTGTGTGTGTGTTGTAGTGGGTGAGGGTGGGGGTGGGGGTTTTGCGTGTTGCGTGTGTGTGTCACTCTCTTTTCCCTCCCCCTCCCCTGTGTCGTAGGGGCAGTATTCACCGTGGTCGTCGCCGCCGGCGTTCATGCTCCTGGTAGAGGAGAAGGAAGACAATGGCAGGTAGAATTTGGAGTTCTGGCTCCATGGCGTCCTGGTTCCTCGTGGTGTGTGTAGAGGTGAGCGTTTTCCCTTCCAAGTCCTGTTTCCACCGTGTTTTTGTTCACGGTGAATCTGCCCCGGAAAAGGTGGCGGATTGGTCTCTCATGATACTGTGGGCGGTACATTGTCTTCCGCCTGTCTGTTGGTGGTGACCGCCGCGCTGTTTGTTTGTACCGCCGTGGCGGTCGGAGTGTTAAAGTGGCTGTCTATGTTGGCGGTTTCCGCCACGGTCGTGATTCAATTTGTTTTACTGCCGGCCTGTTGGCGGTTTTACCGCCGCTTTAACACCGACCGCCAGGGTTGTAATGAGGGCCAATAACATGAACATACACCATTATTTGACAAAGACAGTTGCAATTTCTCAAACATAAATTCATTGCATCCTAGGACAATCCCACTGTGTCACTCAGTGGTATTTCAGTGCCTAACACACAGTTTACAGGTCATAAACTGCCAGGGACAACTGGAGGGGCTGTGCGCAGAGAAGTGGGTGGCGGGGAGGTGGTGGGGAAGGGTAGGGGGGTGATAATAAACTTTTCTAAAAACACTTACTTGCGCTGCCAGATGCTGCCTTGGTCATCTCCCCGCCCCTGTCGGTGCTTCTTTGCTCCCCTTCCTACCTAATCCCTAATCCGGATGCCTCTCTCATGTTGTTACACAGTATGAGAGAAGCACTGGGATTGGCATGAGTGGGCTGAAATGCAACTATGGGAGGGAGTGGGATCCTGTGCTTGGTCTCTACCCATTCGGTGGAGAGTTCTAAGTGTGCATGTCAGTTTGGCCAGCCTCGGATGCCCGGCAAAACCTACATGTGCACTTTTAGCGCATCACTACTCCTCTTTCTCCTTGGTGACGTGGGGGTTTCTGGCCCCACCCCACTCTCCGTAAGCGGAAAAAATAAAATGACAATCAATTACTTTTATTATCAGTTTATTTTTCTCCCTTTCAGCAGTGGAGCGATGCTCCTCCACCACAGTGGAGGGGCTGTCCCTGCCGTGTACCATACACAAAGCAAGATCTGAGACCATTGTATGAAGCTCATGACACCATACCTGGCGTATTGTGTCTAATCTTGGACTCCTTCTTTGTGCTAGGGAACTAATACTTTGTAGGTTGGCTATCAGAGAATAATCTTGGTGAGTGAATCTTTTTTTTTTAGCGAAAACAATGAAAACCATTTCACTGACAGTACTGCAGCCTAACTACTTAATAATGCATCCGTCGTCCTACTTGGTGGCTTCCCTGAGCAATGCACTTGCCTACTGGGTTGATAATAGTTGTTTTTCTGATCATTTACATTAACCAATTAGCAAATTTCTGCCCAACAATTTTCAAACGCATTGCATGGTATCCCATTGTGCCCACAATTGCCATTTTCGGTTGCTCACTTCCTATCCTAAATGTTTAGGAAATGCTGCAGGCCTTGGAATGTCCGAATTTGTTCTTACCAATCGGGAGAATACTTTGAAAAACTTCGAATAAAATTTTTACTTAACAAAATAACTAGGTTGTTCTTTCCTTGCTAATTGTCTGAGAGTGGTTGATAGTCCGCTAATATATTACAACAGCTCCAGGGTGTATTTGAGCAAAATAAGACATATTCCTGCTTAGGTTTTTGTTGTTTGAAATGTTCAGCAAAGCTTCAAAGATCCCATGCCCAAACATGCGCAAGAATGTGGAATATTTTAACGAGAAACGCAAGAAAGTCAACATCCATCAACTGAACGTGCAGAAGAAATCAGAAGGTGTTTCCAGTAACATTTTACATAGCTACAAAAGAGAATATTTTTCAAAGTTTTTGTCATTTTAAATTACAGCATGAGGCAAATAGATCCCACTGCAATGTTTTCTGTTTTACACAGTATAATTAATAGCACCCGAACATGGAGAGTTTGTTTAGATACATTTTTAATTGCACATGACCCAGTCTATAAAAGGTTCTCCCACACCAAAGCCTCCCTTCATTTTATGAAAATTCCGACATGAGAAAACTTGTTATCTGGCTTTTCTGTCTCACCATTTTGACACAAAGACAACGCTCATACATATAACTGAACACGTCTTCTCTACAAATAACCACATGCACACCTTCCAGTGGTATGCTCAAGAAGGAATTCGAAAATTTGCAAGTTCTGTCCACATCTTCAAAGCAAGTCCCAGGAGGGAGATTGACACAGACCCACTCCCCCCAAGCAATTAATTCAATTAATTCCCTGGACACAGGCACTGCACGAATGCAGGCTTGGATCTTCAGAGGTTTTCAAAATGGCCACTTTAACTAGCACACAATCTGAGAGGCATTTGATGAGGACATGCTTAAAAAAAAACTTTTGATCAATCCCCAACTCACCAACATGTTCATTACTAGTGCAGGACTGGTTCATGCACATGCTTACATTTTCTCAAATACATACCCAATTGCCCCTCTTTTGAGAAGAAGCTGCTAATTCATCCATTGGTAGAGTACGGTGGATATGCTATAAGGTAGTAAGACTTGTCTGGGTAGTCATAATCCACCCATAGATAGATGTGATATCACCTGAACAGCCATACCCTTCAGAACAGGGTGCAGGTAATTAAGTAGCGACTGTTGCTTGTGCTGTGGCATTGGTATATTCCTAATTTTACAGTGAAAGCAAACTTCAGCAATAGTTCATCATTTTTTACTGGTTATAGACTATGTTATCTTTGAACTGTACATTCAGTGGAATCCATTACATGTTACTGCTTAGTGTTCTCAGTGAGACTTTTAATACCTGGGCCCAGATTTAAGAAGCATTAGCGCCACATTAGCTTTATTTTTTTAATGCTAATGTGGAGTTAGGCTTCAAAAATTGCAGCGCCATATTTCCAAAGTGGTGCAATGAATGCATTGCGCCACTTTGTAACCCTATGCGCTACATTATGCATGTGCCATGCATAATGTATACAAAGGGGTAGTTTCCCAGTTAGGGGGACCGCAAAAGTGGCACAGTGTAATCTGCTCAGAGCAGGCGTCAAAAGGGATCACACCATTGGTTACAAAGGGACCCTATGTACTGTTCAGGGTTAGTGACAACATTTTGGCACTAACACTGAACAGTACACTAATAGCGTAAAAAATGTTGACACTATTTCCCCCTACCCTGCACCATGGTGTGTGGTATTTTAAATATGGCGCACACATGGGGGTGGTGGTGGGGCACTAAGGGGAGCAAGAAAAGTGGCACTGCACTGTTTGCAGCACCACTTATCTTAAATCTGCCCCCTGGTTTGGAGGAGGGTCATTATGGAGAGCCTGGCAAAAAATGAAATTTTTCCATACATGCCTCCAGCAGCCCACCACTGACCGCTATTTAACCTACCAATGTGTGCTGCTCTCTTTTCAAGATATGGTGATGATTCTGGCACCTTATTTCCAGGGTCTCATCTACCCCCATGTTTGCAGTATGATAGGTGATATCTTTTCACGAAAGTGTGTCCACGGATAGGAAACATCCCATAGCATTTAGAGAGCAAGATATTGGGCTCTGACAATATATCTCTAGGTAGAAGTTTAGGTTTTTTCCAAACTGAGGATCACTCAGGTCGTGTTTGTAAAATACCTATATGTGTGTCATTTGGAAAACGATACTACATATTTTGTGGCTATTTAGAAACAAATATATTCATACTTTGAGTCAATCAATTCAAAAGTGTTCAAAATAAATGTTTATTTCCAAGTTATTTAGATAGTTTTTATTTCTCATATTTTGTTCTACTTTGACAGCGATCTAAATTTTAATTTTAATTTAATACATTAAACCAAACGTATAATTGGGTTTTCATGCATAACGCTAATATTAATGTTTTTATACTATCATGGTACAACTCAATAAATTACAAAGTCTAATTATTCCTTAATCAGTGCCAATGTTCCATACAAGGTCAAAAATAGTGATCGTTTTCCAATTAACTGAGGTTTGTTACTTTTAAATCCAGACATAAACGGCTTACATGAAGTTTACAATGACATTTTCATTAAAAGAAAAAAGAAATATGTTAATTTTAGCAGCTCATGTTAGTCACATTTCTAAAGTCAATCTGGCTAATTTACCTTCAAGTACAATTGAGTGGGGGTTCAGTTTTCATCACTGGAACTGACACCATCCTACACAGTCATGGGAGTAATTTCTACCCACTTTTTTCCCTCACAAAGTAAACCCTCCTACATGAACGAGATCCACCTTTATTAAGACACATTATATCCAATGTATACTAATAAGGAATAATATGACTCCTTTAGTGTGGTGGGAATCTTTTTGCATCATGTTGTTCCACAAAAACAATATAGCAGAAACAACTGAAAGCCTTTCCTAGTAGCTACTATTACTACGACATGCATTTTTTAGTGGGAATTAATACAAATTGTTTGGAAATATCCAAAAGAAATGTAAATATTGCAGATTGGGTTTGGGTATTTAGATATTATGACGTCTTGCATGCACTGTCTCCCACATAGAAGAGCCTGTCTCTCACTCTCTCTCTGTCTTTAATTATCTTCCTCAACAATCCACTGTATGTGCTCCAAGAACACTCTAAACTAAGCAGCTATTTCCTGATCAATCTCATCTAAAGCCATCTTTATGCTTATGGTCAGTTGCTCCATTTCTCTCCTCACACATTCAGATAAAGAAGCACGTTTCTCTTAATAAACTGCAATGGATTCTTGCAAGAAAAACTGAATCCTATAGCACTAGGGGAGTCTATATGTACCATGCTCTGCCATAAAAACAATAAGATGGCAAAAACTAACTTATATTTATTGGTTCTGGCTATTATGGAATGTATTTGTCTTGTGAGAATGAATTACGAATGTTTGGAATTGTGCAAATGACTTTGGCCCTGCTGGTTTTACATAGAGCATTGTGGCTCTGCTGATCTCTTGCCAAAGCCTTGCGGGCACTCTCTCCCGAACTGAAGATCATTGACTAAGCTTTTGGCCCATATTTATACTTTTGTAGCGCCGCATTTGCGTCATTTTTTGACGCAAAAATGGTGCAAACTTGCAAAATACAATTGTATTTTGTAAGTTTGCGCCATTTTTGCGTCAAAAAGCAGCGCAAATGCAGCGCTAAAAAAGTATAAATATGGGCCTTTGTGTGTACAAACACATCTATTTGTGTTAAGATTTTCACAAACCACAAAGTATTCAATAATAAAACATTTGGGGCCCAATTTACAAGGGTAAATATAGACCAAAAGTTATTTTGATCTGAACTTGGAACAAAAGTCTAACTTTACTATGAGTAAAGTTAGACTTTAGGTCTAAACTTAGGCTTTTGGTCTAAACATAGACATTTGGTCTAAGTTTACCTTTGTGAATCAGGCCCATCCTATTTTCCCTTTTACGCAGTTCAACTATTTAAATGTGGTCTTCCACATCCCCAGCATTGTGTGTGCTGGAGAGCTTTCCTGATCATGCACCCATCCCTGTTTGGTGTGGAACAACTTCCACTCCTCCACATGGGTGAGGATTCCTCCCTGGGGATCAGCATAGAAGTGTGATTAATTAACAGAAATCCATCCACTACACTACCAGAGAATAAGCTTTGTGTGGGGAGTAACTCCCATGCCATGGATATGTCTCCCTGTTGAGGAAGACAGAGCAGCCTCTCAAAGCCCTTGGTTATTCAAAGGTCTGGGATTCATTCCCTATCTTCCTGACCTAGGGGCTGTGATGCACATTAAAAGCTGAGAATGTTTTTTCAGCAAATATAAAAAGTCAATGAGGTGAGAGTCATCCCCACCTAGCTTGGTGCTGCACACCACACCTTCATCATAATAACAGTTTTGCTTCCCTCTTCTGGAGGTAGGGGTGGAATTGAGGTGTCAAATGGGCTACTAGACACCACTCACTTTTTATATTGACGATTGGGGTGGGACTGCCCCTTCTTGGCACTGGGGTGCATGTCCCACAATTCCATTGATCTACGATTTCTTCTGATCTGCTGGATACTAGATTAGGAATGTATCCCCAATCGGCCCACTAAGGAGCTTATAGCATCCCTAGACACCAGGAACAAAGGAAATGGGGGAGCATCTCCCAGCATAGGTATATTCTTTCCCCACTCCTTAGAGCCAAAAAGCCTATCACCTTACCTGGGAATGATGACTGGCAGAGGGTTCTTCCATCATCTATTGCACCAGAGTGGAGGAAAGCACTACTAGACACCAGGGATTGTGGAAGGTGGAGTGTGTCTTTCCTGGCAAGACACAAGCCTAATTCCAGCCACTCTCAAGTTTACCCGTAAGAAAATCCTAGTTAAAAGGTTAAGAAGAAAAATGCAACTGATGAAAAAACAACCTTGACACTACTGTGGCACTTGACTGAAGATGATGAATACTACAGGCGTAAATATCAAGGTAGCAAACTCCCACTGATGTCACGAAGGAGGCAAGCAAGGATATCTATAGATAGATCCAATATTAGTTCCAGTTCCAAGAAACCAAAGTCAGGGACAAAAAAGCAGCAAGAGGGTGACAAATGGAATGAAAAATATGGGAGCTAATGTATTCTGATGCATTCATTGCTTTTGAATGCCTTCCTATATATGATTCAAACAGGAACTAACAACACTGGAAGGACCTCAAGTACAAACCCCTCCAATTGGGTAAGGGTAGTTTATAAGGCCTATCCACTGCCCTTCACTGAAATTCATACAATTGATTTGGCGTATGAGGAACAAGTCCAAGCTTGACATCCTTTTGCCAGAGCTAAACTCTGCTGACCTGCTCAGCTAAAACTCCCTGGTGCTTGCAGAATACCCTTGTGGGTGGCCATGAGCCCAGAAATGTAAATGCAGCCTAGGCAGCTAGAACGACTAAATGTGCTGAGAGAGGCATCAAACAACATGCTTCCTGACCATACAAGGTGTGCACAGTATTCTCCCAAACACTGGCAATCTCTAGTAAACTCTTGGTACAGGTGTAACATACACCAGTAAATTACCTGTGAAGATCTCTTGCAGTATTCTCTATAGATTGTGTGGTCTGGGCTATAGGACACATTTTCATACTCAACAGTAATCTATGTTAGTGGTAGTCTCAATAGGCTGAGATACTTGTATTACTCGCTGTGCTTAGCTTATAACCATCCAGCCTGATGCCTGTAAATCAAGGGATAAGATCTAGGCAAGCTGAAGAAAGTTGTTGTGGCATTATTCATGGTTTTATCCTAAATGGCAAATGTACAGTATGGGAATCCAACCAGAAGGGTATTACAATAATCTTGCGTTCTAAGAACAAATGTGTTGTTTTAGTGTTTCTTGTAATATTGAGCAGTAGAAAATGATTAAATAAGTGATGAATGACTGTAAACATATCTGGGAGTTTTATAAAGCTCCTTAGATTCTGATGATGCGGAGTGTTTCACGGTGTCAGAAATAAATATGGGAGGGTATGAGAGAAAGGTTTCAGCAGAAAGAGCAGAGAAGTAAAAAAAACAACAGTATTAGCAATGTTTTTCATATGGCCATGGAGAGGCATTCAATACCTGATAACCAAAGGAAAATTGCAGTTAGATTATAAAGATTAGAATGGAGAACAAGAACTGTTTGTCATTAGGGTTAGGATAGGAGGTAAAACAAAGAAGGACACAACATTACCAAGAGATGTGGCTTAAAGGGAAAGCAGTAAAGGACTACAGACTGATCTTTGTGATACCTCAAGTGGTGCAGGAGAGAAAAAGGAGAGTGCTGAGGATTAGGAATATGAAAAGGACTAGACAGACAGGTACGATCAAAACCATCTGACGACTTCAGTGGGGTAAGTGTTCGGACCACAATAGAGCATCAATACTTTTGAAAGCAGCTGTGAAATCAAGGAGATGGCAGAATGAGTAGAGGTTATTGCAGTGAGCAGAAGTGAGTATGTTCAAGATGCATTTGAGACAGGGTGCTTTAGAGTAATACTGATGGAAACCTGGGTATGTGGATTCAGAGAATAGTAGTACCACGTGAAATAGTGGGTTACATTGTGAACACCAATCATTTTAAAGCGTAATAGACTGCAGATGCCAGGATACCAAGTGAATGCTGGAAGAGATAAGGATTCACGGCTGCTGGTTTTTACTAGTGTTAAAAAACCTACAGATTTCAAACACTCAGCATACATCCAGAAGAGGAAGGAACGGTTGAACAGTAAGGTGAGGCGGTATAGAGCAATAGATAATAAAACAAGTGTTTTTGTAAGATAGGTAGGGGGTTTTCTAAGTGGGAGCATGAATTGAGGGTTACATTAGTCACCATTGTGGTGGCTGTGACATTAAGAGAACATAGGTATATCTAGAAAGATGCCTGATTAAGGTGAGCCTTGAGGGCTCTCCACAATTGACAGTTACAGGTTTAGAGAGAAATGAGAACAGTTCAACAGATTGAAAGCAATAGCTTTAGTAGTGATGACATTATAAGGATTTGTGTCAAAGAGTGGATAAGAATGAGGAGGGAAAGCAGGCTGGGGTACGAGCATGCCAGTTTGCTGTAACAGCAAAATGTAAGGGTGATGGCCATTCAATGCCTGTGATAGAAACCCAATTAGCAAGGTTCCAGGACTTTATGGATTTTGGACTAATTTTGACCAGCTCTTGATACTTTTTCTAAAATGTTTAATGGACAGTGTAGGTAAGAAATGATATCCTTATTTCCTAGGGTAATGAGGTTGAGCAAGGGTTTTAAGTTGGTTGGTGGGCGTGGATTGTTGGAAAACATTAAGCAGCTGGGAGTTAATTGCTGATGCAGTCAGTTAGGCGTGTGAGTACCATGGCTAGGACAAAGGCACAGTTATGGTGCCCAGGGCAGATCAGGGTGTTCAAAGGGCGTGTCTATTGTGTGACGAAGGGGGAGAAGTCAAAGAATTAGGCTGGTGGAGAAATAATCCGAGAAGTCTGGAAGTTAGAGAGGCTAGTGTGTTGGCTATTTTGTCCTAAATGTCTTCAACTCATATATGCTTTCTCGTGTAGCCACAGAGGTTTTAGCAGGATTTAAGAGGTTGAAATGGGCACTGCTGCTCAAGCAGATTTGAAGTCATTTGGAGAATTGTATATCATGATTTGGTTCAAGGCAGAAAATTGTATTTGCCAGGGATCACAAAATGTGTTCAACTGGTTCCACAGTGATCAATGTAGTCACAAGACCATTTCTCCTCTTGGTAACTGAACAATCCTACCGTGGCTGCATTCTGGATGGGGTAATGTGATATATGCTTATGTACAAGGTGAATTGTAATCGACATTATCCCTTGTACAAGAATATTGAAGAAATAATAATTAATGTATGCAGTGGGGTCCATTGAATAGGTCATACCTTCTGCATTAACTTTGTTAAAAGGGAAAAGTAGTGCAGCTAATCACTAGGCCAGTTTCTTTGCGCTTCTTTGCTTCCGGTTTTATTGGGTATATGATTGAAGAGCAGATTTTAATAAAACTGAGAAATCGCAATTGACGTGATCAATTGCTAAAGGGTATTCTAGACTAGAGAGTCAGATGGACTGGAACTTTCGAAATAAAACGTGGAATGAATAAAGACCAAGGTTTGTGTGGCTCAGTGCTGCTAACTCTTGAAAGAACACTTTAAAATATATATAAATGCAAATTAAACTCGATGTTGAAGCCGAAATAATAAAAAGATGTGTAAAAAATATTTAGAGCTCTGTAACGCACAATACACAAGGTATGCATTTTGAACACATTTAAGGGGCAATATTTGCCTTACCACACTTGCCATATGTTCACACTTATAGAAAATGAACTTCTAAGCCATGTGCTTTACTTCACATAATAAATATTTGAAATTCCTCTCAACCCTTGCATCAATTCAACTGTAAACCAATATAAAAGGATTAGGATCGATGCAAAGACGTATTCCAAGAACAACGGAAGCAGTAATGATCGTGTAACAAATAATAAAAAAAAGGAAAATGCAGATGTTGAGATCATTTAACCGAGTAAATTCCATGTAGCTTAAAGAAATCTACATATGTGCTAGGCGAAAATAGAACAATAATTTCCCAGAAATGATAGAACGTTTTTGATGGTGTATATCCAATGTATGTTTGTGGAACATACCACACCTAGGAACTGATTAAAGAAGACAGAATTAGAAAAGTTGAAAATCTGTTCATTTTTTAGATTCACAAAAAATGGGAGGAATGAGTCTGGAAAATGTCACTGTGGAAACTATGGAAGACCATATAAAAAAACATCAGGAGGCGAATATTCTGAAATGGCATGAGTTTAGCAGCTTGACGGAGGGCCCAGACAGGAATACTGCCATTTTATGGTAAGTATTATTTACTGAGTAACGTAGTTAAACATGAGAGGAAAATGAGTACACTATGGCCCTCATTCTGACCCTGGCGGTCTTTGACCGCCAGGGCGGAGGACCGCGGGAGCACCGCCGACAAGCCGGCGGTGCTTCAATGGGGATTCCGACCGCGGCGGTAAAGCCGCGGTCGGACCGGCACCACTGGCGGGGTCCCGCCAGTGTACCGCGGCCCCATTGAATCCTCCGCGGCGGCGCAGCTTGCTGCACCGCCGCGGGGATTCTGACCCCCCCTACCGCCATCCAGATCCCGGCGGTCGGACCGCCGAGATCCGGATGGCGGTAGGGGGGGTCGCGGGGCCCCTGGGGGCCCCTGCAGTGCCCATGCCACTGGCATGGGCATTGCAGGGGCCCCCGTAAGAGGGCCCCTACATGTATTTCACTGTCTGCTGCGCAGACAGTGAAATACGCGACGGGTGCAACTGCACCCGTCGCACAGCTTCCACTCCGCCGGCTCGATTCCGAGCCGGCTTCATCGTGGAAGCCTCTTTCCCGCTGGGCTGGCTGGCGGTCTGAACGAGACCGCCCGCCAGCCCAGCGGGAAAGTCAGAATTACCGCCGCGGTCTTTCGACCGCGGAACGGTAACCTGACGGCGGGACTTTGGCGGGCGGCCTCCGCCGCCCGCCAAGGTCAGAATGAGGGCCTATATAGTTTAAAAAAAACTTGAAAATCAATTTCCACTCCAAAACAGATCAAGAGATATGACCCCAACATTATATGACGGGTATCGAATGCCGTAATTTGGTCCATCTGGATGGAAAAAGTCTGATGGGAATACCAATGAAATGTATTCTGTACATGGGCCCAGTTTTGCGGCAAAATCCATAGCACCTACTAGCGCCATTCCATAGCGTCAGCC
Organism: Pleurodeles waltl; assembly: GCF_031143425.1. NCBI lineage: Eukaryota > Metazoa > Chordata > Amphibia > Caudata > Salamandridae > Pleurodeles > Pleurodeles waltl. The sequence goes on from NC_090447.1 coordinate 553,950,850, forward strand.
GGGTGCTGTATTTGTGGAATGGCACTGGTTGGCACATAGGACAGGCTAGCGTCTAAAGAAAAAACGCTAGCCGGGGGGGGAGGTTGGGGAGAGGGGAAAAGGCATTAGTGGGTCAGAAATTACACTGGACAATAAATATGCTATTAACCAGCCTAGCATAATTTTCTGATGCAATGTTTTCCAAACATGAGTCCTGTCTTAGTAAAGACAGGAGTCATGCCCACCACCTCAATGGCCGGCCCAGGGACCGGTGTCCCCTGGGCAAGGCCATAACACCCAGTGCCAGGCAAGAGTGAAGTACTGGGTTTTTCAGAACCCAGTGGTGCCAGGGAACACACCCTAAGACTTCGAGTCCTTCCTGTTTCAGACTACAGAAAACAGAGTCTTCTTGGTGAAGTCAAAGATCTTGTTTATTGGCTGCAGCCAGTAACAGGTATCCTAGAAGTACAACACAGTGTATATTCTCAGGAGACTGCTGCCTTTGCAAAGCTAACCTTCTCTTTTATACAAAATATTATGCTTTAGGCAAACATTCCTTATTTTACAGTTGACCATTCACATATTTTCACTACAAAGAAATAGCAGGTTTATGATGACAAGCCCATATTTCAGTTTGTCCAGCCCTCAATCAATTACTCGGCAAGGCTTAGTACTTTCATCAGATATCGACGGACCCCCAATATAAACGGGCACCTCCTCCTTATAAAGCAAGTCATAAAGAAAGAAACAGGGACAGGTGTGTGTGTAAGATTAGGCATGGTTTGTGTGTGATGAAAGGTTTATGATGTGTTGTGCCTTGATACTAATCTCATTCGGCCACTGGGAAAGAAACTAACCGAACAGGTTTGGCTTCAGGCAGTGGAGTCAGCTTGCCCAGGTCACAGAGGAGTCAGCAAAGGTGTATGTGTCCTTCAGACTCGTTTTCAGCATTAGACATTGGCCTATGTGAGGGCAATCATAAAATGGCTGTCGTTTAAATGGAACACGAGGGTTCAGGACGGAAACTCTGATATTCAGGTGATTTCGTTACTCGAATATGAATACAATGCTTGTGCATACTATTCTAATCATTCTCGGTCTGCTGATACCAAAATCGTTGTGATACGACGATGTTTATAACACGGGTCCAGAATTTTCAGTACCACAGACCCTCCTTTTGCCTTACACAGGCAATAACCTATACTCACGCTAATATGAGTCCAGGTCTATATTCATAAAGTCGTTGAGATGTTGCTGTAGCATCATCCTATTACCTAGCTCGTCCCTTGATACAGGTTTCCTTACAGACGATGTAGCACAGAGGCCACATATTGCAGGAGCACACTGTACACACAGACAGGACAGGAAAAGAATGGCTAAGATCATCCCAATGACTACCAGAGTCTTCCATCCCCAGGCGGATTTCAGCTCCCAGAACCACCCCATCAATGACCAATCTCCTTTATCCACGTGAATAGACTCGGAGATCTTATGCAGTTTGGAAATGGCCTGGTAGACTGTCGGAGCGTTATCTGGGATGAAAACACAGCAACTTGATAGGATCACTTTACATACCCCACCTCGGTCTGCAAGTATGACGTCTAATGCGACCCTGTTCTGAAGAGTCATAAGGCGATCCGACTGGAGCTCAGCAGTCAAATTACCAAGGGCACCGGCGGTTTCAACTACCGTGGATTCAACCACCTTTGTCAATTTCCTTATATTCCTGCTGTTAACCATAGGACCCCAAAACGTCAGAATACCTTTTTACGAAATCTCCAAATTCTTGTCCTGTAGTGTCTTCTTTACTTATGACACCTCTAACTATCTTTGTCTTATGGTAATCTGCCGCGGCCGTGTAGGTGGGAGGTAACAGGAACGAAACAAAACATGTGCCTGAGAAGTCAGGGGGCAACCATGTATAGGCTCTATTATGGCAGATGAAATAGGTACCCTTAGCTGCTAAGAACGAAGGAGAAGTCTGAGACGCAAAAACATATGTTTCAGTGCAGATACTTTTCCTTAACTGAGCTCTGGGATTCTTGCCATTACCTTGCAGACATAGGTGACCCTGATGGGGTACAATCCAAATCGGGGAGGATCTCTTTGCTGGTTCCCACTCAGAGTAACTCCATATCCTGTTATGTTCCATCCAATATATGCTAGTGTCTCATCTCTCGGGATAGTCTCATAGGAAATATCTTCCTAATCATATCTACTATACCCTTAGCTAGAGCACTATTCTTAGGATTATCTTTCACAGAACGTAGGGGGTTGGCTTCATACGCGTATATGAACACCGTTCTATATGCCCATACAGAACCATTATGGCTGAAAGGCAGGACCAGATAAGGGATACCTTTATCAGTAGTATGGGGCATAAGACCACACACCCAACAGTTAGTTGTGTTCACTACTAATTGGTGTTGGTGTAGAAGCTGAATGAATAAATTGTTGCCAAATTCTAATCTTCTGGCAGACTCGTGTTCAGGCAGGGGGTGAAAAGAATGCGAGGAAACAGTAGAAGGAGGTATGGGCTGAGTAATGGGTGCAAATGTCACTTGAAAAGAGAATAAAACATATCCTATTAAAAATGTCATTACACTGAGCAACATGAAAATACATAATATAAAAAATCGTTTCTTTGTCATTATTATAGACATTCTGGCTTTAAAGTCCATCTGTCTGGCAGGTCTCTCATTCTTGAAAAACTCCATCCTCTCTAATTGCTGCTCGTGGTGGTAGGGTGTTCTATGCCAGGGAATGCTTCTGTCAGTCCAGGGCAACTCCCTTAGACCGACCAGAACTGTCGACCTAACGTCTTCAGCTGCACTCCAAAGACTTGGGCAACCACGACCCTACAGCTGAAACCGGATGGCGGTTCGAAAAGAAAAAAACAAAAATAAGAAAGTTTCTCAGATGAGAGAGCCGCACTTTAAAAAAAAAAATAGCAAAGGAACGGGAAAAAAATTATTTGTCCTTAGTTCTTGGTCTCAAATTATAACGGCTTTTTCCAGGTACTGTCTGGTTCTGGGACAAGAGTTCAGGCTCTGCAGTGTTCAATCGAATTGACGGTGGCACAGCATCTTGCAAATTATTGTCATTTTCTTGTTCAGAAATTGTTCCTTTTACACGTGCATCGCTAAATGGCAAAAAACAAGGCACAGTCTCAGTCTCAGAGTCAGCGATCCACTCCTGGACCCACCGGTCGTACGGTAGAGGAAAAGGGACCCTCTTGCAGTGTACGCCGTGGATCAAGTTCTTTTTCCCTTCCACTCGAACAGCTGATCTTGTTGAGAGAAGGACGAGGTAGGGGCCGGTCCAACGGGGCTGGTCATTCTTTGTCCGCTGGAAGTTCTTGACCAGCACCCATGATCCAGGATCGATAAGATGTCCTGGAGCTTCAGAGACCTGAGGCAGAGTATCGTGAACCTGTTGGTGTAGAACACACAATTTAGCCGTCAATTCATACAAATAATCAAGCAGTACAGGGTGTTCGATCTCACTGAATTTTGTTGGTCTTGGCACTCCCCATATGTTGGCCGGGCGGGCGAACACAATTTCATAGGGACTAAGTCCCACTCGCGAATGCAGTCATTCTTGTTGATAGGAGTGCTAGAGGCAGAGCGTCAGGCCATTTAAGACCAGAGCTCGCTTGTATCTTTGCCAACTTCAGTTTTAGCGTGCCATTATAGCACTCTACTAGTCCAGCTGATTGGGGGTGATTTGCAGCGTGGAATTTTTGCTGGATACCTAGCCCTTCACATACTTTTTTCATCACTCGACCCACAAATTCACTCCCATTATCACTCCAGACCATTCTCGGCATTCCAAACCTAGGGAAGAATTCTTTGGCAAGGGCTTTAGCTGTGGATAAGGCAGTGTTGTCTTTTAAGGGATATGCTTCTACCCATCTTGAGAAAGCACAAACAACAACGAGTACGTATTTCAGATTGTTGCACCTTTCCATGTGGATGAAATCTAGCTGCAAAACCTCGAACGGATACGTTGGAGGCGCAAAGTGACCAGCTGGAGTTGGGGTTCCCCTACCAGGATTGTATTTCAGACACACCATGCAATTCTTGACCACATTCTCTGCACATTTAGGAATTCCAGCATTTTGCCATACTGGAGCCAACAACTTACAAATCCCTTTCACACTGATATGGGCCATTCCATGAGCCATTGTCACCACTGCAAGCACATACGCATCGGGTAACAACCATCGCTGATGTTCTGACAAGTCAACCCAACAACCATTTTCATCCAATTTACCCGTACTTTCTTTCCACACACTCAATTCTTTCTCTGAAGCTTCAGCTTGAATAGACTTCACACCCTCTATCGTATCTTCACATATTCCAACGTCACCAACCCATCTTGCAGGGCCTGCAACATACATTCGATTCATCACATCTTTTGCTGTTTCTTTTGCGATTTCGTCAGCAAATGCATTGCCACGACCGACATCATCAGTAAGCTTCTTGTGTGCACTGCATTTCACAATCGCAACTTGTAATGGCAAGGTCAGTGACTCAAGAAGCTCATTCACCAACTGACCATGCTGAATTTTAGTTCCATGCGAAGTCAGGAACCCACGTTCTTTCCACAATCGTCCAAAACTATGGGCCACACCAAACGCATACTGGCTGTCGGTATATATGGTCACTTTCATTCCTTTCGATAACACACACGCTCTCGTAAGTGCAATCAGCTCTGCTGCTTGAGCTGAATTATGTGGTATACGTGCAGCTTCAACAATCGTATGCAAAGTTGTGACAGCATATGCTGCAGTCGTATCACCATTCGGAAGCTTGTAGCATGAACCATCCACCCATAAGGTACCATCACACTTTACAAGAGGAGTATCTTTAAGATCTACTCTCCCTTTCGTTTCTTCTTCTGTCCTAAGAAAACAATCATGTTGTTCAGCATCATCTGTCTCTACTGAAATTGGCAATAACGTGGCTGGATTCAACGTATTGCACTTCTTTATGTGCACATGACTCGCTAACAGTGTCAACTCGTAACCTGACAATCGAGCACTAGTTAAATGCTGTGTCTTGGTCCTGTTTAACAACGTGTCCACTGCATGTGGAACCATCACAATCAACATATTATTCATCACTAACCCAGCAGACTGTCGAATAGAAACAGCTGCTGCTGCTGTGGCTCTCAAGCAACTCGGCAATGCTTTAGCTACCGGATCCAAAGTTGACGAAAAATATGCGCATGGGCGCTGCTTTTCTCCAAAAGACTGTGTCAGCACTGACAATGCACAACCCGCTCTCTCATGGACATACAGTGTAAAGGGCTTACTGTAGTCGGGGGTACCCAACACAGGAGCCGAACACAATGCATTACGCAATTCGGAAAAACTTTTATGACAATCTTCAGACCACGGAACGGGATTCGGTGTATCTTTATAGGTCAATGCTACCAAAGGTTTGGCCAGCAAAGAAAAATTCAGTATCCATTGTCTGCAGTATGATGTAATGCCCAAGAAAGCACATACTTCTCTCTGTGTCCTTGGCACACTCAATTTTGCAATTGCCTGAATTCTTTCTGAGGTCAGTTTCCTTCCCTCCATCGATAAGAGATGACCTAAGTAGGTCACTTCTTGTCGACAATATTGCAGTTTTGAAAGGGACACTTTGTGATGTAAATCAGATAAATGACGCAACAACGACAAGGTGGCTTCTTTACAAATCTCTTCAGTATCTGTAGCGACTAGCAAATCATCGACGTACTGAATAAGGGTAGCGCCGTCAGGTAAAACAATTGCATCAAGCTGTGTTTTTAAAGCCTGACTATATATTGATGGACTTTCACAGTAGCCTTGTGGAGCGCGTTTGAAGCGGAAACTTCGGCCTCCTAAACTGAATCCAAAAATATCCCTGCTCTCCTTTGCAATCGGGATGCTGAAGAAAGCATTCTTTAAGTCAATCACTGAGAACCAGGTGGCGGAAGCTGGAATCATAGTTAATATGGAATGATATCAGGAACAACTGGAAACTGTGGCACAACTATTTTATTTACCTCTCTAAGATCAATCACAAGCCTGTAAACAGGTGGCTTAGAGGGGTCAGTACGTTTCAAAACAGGCAGAACAGGACTATTACAAACATTGCCTCTTGTCTCTTCAATTACATCTTTTTCAATTAAATCATAAATGATCGCTAGCAACGCCTTTTCACCTTCACTAGAGATCTTGTATTGTTGAATGCGTGGTAATTTAACATTGGCTTTCAATGTCACAACATAAGGCGGTATTTCCAAAAGACCCACGTCATTAGGACCAGTAGCCCAAATGGTATCAGGAAGAAACGACAATTCGGTCGGAAGTTTATCCTTCGACAAATACATTGGAGAGACCATTTTCCTACCCAGTGTAAGTTGTACTCCCGAAGGAGAACAATATAATGTCGCATACAATCTTTTCAACAAATCCAATCCTAACAAGTTTTCACCACAACCTGTCATCAGAATAAGGGATGCTTCCAATTCACAAGGTCCAACAGAAAGGGACATAGGACTAGAAATCGAGTTCCTAACCAGGGCGCCAGAAAAATCTACTGAAACATTCATCTCGCCAGACAAAGGTGCGCCAGGGAGTTTTGAGTGCATAATAGAACTCTTTGTAGCACCAGTATCCAACAGAAAGGCTCCGACACACCTGAGGCAATCACCTTAACATAAGGTCCATTCTGATCTACTGGAACTAAAAAAACTCCCTCTCTTCGTCTATGGCTGTCCTAGCAATCATTACCTTCCAAGTTCTCATCTTCTCCATAGTAGTCGTCAGCATAGTACTGAGCTGTCCTACCAGACGCGTTATGTTGCTGGTCAAAACTATTTATTGAGTTTTGAGACGGAAAGGAACGCGTGTTCTGGGGGAAACTTCCACGTCCTCTACCTCTAGGAGCTTGTTGAACATCTCGACCTCTTGCGCCAGAAGCACCATTCGTACGCTGTAACAAAATAGGACAACTATACTTGAAATGACCCTCTTCTTTACAATATGAACACTGATTGGGACCTACAGGAACACGTGGTTGAGACAACTCGAACCTTTGCGAGTTTCTCTGGAACTGTTGAGGTTGCTGATAGTTACTCTGGCGTTACTCTGGGTTACTCACGTGGCGGATACGCCTGTTGTAAAAGAACCTTCGTCTTTAATTCTTTAGTTTTCTTGTCTGTTCTATCCTTCTCATCTTTATCCCTATTTTCGTAGTACTGTGCAGTAGCCAATATTTGTGCTGAAGAGGAAACGGCCCAAGAACTCTCTGAATCCTTCAATTTCTTACACAGCTCGGCAAGCAAATTGTGCACAAACTTGTCGACGAACAACCGCTGACCACCTTCTGTACTCATATCTTGACCACTGTGGTCGATAAACGTTTCCTCAAACCTCGTGAAGAAACCAGACACTGTTTCATCTTTCTTCTGCTTACACGCAGACAATTTATCCCAATTCACACGCATCGCAGGCATTAAAGTCTTCATGTAAGTAATGATCCTAGCAGGCAGTTCTGCTACCAAAGGCTCAGGCTTGGCACCACCAACTTGTCTATCATTTGCAGCACTAATATTAGCCCATGAGTCACCTAACTCTTGTGCATGATCTGTATGGCGAATCAATCCCCACAAAGGCTGTGGAACAACATTCCCAAATAACATGTCTATGTCGACTAAATTCATAATGCATGAGTCTGCAGTCTGTGATAATTCCTTATAATTCCCTGCAGGGTTTTTACGGGGATCAGGCAAAGTCTGATTAAGGGGTAAAACTTCAGCTCGCTTCCACGGAACATGTACCCAAACACGCTGAAAATGAGCTGGGACAGCATCAATTTGATTAGCAACATCAGCCGCAACGGCTTCCTTCCATACCGGAGGGACTTCTCTCATTGGGTACTGTCGCACCTTTTTTTTAACAGAGGAGTCATGTTGGAACAATGACTGAGAAGGATCCTTATTCCTAAAGGACAACAACGTCGCAACTGCTGTCTCAACATCGGGACCCACAATCGTGCCTTTTTCAAACTCAAACCGTACACGGCACAAATCAGGCGGATTTGTTTCCAAATCATTATCCTCCAAATCCTCACAAAGGAATGCACACATTTTCTCAAAAACGTATCTTTGTTTTGGTGCTCCCCATTGACGGAAGACATCCATAACAGACTCTACATCGTATCTTAAAGGGTAAACAACCCATTTACGCGCCATACAGTCAAACATTTCTCTCTCTTGAGAATTAGGCAGTTGACTACGCGACTGTTTACGCTCCGAATCTGGGGTCACACCAGACGACCCAAAGAGAGGAAATATAAGGCTGGCAACAGTATCTGTCAATCTCTGTCGGACAGAAGGAGAAGTTGATGAAAGAACAGGAGGAAAAACAGAGGGAGGCAAGGCAGATGCAGAAGCAGACGCAGAGGCAGTATCAGGAAGAACACCAGAAGAGGCAGTCGATGTAGTACATAAAGTCGCAGTAGGTACAGATGGAGCAGGTAGCGAAGTCGGCGGCCCTTGAAAGGGCTGCGCCATAGTAGTAGGAGCCAACTGAAGAGGAGCTGGCGGCTGTGGAAGAACCTGAGGCACAATAACCGGAGGTTGCACAGCTAAAGGTTGCGGAGGTGCTGTAGCATTCTGCGCATAAGGGGTGGCGAACTCAACAAGTGTGACATTAAAGGATCTTTCTCAAGTTCTTTTGCTGCATCTTGCTGAAGAAGCGGAAAAACTGGATAACATTTATCGGTCACCAATTTACGTTGCCTGTGCAACTGCTCATTCATCTGTTCTTCTTCATCATCTTTAAACTGCATGGCAGCTTGCATTATCGAGATACCCTCTTCCCTCTTATTTCTCTTTGCTAATTTAATTTCCTTCTGTTTGGCTTACTTACGCCATAGGCGGAAAGAGTCAAACATCGCCGGCCGGGCTTTCTTCTTAAAAAGTTTAACCTCCAGATTATCCAGAATCTCTGTGTCAAAACTACCATATTGGGGCCATTTTAAAACACCATCTTTCCTGGTGTATCGGATCCATACTTCATTATATGTGAGTGGGCCTATGCCATGTTTCACATATAGTTCATAGGTTGGAGTTCCAATCGGAGGAACCGGACACGAGTCCTCCAATCGGGAATCCCTATTATAACCAGGACAAAACAAATTTCCATATCTGCTAAGACCAGGCATCTTCGCTCTCTAGTCTAGCTTCAAACTTCAAAGGATTATCGAATACGATAGCCTCGTGAATACACGAATCCCTCGGCTTTGGTACTTGCAAGTTCCAAATCAAAGATCCCAAGGGGATACCAAACTAAGAACCAAACTAAGGACTGGGAGACGCTCCACTTATACTTAACGATGACGTCACCAGAAGACTCGTTTATCGTTTCGCTCTACCAAATCATCAAGGGTCCAAAACAGGGCGATAGTAAGGGCAGCAGTCCTTCGTAGCCGTCGGAAGCGGGGAACCTCATAGCAAAGACTTTCGGACCACGTCGACATACAGGGGTCGATGAAGTGGCGGCCTTCCTCCAGAATTTTGACACAAAGCTCCTCACGAACCTCTGGCTTGGACTGGTATCGCTGAAATCGCCCCACGTTGGGTGCCAACTGAAGTACTGGGTTTTTCAGAACCCAGTGGTGCCAGGGAACACACCCTAAGACTTCGAGTCCTTCCTGTTTCAGACTACAGAAACACAGAGTCTTCTTGGTGAAGTCAAAGATCTTGTTTATTGGCTGCAGCCAGTAACAGGTATCCTAGAAGTACAACACAGTGTATATTCTCAGGAGACTGCTGCCTTTGCAAAGCTAACCTTCTCTTTTATACAAAATATTATGCTTTAGGCAAACATTCCTTATTTTACAGTTGACCATTCACATATTTTCACTACAAAGAAATAGCAGGTTTATGATGACAAGCCCATATTTCAGTTTGTCCAGCCCTCAATCAATTACTCGGCAAGGCTTAGTACTTTCATCAGATATCGACGGACCCCCAATATAAACGGGCACCTCCTCCTTGTAAAGCAAGTCATAAAGAAAGAAACAGGGACAGGTGTGTGTAAGATTAGGCATGGTTTGTGTGTGATGAAAGGTTTATGATGTGTTGTGCCTTGATACTAATCTCATTCGGCCACTGGGAAAGAAACTGGCCGAACAGGTTTGGCTTCAGGCAGTGGAGTCAGCTTGCCCAGGTCACAGAGGAGTCAGCAAAGGTGTACGTGTCCTTCAGACTCGTTTTCAGCATTAGACATTGGCCTATGTGAGGGCAATCACAAAATGGCTGTCGTTTAAATGTAACACGAGGGTTCAGGACGGAAACTCTGATATTCGGTTGATTTTGTTACCCGAATATGAATACAATGCTTGTGTATACTATTCTAATCATTCTCGGTCTGCTGATACCAAAATCGTTGTGATACGACGATGTTTATAACACGGGTCCAGAATTTTCAGTACCACAAGAGGCCGTAAGGAGCCTTCAATGGCACAAGAAACAAAATAAAAAATATATTTACCTGTATTTACCCAGGAAGGGGTACCCCATCCTATGGCGAACCTCTGGTGTGGGTGGGGGTGTTCCTGGTGCTTGGGGTGTGCATCTGATGGCCCATTCCATGGTGTTTGGCCATGGAAATGGGTCCACAGGTCCCCTAATACCTGGTCAGACCCAGGCGTTAAATAATGGTGCTAAGCAGGCTTAGCACCATTATTTGGATCTGCCTACTCCATGCGCTTCGTTTTTGCGCTGGAGTACAAATAAGACATTAGGGGGTTAGCGTGATATTGTGAATGGGAACGCCTACCTTGCATCTAATTAGCGCAAGGTAGTTTGCCGCACCTACAATATTATGCTAATTCCTATATTTTGACACTAGACGGGTCTAGTGTCAAAATATAAATATGGAGTTAAGTTTTCCCTGTTTTAGTGTCAAAATAAAAGTTGCTAAAACGGTGCAAATCAAGTATAAATATGCCCAATGGTGTCAAAAAATCCTGAACGTGAATTTCCACTTTAATATAGACTAATAAGAGATATTACCCCAATACTGTCATGGCCTAAGGGGAAAAAAGGAAACACGTCCACGCCAAAAAGGTATGTATAAAAGTGACCAGGTAATTTACAACACTTTACGATCCAGGTCCACTATTTTGCTTGCAAACCCAAAGAACACATATAAGCGTATGAAATATTTAACCCTACCTCATAGTGACGGCCTTCCTGTTAGGATAAGAGGCTCTATCCTTCAAACATTAAAGTGTACCCTGTGAATTTTTTTTTTTTTAATGCAGGCTAATGCTAATTGTGGAAATGGATTGCTTTAATCTGGTGGATCTGGATAGAATAATAAATAATATGATATGTGAGGTCATAAGCAGTACATTGCTGGCGTACATTATAGTTGGTGCTGGTGACAATAACTGCTGAATGTCTATGGTTTTGTGTGTGTCTGTTTTTTGCATGCTGTTCTTTGACTTTCCCTACTTCTCATTACTTTCTCCATGCTCTCAGCCCTCTGCGCTGCATGCCTGCTGCCTCCCAGTCACTCCCTCCCATAACTTTCTCTTCCTCTCAGGCCCATGGTCTGCATGCATGCTGCCTGCCTGTCCCTCCTTCTCACTACTTTCTCCTTCCTCCCAGCTCTGTGGTCTGTGTTCCTACTGCCTGCCTGTCCCTCCTTCCCACTGCTTTCTCCTGCTTCTCAGCCCCTTGGTCTGCATGCCTGCCGTAGGCCTACCCTTCCTTCTCACTGCTTTCACCTCCCTCTCAGCCCTGTGCTCTGTGTGCCTACCAGACTGTGCCTGTTGCTCCTTCTCACCACTTTCTCCTTGCTTTCAGCCTAATTACCTGATGCACGCTGTCTGCCTGCCCCTCCTTCCCACCACTTTCTCTGTGCTCTCAGCCCCATGGTCTGCATACCTGCTGCCTGCCTGTTTCTCTTCTCACTGCTTTCTCCTCCTTCTCAGACCCATGGTCTGCATTCCTGCAGCCTGCCTCTCACCTCCTTGTCTGTGTGCCTGTTGCCTTCCTCTTGCTCATTCTAACCACTTTCTCTTTCACTCAGCCCCATTGTTCAGCATGCCTGCTGTCTGCCTTTCCCTTCTCCTCACTGCTTTATTATCCATCTCAGCCCTGTGGTCTTCATGCCTGCCTGTCCCTCCTTCTCATTACTTTCTCCTTCCTCTCAGCTCCTTGGTCTACATGCCTGCTGCCTGCCCAACCCTCTTTCTCACTGCTTTTTCCTCCATCTCAGCCCCATGGTCTGCATGCCTGCTACCTGCCTGTCCCTCCTTCTCACTATTTTGTCCATGCTCTCAGCCCCCTTGTCTGTATGCCTGTTGCCTGCCTTTCCCTTCTGCCCACCATTTTCTAATCCATCTCAGCCCTGTGGTCTTCATGCCTGCCTGTCCTTCCTTCTTATTACTTTCTCCTTCCTCTCGGCCCCATGGTGTGAGTGCCTGCTGCCTGTCTGACCCTCCTTCTCACCACTTTCTTCTTCCTCTCAGCCCAGTGGCCTGTGTGTCTGCCTGTTCATCATCTATTTCTCCGCCCTCCCAGCCTAATGATCTTTGTGCCTACTGCCTGCCTGTCCCTTCTTCTCACTGCTTTCTCCTCCCTCTCAGCTCCATGGTCTGTGTGCGTTCTGCCTACTTGTCACTCCTTCTTACTGATTTCTCTTTCCTCTCAGCCCTGTTGTCTATGTGCCTACTGCCTGACTGTCCTTCCTTCTCACCGCTTTCTCATTGGTCTCAGCCCTGTTGTCTGTGTGCCTGCCTCTCCTTCCTTCTCACAATTTCTCTGGGCTCTCAGCCCTGTGGTCTGCATGCCTGCAGTCTGCCTCTCCCTCCTTCTCTTTGCTTTCTCCTTCCTCTCAGCCCCATTGTCTGCATGTTGGCTGCCTGTCCCTCCTTTTCACTGCTTTCTCCTCCCTCTCAGCCCTGTGGTCTGTGTGCCTGCTGCCTTCCTGTCCCACCTTCTCACTACTTTCTCCTTCCTCTTGCCCCGTGGCCTACATGCCTGCCTGTCACTTATCACTCTCTCCTTCCTTTTGGCCCCATGGTCTCCCTGCCTCCTGCCTGCCTCCTGCCTGCCTCTTCCTCCTTCTCATTACTTTATCCTCCCTCTCAGCCCCATGGTCTGTGTGCCTGCAGCCTGCCTGGTCCCCCTTCTCACCACTGTTCTCCTCGATTTCAGCCCCGTTGTCTGTCTGCCTGCCTGTCCCTCCTTCTCACTGCTTTACCTGTGCTCTCAGCCCTGTGGTCTGTAATGCCTGCTTCCTGCCTGTACCTCCTTCTCACTGCTTTCCACAGGCACTTAGCCCCGTGTCTGCACCTCTTCTGCCTGCTTTCCCTCCTACAAGCAGGGGAGTAGCTTTAGTGAGAATTAGAAACACACATGTGGAGGCATTTCTAATGTCAGTGTTCCATTTTGTTTTAAACTCACACCAAATACACTAGAACAAAATTGCACATTTTCTCTTACGCTTAATATAACCAAAATGCACTTTATGTCATGTCCTGTAATGAATAAACACTTTTTAGGCCTCCAAAGTGGAAAAAGGCTACTAGAATGGATTTTACACTTACTCAAAACTTTTTATTTTGTCCCATTGAGATAATGGATCTGTCCCTTAACATTGTTATTAAGCTCTAAAACTGATGGTCCCATAAGCTTCTAATTCACTTCATATACTGATTTTTGTGCAGAAGACAATCTTGTGCTTCAAATCATACTTCAGTTAAATCAGATCATAAATCAGCACAATGAGTGTTATTTTCACTCTCATAGTAATTATCTGCTTTCGCTTGCCTCTTAACTCCATGATCTGGGTGCCTGTTGCCTCCCTGTCCCTCTTTCTCACTCCTTTCTCTGGGTCCTCAGCCCAGTGTTTGTGTGCCTGCTGCCTGCCTGTCCCTCCTTCTCACTACTTTCTCCTCCCTCTCAGCCTCGTGGTGTGAGTACCTACTGCCTGCCTCTACTTCCTTCTGAACCCGTTCTCTTTCCACTCAGCTCCGTGGTCTGCGTTCCTGCTGCCTGCCTGTTACTTCTTCTCACTGCTTTCTCCTTCCTCTCAGCCCCGTGGTCTGCGTGCCTGCTTCCTACATGTCCCTCCTTCTCACCACTTTCTCCAGGCTCTCAACCATATGGTGTGTGTGCCTGCTACCTCCCTGTCCCTCATTATCCCCACATCCTCTGGGATCTCATGGTCTGTATGCCTGATGCCTGTCAATCCCTTCTTCTCAACTCTTTCTCCATGCACTCATCTCTATGGTTAGTGTGCCTGCTGCCTGCCTGTTCCTACTTAGCACCACTTCCTCGGGATCTCAACCCTGTCGTCTGTGTGCCTTCTGCCTGCTTCTCCTTCTTTCTGACCACTTCTCTGGGCTCTCAGCCCTGTGGTATGAATGCCTGCTGCCTGCCTCTCCCTCCTTCTCACTGCTTTCTCCTTCCTCTCAGTCCCATTGTCTACATTCCTGCTCCTGTCCCTCCTTTTCACTGCTTTCTCCTTCCTCTCAGCTCTGTGATCTGCGTGCTGCTGCCTGCCTCTGCCTCCTTCTCACTGCTTTCTTCTTCCTCTCAGACCCGTGGCCTGCATCCTGCCTGTCACTCATCACTCTTTCCACTCAGTATCACTGTCTCTGTGCCTGCTGCCTGCATGTCTCTCGTTCTCACCACTTTATCCTCTCTTTCAGCCCCACAGTCTTAGTGCCTGCTGCCTGCCTGGCCATCCACCTCACCACTTTCTCCTCCTTTCAATCCTGTGGTCTGCATGCCTGCTTCCTGCATGTTCCTCCTTCTCACCGCTTTCTCCTTCCTCTCAGTCCCATTTTTTACATTCCTCCTGTCTGCCTGTCTCTATTTTTCACCACTTCTCCGGGCTTCCAGCCCTGTGGTCTGCATGCCTTCTGCCTGCCTTTTCCTCCTAGTATCAGGAGATTAGGCGTAGCAAGAATTAGAAAAACACACCTGGAGGCGCCTGATGCCAGTGTTCCATTTTCTTTTGAACTCACACCAGATATACTAGAGCAAAATTGCACGTTTCAGTTCGAACGTAAAATAACCCTAATGCAGTTTATATCACATCCTGTAGTCAATACACCCTTTTAAGCCCCAAAGTGAAAAATAGGCCATCATCATTGATTATACACACTTAAAACTTTGTATTTTGTCCTAGTGAGAAAATGGATCTGTCCCTTAACATTGTTATTAAGCTCTAAAACTGATGGACCCACAAGGTTCTACTTCGCTTCAAATACTGATTTTTGTGCAGAAGCCAGTTTTGTGGTTTGAATCATACTTTAGTTAAATCAGGTCAGAAATCAGTAAAATTAGTGTTATTTTTACTCATAGTAATTATCCACCTTCTCCTTCCTCTCAACCCTGTGGTCTGTGTGCATGCTGTCTGCCTGTCCCTCCTTCTCACCACTTTCTCCTTCCTCTCAGTCCTGTGGTCTGAGTGTCTGCTGCCTGCCTGTTCCTTCTTCTCACCACTTTCTCCTTCCTCTCAGTTCTGTGGTCTTTGTGTCTGCTGCCTGCCTGTCCCTCCTTCTCACATTTGTCTATAGGCTCTCATCCCTGTGGTCTGCATGCCTGCTGGCTGCTTGTCCCTCATTCTCACCGCTTTCTCCTCCCTCTGAGACCCGTTGGTTGTGTTCCCGCTGCCTGTCAGTCCTCCCTTCTCACTGCTTTCTCCTTCCTTTCAGCCCTGTGGTCTACATGGCTGCTGCCTTCCTGTAGCTCCTTCTCACAGCTTCTCCCTTCCTCTCATCCCTGTGTCTACATGCCTGCGGCTTGCCTGTCCCTCCTTCTCATTGATTTCTCTGGGCTCTTAGTCTTTTGGTCTGTGTAACTGCTGCCTGACTGTCCCTCCTTCTCACCACTTTCACCTCCCTCTCAGCCCTATGGTCTGTGTGCATACTGCCTTCCTGCTCCTCCTTCTCAACACTGTCTCTGGGCTCTCAGTCTGTGGTATGTGTGTTTGCTGTCTGCCTGTCTCTTCTCACCATTTTGTCTGGGCTCTGAAGCCCATTTTCTGAATGCTTGCTACCTGCCTGAGACTCCTTCTCACTGCTCTACCTAGACTCTCAGACCCATGGTCCGCATGCCACCTGCCTAGTTGTCCCTTCTTCTCACTGCTTTCTCCTTCCTCTCAGCTCTGTAGCCTTCATGCCTGCTACCTGCCTGTTCCTCCTCACCACTTCCTCAGCCCCATGGCATATGTGCCTGTTGAATGCCTTTTACTCCTTTTCACCACTTTCTCTTTCCTCTCAGCCCCATGGCCTGCATGCCTGCTGCCTGCCTAGCCCCTCCTTCTCACTGCTTTCTCCTCCCTCTCTGACCCATGATGTGTGTTCTTGTTGCTTGCCTGTCCCTCCTCCTCACTGCTTTCTCCTTCCTTTTAGCCCTGTGGTCTGCATGCCTGCTGCTTGCCTTGCCCTCCTTCTAATGGCTTTCTACCTCCTCTGATCTCCGTTGGTCTGCGTACCTGCTGCCTGCCTGTACCTCCTTCTCACTGCTTTCTCTGGTCTCTCAGCCTTGCGGTCTGTTTGTCTGCTGCCTGACTGTCCATCCTTCTCACCGCTTTCTCCACCCTTTCAACCCCATGGTCTGCGTGCACGCTGCCTGCCTGCTCCTTCTTCTCACCACTTTATCTGGGCTCTCAGACCCATGATCTGCATTCATGCTGCCTGCCTGTCCCTCCTTCTCACCAGTTTCTTTGTGCTCCCAACCCCATGGTCTGTGTGCCTGCTGCCTGCCTGTCCCTCCTTTTCACTTCTTTCCCTGGGCTCTCATCCCCGTGGTATGTGTACCTGCTGTCTACATGTCCCTCCTTCTCATCATTTTCTCCGGGCTCTCAGCCCCATGTTCTGCATGCCTTCTGCATGCTGCCTGCCTGCCCCTCCTTTTCATCGCTTTCTCCTTCCTCTTAGCCCTTGGTATATGTGCCTGCATGTCCTTCCTTCTCCCTGCTTTCTCAAGGATTGCAGACCCGTGGTCTGCATGCCACCTGCCTGCCTGTCCCTCCTTCTAACCACTTTCACCTTCCTCTCCACCCTGTGGCCTGTGTGCCTGCTTGTCCCTCTTTCTCATCACTTTCTCCTGGCCTTCAGCCCTTTGGTTTATGTGTCTGCTGCCTGTTCCTCCTTCTCTCCACTTTCTCCTTCCTCTCAGCCCTGAGGCCTGTATGGCTGCTGCCTGCCTGGCCTTCCTTCTCACCACTTTCTCCAGGCTCTCAGCCCTGTGGTCTACATGTCTGCTGTCTGCCAGTTCCTCCTTGTCACTGCTTTTTCCTTCCTCTCATCCCCATGGCCTGCTTGCTTCCTGCCTGCCTGTCCCTCCTTCTCACTGCTCCTTCTTCTCAGCCCCATTTATTGTATGCCTGCTGCCTACCTGTCCCTCCTTCTCACCACTTTCTCCTCCCTTTCAGTCCCTTGGTCTGCGTGTCTGCTGCCTGCCTGGCCTTCCTTCTCACCCCTTTCTCCTTTCTCTGAGCTCTGTGGTATGTGTGCTTGCTGCCTGCCTGGCCCTCCTTCTCACTTCTTTATCCAGGCTCTCAGCCCTGTGGTCTGCACGCCTGCTATCTGTCCCTCCTACTATCAGGAGAGTAGATAAAGCAAGAATTAGAAAAAAATACATGTGGTGGCATTTCTGATGCCACTGTTGGATTTCATTTAGAACACACACCAGCTACACCTGTTTAAAGTTTCACATTTTCTCTTGAACTTTAGATAACTCTAATGCTGTTTATATCACATCCTGTAGGGAATAAACACTTTTAAGCCCCCTAAGTGAAAATATAGTCCATTATTATTGACTTTTACACAAACTCAAAAATGTATATTGTGTCCCTATGAGAGCATGGATCTGTCCCTTAAAATTGTTATTAAGCTCTAAAACTGATAGACGGACAAGATTTCTATCCTTCTCTTCAAATACTGATTTTTCTAGGGAAGACAATCATATGCTTAAAATCATGATTTAGTCAAATCAGGTTAGAAATCAGTAAATGAGCATTATTTGTACTATTAAACTAAGTATCCACTTTCTCCTTCCTCTCATCCCAGTAGTCTGAGTGCCTGCTGCCTGCCTGTCCCTCTTTTTCACTGCTTTCCCCGCACTAACAGCTCTGTGGTCTGATTGCTTGCTGCCTTCTTGTCCCTCCTTCTCATTGCTTTCTCTGGGCTCTCAGCCCTGTGGTCTGTATGTCTGCCATCTGCTTGTCCTTCCTTCTCATCACTTTCTCCTCCCTCTCAGCCCCATGGTCTGAGTTCCTACTCTCTGTCTCTCCCTCCTGCTCATCACTTTCTCCATCATCTGAGCCCTGTGGTCTGCTGCCTGCTTGTCCCTCCTTCTCACTGCTTTCTCCTTCTCAGCCCCATGGTCTGTGTGTATGCTACCTGCCTGTTCCTCCTTCTCACCACTTTATCTAGGCTCTCAGTCCCATGATCTGTGTTCCTACTGCCTGCCCGTCCCTCCTTCTCACTGCTTTTTTCTTGCTCTGAGCCCCATGGCCTGCTTGTTTGCTGCCTACCTGTCCTTCCTTCTTGATGCTTTCTCTGTGCTCTCATCCCTGTGGTCTGCATGCCTGCTGCCTGCCTGTCACTGTAGGAGGCTGGCATAGTTTGTAGTGGGTACCTAAGGTACTTACACCTTATACCAGGTCCAGTTATCCCTTATTAGTGTAATGTAGGCAGTGTTCTAGCAACTTAGGCTGTCTAGAGGTAGCTGTAGCAGAGCAGCTTAGGCTGAACTAGGAGACATGCAAAGCGCCTGCAATACCACTATAGTTACACAATACTTATACACAGTAAAAGACACTTCATTTTAGTGACACAAGGCCAAAAATATCTTAGAGGCAATTCTCCTTCTGGAGATACGTATCATGCACAATGTATAAACTGGTAACCAAAATCAGGTAAGTACACAGTCAGAAAATAATGCAAACAGTGAAAAACACAATAGATTGCAAAAGGCCTAGGGGCAACACAAACCATATAATAAAATAGTGGAATGTGAATAACAAATTCCCCCCTAGGCAAGTGTAGTGTATAGAGGGGGGCTGAGAGTGTAAAGACCAAAGGTAAGTAAAATATCCCATAAAAGAGCACAGGAAAACCGGAGTACAGCAAGTTTCCTCAGAACAAACTACAAGTCGTGATAAAGGATTTTGCAAGGGCAAAGCAAGACTGCAAGAAACCAACAATGGATTCCTAGACCTGAAGACCTGTGAAGAGAGGAGACCAAGTCCAGGAATCGAAGAAGAATCCAGGAAGAACAGGAGCCCCTGCCAACCTGGAAGAAGGTGCAAAAGTGGATTCTACGGTTGGAAGAGAAGTACAGAAATGTACCAAAGAAGATAGTTGTGGATTCCTGCTTGGTGCAAGAGATGTCCCACATGGAGTCGTTGGATGCAGGCAGTTTTCGGTGCTGGATTCCAGGATACTTTGTTGCAGTTACAGCAGTTCCTGGAGCAATCTGCGGTTGATCCGACTGTCAGAAGCTGAAGCAGAGGATGCAGAGGAGTCCTGGAGGAGTCTTGCAAACCTAATCTGAGGAAACACCCAGAGGAGAGAACCTAAGTAGCCCTGAGAGGGGGATTGGCTACTTACCCAGGTATGCACCTATCAGGAGGGGTCTCTGACATTACCTGCTGGCACTAGCCACTCAGAGGTCTCCAGAGGGCCCCCACACCTTGGAAACCAAGATGGCTAATGCCAGGGACACTCTGGAAGAGCTCTGGAAACCACCCCTCGGTTGGTGATGGACAGGGTAGTGGTCACTTCTCTTTCCTTTCTCCAGTTTTGCGCCAGAGCAGGGACTGGGGGTTCTTGAACCGGTTTAGACTGGATGATGCAAGGAGGGCACAGTTTGTGCCCTTCAAAGCATTTCCAGTGGCTCTGGGAGGCTACCAGTCCCAAGCCTATGACACCTATTTCCAAAGGGAGAGGGTGTAACACCCTCCTCCCAAAGGAAATGCATTGCTCTGCCTTCCTGGGATTGAGCTGCTCAGTCCCCAGGAGGGCAGGAACCTGTCTGTGAGGTGGCAGCAGCTGGGGCTGCAGTGGAAACCTCAGAAAGCTGGTTTGGCAGTACTGGGGGTCCATGATGGAGCCCCCATGGTGCATGGGATTGCCCCCCCATACCAGATTTGGATTGGGGGGTCAATTCAGTGATCTTAGACACCTCGCATGGCCTTATTCGGAGTTACCATTGTGAAGCTACATATATGTATTGACATATATGTAGTGCACACTTATAATGGTATCCCCGCCCTCATGAAGTCCGTGGAATTGGCCCTGGACAACGTGGGGGCACCTTTGCTAGTGCAAGCGTGCCATAAACACAGGGTAACTTTACACCTAGCCTTCAGTAAATGAAGGATAGACATATAGGTGACTTATAAGTTCCCTAAGTGCAGTGAAAATGGCTGTGAAATAGTGTAGCCACTATTTCATTCAGGCTGCAGTTGCAGTCCTGAAGAAGGGTGTGTATGAGCTCCTTATGGGTGGCAAATGAAATGCTGCAGCCCATAAGGATCTCCTGGAACCCGAATGCCCTGGGTAGCTAGGTACCATATACTAGGGACTTATAAGGGGGTCCAGTGTGCCAATCAGACTTGGAATATGGAGTCACTAAACTATAGTGACAAATTTGGTAAGTAGAGAGAGCATAAGCACTGGAGTTCTGGTTAGCAGAACTTTAGTGACACAGTCAAGCTTACTGACAACACACATAGGTCTGAAACTATGAGTACTGGGTTCCTGGCTAGGAGGATCCAGGTGAGACAGGCAAAACACACTGACAAATAGGTTTTAAACTAGGAGCACTGGGGTCCTGGCTAGCAGGATCCCAGTGAGACAGTAAAAACACACTGACAAACACTCACAAACAGTCCAAAAATGGGGGTAACCATGCTAGAAAGAGGCTACTTTCTCACATTCACTCCTTCTCATTGCTTTCTCTTCCTCTCAGACCTGTGGTTTCCATGCCTGCTGCCTGCCTGTCCATCCTTACCACTTTCTTTGTCCTCCTTTCTGCATGCCTGCTGCCTGCCTGTCCCTCCATCTCATCACTTTCCCCTCCCTCTCAGCCTTGTGCTCTGTGTGCCTGTTGCCTGCCTGTTCCTCCTTCACACTGCTTTCTGCTTCCTCTCAGCCCTGTGGTCTGTTTGCCTGCTGTCTGTCTCTCCTTACTTTTCACTGCTTTCCCTGGGTTATCAGACCCATTGTCTGTGTGCCT
Source organism: Pleurodeles waltl (assembly GCF_031143425.1). NCBI lineage: Eukaryota > Metazoa > Chordata > Amphibia > Caudata > Salamandridae > Pleurodeles > Pleurodeles waltl. Next base: position 553,972,090 of record NC_090447.1, read on the forward strand.
GCTGCATGCCTGCCCCTATTTCTCACTGCTCCTTCTTCTCCTGCTCACCACCTTCTCTGGGCTCTCAGGCCCATGGTCTACATGCCTACTGCCTGCCTGTCCCTCCTTATCACTGCTTCCTCCTTCCCATCAGCCCCGGTCCCTGCATGCTTGTTTTCTGTACCTCCTTCTCACTACTTTCTCCTCCCTCTCAGCCCGGTGGTCTGTATGCTTGCTGCCTGCCTGTCCCTCCTTCTCACTGCCCCTTTCTCTCTGCCCTGTTCTCTTTGTGCCTGCTGCCTTCCAGTCCCTCCTTTTCATCACTTTCTTCTACCTCTCAGCCCTGTGGTTAGCATACCTACTGTCTTCCTGGCACTCCTTCTCACCAATTTCTCCTTCCTCTCAGCCTTGTGGTCTGCATGTCTGTTGCCTTTCTGTCCCTCCTTTTTACCACTTCCTCTGGGCTACATGGTCTACGTGCCTGCCTGTCCCTCCCACTACCAGGAGTGTGGCTTTAGGGAGAATTAGACAAACACATGTGGAGGCGTTTCTGATGCCACTAGGATCAATTTTATTTAGAACTCACACGAGGTGCACCTGAACAAAATTTCTCATTTCCTCTTCACATAAGATAACCCTAATGGTGTCATATCATGTCTCGAAGTGAGTAACCACACTTTAAGCCCCCCAAGGAAAAAAATCAAATTTTTATTAACTTTTACACATACTCTAATCTTTATATTTTGTCCGGATATGTCCTTTAACATCATAATTAACCTCTAAAACTGATGGATACACATGCTTCTTAGTCTCTTTAAATGCTGATTATTGTACAGAAGGCAATCTTGTGCTTCAAATCATGCTTTAGTTAAATCAGGTCAGAAATCAGTACAATCTGCATTATTTTTTCACTCATAGTAATTATCTGCTTTCTCCATCCTCTCAGCCGTCTGGTCGGTTTGCCTGCTGCCTGCCTGTCCCCCTATTCTCACCGTTTTCTCTGGGCTCTCAGTCCCGTGGTCTGCATGCCTGCTGCTTTCCTGTCCCTACTTCTCGCCGCTTCCCCTTCCACTAAGCCCTGTAGCCTGCGTGCCTGCAGCCTGCCTGTCCATACTTCTCACGATTCTGTCTTCTGCCTCAGCCCTGTGGTCTGTGTTCCTACTGTCTGCCTGTTCTTTCACCTCTTCTCTTTCTCCTCCCTCTCAGCCCAGTGGTCTGTGTGACTGCTGCCAGCCTGTCCCTCCTTCTCACCTTTCTCCGTTGTCTCAGCCCCTTGGTCAGCATTCCTGCTGTCTGGCTTTCCCTTTTTCTCATTTCTTTCCCTATTGAAAGGAGTGATAACGAGGGTGATTCAAGGAGTCCCTAAATAGCTGCCAACACTTCCTGTATGAAGCATTGGCAGCCAGGAATTGTCAGCAGTCAATCAGATCCCAGCACAAGATCTCTGGTATCCGCAGCTCTAGATATCTATATGTCTTTTACCTTTAATATCTCAAAAACTACTGAACAGATTTACATCGATTAAGAAAAAACCTGATCTGCTGAACCAAGTGCCACCATTATGCCAAATTTGGTGTAATTCGGTTGAATGGTTCAGGCTGGAGTCTGTTGCTAAACATGCTCTTGAGTATCTCTGGGCGGTGACTATGTCGTCCCCTATAATAGACCTGCACTTCTTTGCCCCCCTTATCCAATGGATTACTTTGTTCTTAAGAGAATCCCCTTGCTCTTTTTGGCCATTACTTAGCTTGGGGACATTTGTCATATATATATAATAATCACTGTGTTTGATCTGGCTTGGTGGGGCACTTCTCAGAGGGCCTATAAAACTTTTATCTAAAAATTCATTTCTATGCACCTCGCAGTTAGCCCCTCTATTCCGGATTATATCGCATTTATTAGAGGCAACAGGGGGTACACTTTTTCCCCATGAAAGTTCTGCGTTATCACTTCAGCCCTTTTTCCTCTGTGTATTCCTGTCATAGATGTTTCAGATTGTTGGGTTTGCTTAGCTAAGGAGTTAGGGTCAGGTTTAAATGACAATTTCCTTATGTCCCCAATTACGGCAGATATGCCGTCCAACTTCTCATATATCATGTGGCTAAAGGATGTGAGGTTCTCTCTAAGGCTCAGAATTTCAGCTCTTATTTGTACTAGCTGTGTTTCAGCAGGTTGTTCCCTCTGAGTAACTGAAGATGTTAGTAGCTCCTCTGTCTCCCTTGGCACACTCCTCTCTAATTCAATGGGCGCCAGTAGGGCGAGAGGTGAAAAACGGTTGTTGCAATTTATAAGGGGGAACACACTACCCTGCTGGGTAGGCAGGCTCAATTTAGGGCTCTCTATTAGATTGGTTGAATTTTCTAGCATAATAAATTCTAAATTAGATCCCTGTGCTATGGGTAACGGCGATTCTCTACTTACAGGGGCAAAGAAGGATTTTATGTCATTAGTAGTAGCAGTAATACCTTTCTTGGGAGGTTTTGAGGGCTTAGTGGCTAACAAACTTTCCACTTCCTCTATAAGATTGTCAATTTGGGTCAGTGTACAGTTTTCGGCAGCATGTCGAGGTACTTTCTTTGCCCTTCCCTGCCCAGTGGGTTTACCACTGGCTTTCCTTTTCCTCATCCTGGTAAGTTGTTAGAATTCCTCAGGTTGGTTGTCGTAAGAAGAAGAAGGAAAAAGGAGAGAAGTGTAAGCACTGCGGCAGTGTATGAAGATTAAATCTGGCCTAGTTACAAAAACTAAATGCTGCTATTTTAGTTTTGCTTTGCTTAGACTAAAAGTTTGATCCAATCACGGGGCAGCAGGGAAAGGAAAAAAGAAAAACACTGAGAAAGTACCTCCGGGCAGCCACGCGCCTATGTGCCACCAGATCCTGGAGTCTTTGGAGTGGTGTCGGGGGGGGGCCCTGCCCTGCCTCTTCCTGGCAATGACGGGCAAGGATGGGTCCGCTCTTGGCCGGGCGCGAGCGGGAGGGCTCAATTAAAGGGCTCCTGGGCTCTGAACAGCCCCTCCTCCTGCAGCGTCTGTTCGCGCCTCCTGTGGAGCGGGAGCGTGAGGGCTCAATTAAAGGGCTCCTGGGCTCTGAACAGCCCCTCCTCCTGCAGCGTCTGTTCGCGCCTCCCGTGGAGCGGGAGCGCGAGGGCTCAATTAAAGGGCTCCTGGGCTCTGAACAGCCCCTCCTCCTGCAGCGTCTGTTCGCGCCTCCCATGGAGTCATGTTCAAATCTCCTTTGGGAATTAAATGTGGAAATGAACTTTTTTTACCCCCCCTATACTCAGCCCCTGCTTGACGGATCAGCCCAACACTTTCGATGCACAAGAAGATGCATTTCTTTTGGAATATGTCATGAAGATTCGTCAAATGGCACAAAAATCTAGCCAAGTCAACAACAAAAAAATCAATGGAAAGTGGGTCCTAATTATAGCTACCTACTGGTGACCACCAGTAGGTAATATCTTGTGAACTTGTGCCCTAAAGTAATGACAACTCATGCCCTCACCATGCACAGTGTTGTTATTAATGATGTAATTTCAAATGTCATTAGTGATATTATCAATGCAGCCGTTGAACTTGTCATAAGTGATGTAATATGTGTGGGTGTAAGCAGTGCATGGTGAAGGCATGAGTTCTGGTTACTTGAGATAACTATAAGTGGTGAATTACACTGGTTTTGTTAGTTTAAGACATTATGGCCCTCATTTTGATATTGGCGGTAAAAACTGCCTACCGCAGTGGCGACGGGTGTCAAAAGACTGTCGCCATGGCTACCAGCCGTCCGCCGTATCATGACCACAGCCGGATTTCCGCCATTCAGCTGTGGTCATTCCGACGTATGGCGGTAAGGTGGTGCTGCTGCCACGCCAGTAGACCACCGCCAGACGTATTATGACCCATAATATGGCCTGGAGGTGTTCTGCTGGTGGATGCTAATGCTGGCAGGAGCGCCCCATCTCGTACACCTGCCGGAGGAACCCCTGAACACACGTAAGTGGGTGCTCCGACAGGGGACGGGGGTGAGGGGTGTTGTCTGTGTGTAGGGGTGTGTGTGAATGTTTGTGTGTGCGTGTATGGGAGTGTGTTTCGTGTTGAATGTGTGTGCATGTATGGAGGTGTGAGTGCGTGTATCTTGTGTTTTGTGAATGCGTTTCTGCGTGTATGTATGAAAGTGTGTGCGGATGGGAGTGTATATGGATCTATGCATGCGTGGATGCATGTGGGGATGGGTGTGTGTATGCGTGTGTGTGTGTGAAGGGGGTGTTTGGAGAGGAAAGGGGTGGGAGGGTTATCTGGAGAGGGGGTGGGGGTGGGGAAGACCTCTATCAATGACAGGGAAGTGATTCCCTGTCACTGATAGTGCCTATCGCCATGGTTTTTGTAGCAGTAAGGAAGCCACAGAAACTATGGCGGTAGGCGGGGTCATAATCCTGCAGGTGGTACAGTGATGGCCGCCAGCCTGGAGATTGATATCTCCAGCCCGGCGACTGCTACTGTCATGGCAGTCGGTGTGGTGCATCCGCCATTGTCATAATATGGTGGAAAGTACCCACAGCCTGTTGGCAGTACTTTCCACCATATTACCGCCGACCGCCAAGGTCATAATGAGGGCTTGTGTTTTAACTGATATTTGCACCTAATTATAATATCCCTTTATCCGTTGTTTTATCAGTGAGTTCCTAAGCTTTTTTAATGCAAAGTAAGATATTCTTTCAATTCTTTAAATGAACAAAACCATTGTAATTCACTAGATATGGATGCCCACCATGGTTTTAGGCCGCGCACCCAATCACCTGCCACTGTGCATGGCTGACACTAACATGTGAAAATATACAGGGTGTCGTATTAACTAAAGAAAACCTACTGATGTTGTCAAAGTGGCAAGCCTATTGACTTTTTCAAGGGGTCAGCACACCAACATATATAAAGCAGATCCGTTGGTTTTGTCAAAAAGTCACTGTTAGAAATGGCGTCTTTGGTTGGCGGTCAAGTTACCCTCTGTTCAAGCAAGGACCCTCACTCGTCAGGGTAAGTCACACACAATCCAAATTATCCTTGGCCCGCCCTCTGGTAGCTTGGCACTGAGCAATCAAGCTTAAATTAGAGGGCAATGTGTAAAGTATTTGTGCAATAGATCATGCAATAACACAGTAGAACACCACAAAAAGACACCACACAGTATTTAGAAAAATATATAATATTTATCTGGTAAGATGCAGGTCAAAACAAATAAGATGCAATAAGTATATGTTGAATTGTCACTGTAAAAATTATATAAAGTGTCTTTAGTCTCTCAAAAAGCAACAAGTGTCTCTTGCAAGCACATAGTACCTGGCTTGCGTTCAAAGTCTCAGCAAGGAACCACAGAGGAGGAGATGTGTGGAAAATGGGGCGGTGTGCGTCGATTTTTCCGGTGCACACAGATGATGCATCATTGAGTTTTCATGCAGGGTAGGCTTTGCATCGATTTCCGCACGTGCACTGGGATCCTCTTCGGGTTGCGGGATTTCCGGATGCCCCTGGGACAATGTGTTGAAATCCGGCGCTTGCTGGACGAAGTCACAGGAGCTGCGTCGATCCGGTGGGCTTTGCGTTGAAATTTCTACCGCACGCCATGTGCTGCGTCGATTCCTCTCACGAAGTTGTGCTGCGTTGTTCCAGGTCGGCATTGCGTCAATCCAGTGGGCTGTGTGCCAAATTTCCTGTTGCCACGCTGGCGCTGCATCAATCTTCTCCTTGCGACGTTGGGCTGCATCATTCCGGTTCGGCGTGCGGTGATTTTCTCACCGCTGTGCAGGCTCTGCATCGTTTCTTGCAGCCTGTGTGCTGATCTTTGTCACTCAGGGAGTTCTCTTGCAGGAATGAAGTCTTTTTGGTCCTGAGACCATTTCTCAGCACAACCATAGAGCAGCAAGGCAGCAGGGCAACAACATGTCACGACTTACGTGCTGCTTCAACCTGGAGTCCGCAGATCGAATGGCATGGGTCTTGAATGTTCGGCCTTGACCCAGGTAGGGGCGACTATTTCTGGTAGCCACGGTGCTGCAGGCAATGGAAACACCAAGAGCAGACCGTACCCCTCAGAAGTAGCGCCAGAGGGAAAAAAAACCTGTAAAGGGGTAAAAACCTCCAAAAAGATAGATTCCTGAAACAGGAACAAAAGAACAGGAATCAACAGAGGCAAAAATACAGGAAATATACTGGGACCGACGAGAACCAGCAGAGGAAGGCAAAGAAACAGGAGCAAAGACACCATCCAAACAGAAGGTGTTGCAGCGCAAGGAGAGAAAGAATCACAGCCTTTAAATACCAACAACAGGAAGCGACCAACAGGAAGTACAAGGACACCATCTTAGATAGGGAAAAGATACATAGAACAGAATGGACTAGGAGCCATAGAGAGCAGGGAACAAGGAATGCTGGGAAAAGAAGGGAAATATGGGAAGGGAGAAAAAACATAAAGGAAGGCACAACCAGATAGCCAGAAAAAGCAGAAAAGAAAATAACAGGTGAGTGGGGGGTCAGACCTGCCTATGAGCGCGGTGTAGGAAAGGAAAACGAGGCCCCATGCCCAATTTGGGGCATCGGAGAATGCAGATCAGCCTAGGGGCACGGTGCAGCGCGTCTTGTGACCGCGTGCCGCGGCCCGAGCCGAATGTTCGGCTCGAGACGCGTGCGGTGGCGAGACACAACAAGGCAGCAGTCCCTCTCAGAAAAGCAGTCAGGTGAGTCCTTTGGGCAGCGAGGCAGTTCTTCTTGGCAGGTTGCAGGTTCTGGTTCAGGATCTTCTCCAAGAAGTGTCTTGTTCAGAAGTGTCTGAGTTGGCAGAGGCCCTGTTTAAATACCCAAATGTGCCTTTGAAGTGGGGGAGACTTCAAAGAGTGGCTTAGAAGTGCACAAGGTCCCCTTTCAGTTTCATCCTGTCAGCCAGGGTCCCAGTAGGGGTGTGGCAGTCCTTTGTGCAGTGCAAAATGAATTTAGGAGTTTTACACTACCAGGACATATAAACTACATAGGTACATGTCCTGCCTTTTGTCTACACAGCAAACTGCCCTATGGGTTACCTAGGGACTACCTTAGGGGTGACTTGTATGTAGAAAAAGGGGAGTTTTAAGCTTGGCAAGTACTTCTAAATGCCAAGTCGAATTGGCAGTGAAACTGCACACACAGGCCTTGTAATGGCAGGTCTGAGACATGGTTAAGGGGCTACTTAAGTGTGTGGCACAATCAGTGCTGCAGTCCCACTAGTAGCATTTAATCTATATGCCCTGGGCACATATAGTACACTTTACTAGGGACTTATAAGTAAATTAAATAAGCCAATTGGGTGTGATCCAATGTCACCATGTCATAAGGGAGAGAGCATATGCACTTTAGCACTGGTTAGCAGTGGTAAAGTGCGCAGAGCCCTAAAACCAGCACAAACAGTGTCCAAAGAGTGGAGGGAGCAGGCAAAACGTTAGGGGTGACCACCCTAAGGCTGACAAGTCTAACGTTCACCAATAACTAATCAAATATATATTTCATAAATTCACATTTTGCAATGTTTAATAATAGGGATTGGCACAAAATATTTTCAATAAAGTTTGATTAAAAAAAAAGAATTGTCTTTAAGTCTTCTTTTAACATTTTTAATCAGATTTAAATATGATACCTACTTTCAAACGTGGGATGTCTTCAAGTGTAATTGACTATTTTCTACTCGATGTTAGACTGTGGCCACTATTGAAGGACATGAAGGTGGAATTTCGATGTGAAAGTGATCATAACCCCTTGTTACTATCCATGGATGGGGAAGTTTTTAGGAGAACTCTGAACCTACAACGCACAGTGGTTCCCTCCCCATTGTTCAATAACAACTACACTAGGGTTTCATGGCCAAAGGTCTTGTCTAGCCCCTATGCGATTAATGGGATTTACAAACTGTTTATGGATAAGTTGGCAATCTGTGCAGACCGCGAAGATGATATCATCCTCATTCTGCATATTCATCAAGAAATATTGAAGGGACTGCAGAGATTCTTCTACAAAAAAATCTAGTGTTAAATCAGGTGTTGTTTCCACCAATGGTGAGAAAGGGTGGTTTGACGGGGGCTGTAGTAGGGCCAAATCCGAACTAAAAGCTGCTAGTAAGACAGGTTTCCCAGCTGAGATTCAACCAGCCAGGCGATTACATAAGGAGGTTCGAATAGTAGCTAAAATAGTAGCTAAAAAGTCATGGGAAGATGCATTATGGCAAGGCTTGTTCCTTGCTACAGTAAACAAAAATGATGCAATGTTTTGGGACTTAGGGGGATATTTATACTCTGTTTGTGCCGGAATTGCGTCGTTTTTTTTGACGCAATTCCGACGCAAAACTAACGCCATATTTATACTTTGGCGTTAGACGCGTCTAGTGCCAAAGTCCATGGAGTTAGCGTCATTTTTTAGCGTGGACACCTACTTTGCATTCATTATATGCAAGGTAGGCGTTCCCGTCTAAAAAAATCGACTCCGAGGCATGTGCGTCATATTTACACTCCCGGGCAAAATTCACGCCCGGGAGTGGGCGGGTCAAAACAAATGACGTACGGCCGCTTTTGCGCCGTTTTTTAGCGCCTGCTCAGGGCAGGCGTTAAGGGACCTGTGGGCTCAGAAGGAGCCCAGAGGTGCCCTCCCATGCCCCCAGGGACACACCCTGCCACCCTTGCCCACCCCAGGAGGACACCCAAGGCTGGAGGGACCCATCCCTGGGACATTAAGGTAAGTTCAGGTAAGTATTTTTTTTTTTTTTTTTGGCATAGGGGGGCCTGATTTGTGCCCCCCTACATGCCACTATGCCCAATGACCATGCCCAGGGGACAGAAGTCCCCTGGGGATGGCCATTGGGCAAGGGGGCATGACTCCTGTCTTTGCTAAGACAGGAGTCATGTCAATGGGGGTTGGGAGTCAAAAAAAATGGCGCAAATCGGGTTGCGGCGCAAATTTTGCCTCAGCCTGACTTGCCCCATTTTTTGGCGCCCAAGCTCCATTTTCCCCTACGCCGGCGCTGCCTGGTGTACGTCATTTTTTTTAACGCACACCAGACAGTGCCGGCGGCTAACGCCGGCTAACGTCGGCTAACGTCATTCAATAAATACGGCGCCCGCATGGTGCTTCAGAATGGCGTTAGCCGGCGCAAATTATTTTGACGCAAAACTGCGTCGGCGCAGTTTTGCGTCAAAAAATATAAATATGGCCCTCATTGTCCAGATGGCAGGGAGGAAATAGGAGGCCGATCAGGTATCACATCCAACCTGAGATTTGGGTAAATCACTTCACCCTACTTTACACTACCCTCTATAACTCCTTGGCTGGCCAGTTTCCAGCACATGATCCATTAACCCCACAGTTGGCTAGCTGGGGGAATTGGTATGAACCACTTGTTTTCTCTGTAGAGGAAACTAAACTTGCAATAAATTCTTTAAAACCAAGGAAGGCACCAGGGCCTGATAAGATACCAGGTGATCTTTACAAATCGGAAATCTCCATCTGGGCATGGTACATTAACCTGATCTCAAATAGAATTGCCGCTGGCGGTGCAATTCCAAGCACCTGGAAGGGAGCAGAAATAATTCCTATCTTTAAAAAGGGCAACGCAAATTATCCTGCCAATTATAGACCCATCAGCTTTATCGATAATCTGCAAAAAAATTGAGCAAAACAATTGTTAGAGAGGGTAACTACTTGGGGTCAAGACCACCAGGCCCTCTCTACGTTAAAAGCGGGTTTTCGATCCAAAACTAGCATGATTGACCAGGATTTTAGATTGACACTTTTGTACTGGAAATACGTGGCTCTTGCTAAACAACCTTTATATGTCGTTTTTGTGGACCTTAGAGCTGCCTTCGATCTGGTCTCTAGAGAAAAGCTGTGGGAAATACTACTCCAGATGGGTGTCCCCAAAAATCGAGTTTTTCTACATGCTAATACATATGCGCAAGTGAGGTGGGGTGCCCAGGGAGAACTGACAGACAAGATCCCCATATGGAGGGGAGTCCGCCAGGGTTGTGTCTTGGCCCCCTTATTATTTACCCTATTCATCCACAAAGTGGTCCAAATCCTATCCTCCTGTTCAAATGATGCTCCCACCTTGAATGGGCAGAAAATCCCAATATTATTGTTTGCCGACTACTCACTTCTTATTTCTAAGACCCCCATGGGCCTCCAAATCCTTGTGGATAGATTTAAGTCTTTCTGTGATGACCACAGTTTGGAACTGAATGCCAGTAAAACCAAGTTGATGGTGTTCACTTCCGGCTCCGGTCGGAGGTGCACCATCAACTTGGATGGGGCTGCTTTCAGCAAAGTCAAGACTATAGACTACTTGGGAGTGCGTTTATCAAACAACTTGCACTGGGAGGATCAAATCAACAAAAGCTTGCGGCTCCTTCAGCACAGAACGGCCGCTATCCTGTGCTGTTATAAGAATTCTTTATCTAACGCTGTATCTCCAGCCATTAAAATTTACTTGGCAAAGGCGCAGGTTGCCGCCGCTTATGGTGCCGAAATATGGGGATTCTCCGATAGCAAACGATTCACAGTAGGAGAAAACAACTTTGCTAGGGCCTTACTAGCATGTCCCCATAGTACACCCTTGATCCCTATGTTTTTGTACCTCGGCTTCAAACCTATAGCCGACCTGATAGCTTTTAGACCCCTTCTATACTGGGTAAGGATTTGGACTATTCCCTGAGCTTTTTGAGAATAGAGATTCAGTACTCGATCTTCTAAGGAGGCTGAAAGTGGGCACTGTTCCATGGGTCAAGTACGTCTCCAATTGGTTTCATATCCTTGGATTACGAAGGTTTTGGGACGAGCCACACAAGCTGGAAAGATCTGATAAAACTTCTTTGAAGATAGTGTACTGGTCTTATGTAAAAAACAATCTGGTCCATAGTTTATCCTACGACCAGCTGACCAACTCATTTATCGATCTTAAGTGGTATCCCCAATTTGAACCACATCTTGATCTGATTCCCGATTTATTGGGGAAGGGTCTCTATGCACGTTTCCGCTTTGGAAGCCTCCCGTTGCTATCTTTTACCAAAAGCTGGGGCACTATCCCATCTATTGATCTTTGTCCTGTTTGTCGTGGCTGTCCTGAAACTATTGAACACTTCCTGTTTTTTTGCTCTGTATATACTGGTCCAAGATCAAAATGGTTACGTCCAATGTGTCGAGAACTCGGCTTGAGCCAGTGTTCTACAGCTAGTTCCTTGTGACAGCATCGCGTATACGACATTGTTTATTGAATTAAATCTTTTTAGCTTTGCCACCAACTATTAATTGAAGATATGGCCATAGGGATACTGTTTTTAATTATTGTATATATGTTTATTAAGTTATTGAGCTAGTTGTTTTACCCTTGTTTTAATTTTGCTATTTATGTATTTTATGCTTTGATGGCCTTTTAGACCGAATAAAGCTTTGCTGTTTGAATGAAAAATTTTCAGACCACAAAGTGCAGCCATTAAACCTACCACAAGGGGTCCTTGAACTCCAGCTGAAGATCATTCAGCTCCAGCTTGGAGTGCTTTAAAAAAATATAGTACACTCTCCAGGGCCATGGATTCAGCAACACATGAGACTTCCCTTAGTTTGTAGTGTTACTGGGGTGCTGCTGTGCTCCCTGCAGGCATACACAACATTAAAAGAAAAGGTTGGTGGTGCCCTTGCCACTACTAAGGGCATCACTAGGATCACAAACTATTTGTCTTAAAAAAAAAACACTTTCCGGGGAATTAGCAGGGAGCTCTCCACCTGGACCAGTGAATTTGAAATGAGCGGCTACTCCACTCATTTCATATTCACAGCTTTCTATTATTTTTGTTGTTGTTTGGGGACAAGCTATATGGTCCACCCTCTAGGCCCCAGGGATACCATCTCCCCGGTCTGATCATTGTTTTTTTACTGGGGAAGGGTTGTGTGGCCTCATTCTCCTATCCTTTTCAAGGCCCTGGGGTCCTTTCCCCTGGGAGATATAGCTATTTTTAATGAGAGGGTGCAATCTCTCCCACTGTCAGAACCCTGGTGGTGCGCGGGCGTGGCTGCTTCCCTCTCGCTTCCACTGCTGCTCTCTCTGTTGAGCCGTATGCCCTTCGCTCTGCCTTCCTGCAGCAGCATCTGCTTACCGCTCAAAGCCGCAACCCCTTTGCGGCAAGAGCCACCTGTCAAGACGGTTGGGCCATTGGTGGCTCCACTGCTCTCATCATGTAACATGGACACGAGTACAAACTATAGGGAACTGAGAGAGGACTTCATTTCCCAGATTTCCTGGGTGGCAGCCATTTTGGGTGTGGTCAGGCTATAAATACCTGCCACACCCATCTAACCGATGCTTCCTATTCAGAATCCCTTTGGAGGAGTTGGTGTTGTTCCTCGCTGCTGATTGGGCCTGCTCCAGTCTGCCTTCCCTTTGCCAGTGAGAGATTTCCTTTGGAGGTCTTCCCTGGACTCTTGGTGAACTCCGTGTTCAGAGTCTTTATTTGTTTGCGAAAGACCGAGTATGTTGCCCAGCAACATCTTACCCTCGGCCGTCTTTCTCCCTTAAAACTAAAATAGCAATTTCTCCATGTCATTTCTATTGAAGTTCGCAATGTTATTATATGTATATTTCTTTGCTCAGTGAATGCGTTATTTCTTCGCGCTGTGAACGCGCTACCAAGCAACAATGTTATTATAGCTTACATGTTATTTTTTTTTAGGCAAAAAGAGACAGTGACATTGTGGTTTTGTTTTTATGCATTCATTGTTGGGACTAGTGTTGAGTGAGTTTATTAACAAAAAAACAGCTGCATGATAGCTTCGCGCTTAGTGCGTGTTATTGTGGAATATAGTTTCAGTTCATGTTTGGTGCTTCTTAACCAAGCAGGTTCTATTTAGAGAGATCCTCATTTCTGTGTAGAGCTCCTGCCATATACACATTAGATAGGTTGTCCTGTGACATTTCTTGAATCTCTGGTGTAAGAGTGGTGCGTAGCTGCATCGTCCACGATCACTTTAGAGGGACTTTGGTTCCCTGTTGGCATCTGAGATTAGTGAGACCATTTGCAAGGTAGTGATTCATTGTTGCATGTTTATTACTGTATTACTGTATATTCTGCATTAACCTCTTCCTTTTCAGATCTCCCTTCTGGCTGTTCCTTTCCGATTACCCCTTCCCCCAGCCGGGCCCCTCCAACGTTCAGCACCATAACAGTATCTGACTTGGTGTTGCCTGGAGGTGGGCCCATTATTAGCATTGTGCAGATCCCGAGAACTTGGACCTCCTGACACCCACTCACCAAGTCTTTTTAAGGCCCTGGGAACCCCATCTACTGGGGCTATTGTTTTTGTAATTCACGTAGGAATGTGGTTGACCACTCCCCAAGGCTTACAAAGGCCCTGGTGACCACCATCTTCCAGGGTCAAATTATTTTCTGTGGGAAGGGGCATGGGGCCCCTTTCCCTAGTCATCCAGTGACCCCTGCCCCAAGGCCTATTAGCAGCAGTGCCTCATGGATACTATCCCCTGTGAAACTGCAGTTCCCTGACTTCAAGAATTCAAGCAGAAAGGATTTCATCTCCCTGCCCGCACTTTTGTAGCAGGGAGCACAGGTTTCCTCCTACCCAGTGGAAAAACTGCTTCCAATGGGGTGGAGCAAGAATGGGTGCATGTAGGGAAACTGGCACGGGTCCTAAAGGCTGCAGTTGTTCTGGGTGTCCCATGTGGGACCAGGGCATCCACAGCAATTCTAAGTTGCTTCAACCCTGGGAAATTGGGTCCACAGGGTCATGTTATGGCTTGGGGAGGCTGCATGACCCCTCATCATGTAAAGCAAAAGCAGCCCCAAGGATAAGAGTCCCTTGGGCCTCAAAATGGCACTGGTTTGGGGTGCCCACTCCCCATCCAAAGTAAAGTAGCCCTGGTGATGGGGTCCATGGGGCTGCTTAGGGGATAAGGAACATGACCCTTCTTCCAAATATAATATTGGCCCTAGGAATGGGTTCTCTGTGGCCTCTTAAAGGCTCAGGGAGGGGAACTGCACACCCTTTCACCAATAAATTAACGCATCGGCCCTGGGAAACAGGGTTCCCTGGACCCTCCTCAAAAGGATGATGTTGAACCCCACTGGGCCCCAGGCCCACCTCTCTGCAAATTTGCAGTAAATATATACATATTTTTTAATATATGTTTTTGCCCAGGGAAGGACCCCGTGGCACCATCAGGCCTGGGGGGGGTGCAGAGTATCCCTACAGTGGCCCCCTTTATTTATTTTTATATTTTGACAGGAGATTGAGTCCCCAAATTCTAAAATGGCTGCCGCCACATCTTTGTTGATGTGCTGGCAGCTAATCAGATCTTATTCTTTGATATGTTGGATCAGCATATCCTTGGCATCACTCATACACTTGCACAACTAGAACTCACCAATTGCATATGCATTATTTATGGCATGAAATGTCATGGTTGAAATCGATCTATACATATCTGTTTTTATATACATTACGATATAGTTCAGAAAATTATATCTTGTACATTTATCATAAATTTGGCGAGTTATAGTTGCTTACCTGTATAATTGAAGTTGCAATTATATTTGACACTGTTAGCCTTAGTGCAATTAGGTGAAATAGGGCCAGATGTAGCATTTTCCAATTCGGTGCGACTCGCAATTTCCGATTCGCAAAATCTGATGCAGTACGGTATCTCAGACACCGACTGCGAGTCGCTATGGGGTCGCAAAGCCCCACCTCATAAATATTAATGAGGTGGGTCGCATATTGTGACCCCATAGCGAGTCCCTGCACTCACAGGGATGGTGACCTGCTGAAGTCAGCAGACCTCCATGTCAGTGACTGATTTTTAAATAAAGCAGTTTTTTTATTTTTATTTTGCAGCCCGTTTTCCTTAAAGGAAAACAAGTTGCAAAATAAAAAAAATAACAAAACCATTTGGTTTCGGTTTTTCAGATCAGGCAGTGGTCCATTGGACCACTGCCTGCTCTGAAAAACCCTTTTTGGCAACATTCACAAAGGGGAAGGGGAAGGGGAAGGGGTCACAAAGCAATTTAGCATAGCGATGCGAGTCGCAAATAGGAAGGGGACACCCCTTCCTATTTGCGAGTTGCATTCACATTTTGCCGGTACCGACTCTCAAATTGTGAATGAGCATCGCAAACGGCATTTTGCATGGCGCAAACTGCGATTTTCGCAGTTTGCACCATGCAAAATGTTTGCTACACCTGGCCCATAATGTTTTAATTCAAGATTTTTAAAAATGAAGAATAACTATAGAATTTCTAATTTTTGTGTGGTTTAAATATGCTGTGTAATAGGGTACTATTACAATAACCCGTAACTATAAATCAGTTGTAACCTTTGCTTTTTTGCGAATTTCATTGGTTTTTAGAAGTTGGAATTCTTCATACACTTGTTCCTATGTTATCCATGTGCTTGAAATATATATAAATAAATGTTATTAGTTGAATGGCTGCTGTTTTTTCAGTTTGGTAGAACTGGGCTAACACTTGCGTAGCTTAAGGTATTGTGTATTGTTTTTAAAGTAGTGTTTGTAAAGATTGGGCATGTTGTCTAGTGTTATTGTGCACTGTATTTTGTTTCCGGAATTTCTCAGGTCCTGCGGTCTATCTTGGAAGTACCGGTGTACTTCGGAATACTAAGGTAGCCTCCGATAGGCTGGAAACAGTTGCTTGAAAACCATTAGGAAGCTTTTTATTTTTCATCATTCTTCTTGTGCTTTTGACCTGTTTAAAAGTGTAACAGTTCTGCTGCAGCTTTTCCTTTGTTTAGGTGGGTTTGTTCATCAGGGATCAAGGAGCAGAATGTGGTGATGTTGGTGGTGCTGCAATGGTGGAGGAAGAGGAAGGCACTACTGTCGAGAGCAAGAACTGGAGTGGTGAAAGCTACTTAAGGAGCCGGTGGACAGGCAGCACTTCACTCTTCTGGCAGGTGAGAACAATGTGAACGCCCAGCATGACACATGTCCATTGTGTCACAAAGTTATGTGCCATGAGAGCTGTATCCCCTGGGGATGACAGGAATGCAAAAGCACCTACCCACCATGTATTCCACTTCTTTGGCTCGAGCAGAAAGAGTGCTGGAGTTGGCCCAACTAGACAGGAAAGCATCTGCCAGAGTTGGGGATACTGCAACAGCTAGCGGGTACACTTGCCACCCAAGTACTCCTACCAATTAGTACTTCTTCCCCACTTGCCCCACCCGCAATACCACCATCTGGCTCAGCAGTTGATGTCAACCTAGTGAGGCAGCACAAGAACATTGTTGAGCTGCATGCAGAGACAGTGTCTTACTGTCAATATTGCCAAACAGTTGTTGTCACAGGGGAGCGTGGCCTCAACCTCTACCAGGGACTTGTAATAGTTCACCGCTGCCCTCCCCAAAACCGCTGGTAGGTAGTTATAGTTAAAACCTAGTTTCTATAGAAAGGGTTGTTTTATGCTTGTCTACATCTTTGCACCGCGTGATAAATCTCCACAAAAATGTCCCCAAAAATTTGACACTTGAGCTGCTGTCTGGGATGTTTCAGGGTGATCCATGAAGCGGGCGAAATTTAGAGCGTTTCCAATGTAAATTCTCATAGGGAAAATGAACAGTGATAGCGCAAATACCACTGGACGGAAGTACACCAAATTTAGCAGAAATATAGCTCTTGGTCCAGAAAGGGGCCTTTTTGTCATTTGGTGTAAATCCATTCAGTAGTTTTCAAGGACATCCAAATTTATATATATAGGGATGCGAAGGATTCGCTTCCCCTAAGTGCATCCTTGCGCTATGAGAATACTGTGATTGGTTGGCCACAACCTGTTCAGAAAGTTGCAGCTAGCATTTTATGAACCGGGCACGGTCCATGGGGATGGAAATATGGGCGCATAATAACAGAAGTGGTCAGAGTAAATGTGAACATTAAAGAGTGTGTGAGGGGACGGTTTTGGGGTTTAGAAAGGAAAACTCTTTTTGGCCATAATAGCAGAGTTGCGAATCCATTGTGGGCTTCAGCGAAGGTACCCCATGTGAATCAGCGATGGAGTGGCGACTCCGGTCTAGCACTTAAAAAAACTAAATATGTGTATATATATATTTATGGAAAGCTTGCCTGTCTAATTCCCAACTGGGTGCCTGCCGCCTACGCGGCAACCTCCCTGACAGTGTTCTTAATGTTATTAAGAGTTTCCTGCTAGGTTGGCAGGCAGAAACCTGAGTATCTGCCCCGTAGCCTAGCACGAAACAGGTTACAGCATTGTCTCCGGCTCGTAATTGAGCCAGCGGCAATGCTGTAGCCTGCAGGGTGCACCAGCACGCTCTCAATGTTCACTGTCTGGAGAGCAGACAGTGAACATTGCGACGGTGCTCGCCAGGGGAGCACCTGCACTGCCCATGCCAAGTGCATGGGCAGTGCAGGAGCCCCCTGAGGCCCCCTGCACCCGTTCTCTGCCAGCCTTTTTATGGTGGTGCTACTGCCATGAAACCGCTGGTGGAGAAGGGGTCGTAGTCCCCAAGGCAGTGCTGCTTGCAGTGCTGCCCTGATGGATTATGACTGCCACCATCCTCCAGACCGCCGGGATCTGAGATCCTGGTGGAGCTGGCAGTTACTTGGTGGTCCGACCGCCAGGGTTGTAATGTGACACAGATGTGTAAGGACAGTCATGCACACACTGGCACTCAGGCTGACAAAACCAGTGAAAGCCTCAAACACCCACTCACAGCCCCAGTCAGACATCCATGCACCCCCTCACAGACCCATTTAGACATTCATGCACCTACTCACAGACCCATTCAGACACTCATGCACCTATATACAGAGCTTCTTAGACACTCATGCTCCCACTCACTTACCCATTCAGACACTTATGCACCCATTCGCACACCCATTTAGACACTCATGCACCCACTCGCAGACCCAAAAAAGGCACTCATGCATCAACTCAGAGACCCATTCAGACACTCATCCACCCATTCACAGACCCGTTCAGACACTTGTGCACCCATTCACAGACCCATGCAGACATTCATGCATCCATTCACGGACCCACTCAGACACTCATGCACCAATTCACAGACCTACTCCGACACTCGTGCTCCCACTCACAGACCCATTCAGACACTCATGCACCCACTCACAGACCCAGTCACACACTCATGCACCCATTCACAGACCCATTCAGACACTCATGCACCCATTCACAGACCCACTCAGACACTCATGCACCCACCCAGAGACCCACTCAGACACCTATGCACCTACCCACAGACCCATTCAGACACTCATGCACCCATCCACAACCCCACTCAAACACTCATGCAGCCACTCAGAGACCCATTCAGACACTTATCCACCCACTAACAGACCCACTCAGACACTCATGCACCCCTTTGCAGATCCATTCAGACACTAATGCACCCATTCACAGACCCACTCAGCTACTCATGCACCAGCTCCCAACCCCACTCAGACACTTATGCACCCACTGCAAGATTGCACTCAGACACTCATGCACCCACTTACACACACATTCAGACACTTACACACCCGCTCACAGACCCACTCAGACACTAATGCACCCACCCACTGACCAACTAAGGCACTCAAGCATGCTCTTGCAGACCCATTCAGACACTTATGTACCCATTTACAGACCCACTCAGACACTCATGCACCCACTCACAGACCCACTCAGACACTCATGCTCCCACTCACAGACCCACTCAGAAACTCATCCATCCATTCACAGACCCATTTAGACACTCACACACCCACTCACAGACCCACTCAGACACTCATGCACCCATTCACAGACCCATTAAGGAACTCATGATCCCATTCACAGACCCACTCAGATACTCATGCACCCACTCACAGACCTACTCAGACACTTATGTGCCCACTCACATACACTCATGCACCCACTCACATACACATTCAGACACTGACAGACCCCCTCACAGACCCAAGCAGACACTAATGCACCCATCCACAGACCCACTAAGACATTCATGCAGCCACTCACAGACCCATTCAAATACTTGCATACCCACTCACAGGCCCACTCAGACAATCATGAACCCACTCACAGACCCATTCGAACACTGATGCACCCACACACAGACCCACTCATACAATAATCATAGAACTCTCAGATGCAGTCATTCAGTCATAGAAACACTCATACTCTTATGAAGTCACTCTCAGACCTATTCTGAGAGAGAATAGTTTACATGAACATTGAATAATTGGTTGCCTGTAACATGTTCTTAGGGTTGTGGTCACCATTTTTAAAGTTTATCGTGGATGTAAATAGGGGTGATAGACATTGGAGGGGCCAGAATACATGTATTCTAATCCCATATGGGTATTGAAAGATGTCTGAGGGATTCCTTCTACACCTACAAAAGGTTTAAAGTGATTTTAAGTTGTGACTCCGCCCCCACACCAGGATAAAGCCGCAATGGAGATGCAACTCTAACATTTATCAAAAAAATGTGAACTAGGTTTTTAAGTAATAAATTACAGTTTCCTTAGTAGAGCCTTTGTGTTATTTGTTTGCATATGATTAATGGAGATAAGAGCAGGTGCAGAGTTTGAAGTTATTCAGAAGCACTCTGTTGCCTTTATTTGTAAAGTGCACACCATCTCTTCTACAGTATATGTTGCTGGCATGTTAAACCATAGATTATTATTGTAAATACAAACCATGTCATGGTCTTTGAGATATGCTGAAGCAGTTTTGTTAACATTGTTCCTAGCTTTGTCAATCTGTGGACAAAATGTTGTTGACCAGTTCCATTTTTGTCTCTGGCATATATTTGAGAATACAATTGATGTGTAGCGGTAAAGCATTGTTAACTGACTAAAGGTATCTTTCATTAGGATTTCGAATGCTACTCCAGTGAGCAGGCATAAGTCGTTACCACCACAGTGCACAACCATGAGGTGAGGTGGTTGGCAATCTCTAATGCTTTCAACCAATGGAAGCAACTGATGCCACTTTAACCCTTTCTGGCCAACCCAAGTGATATCTATATTTGGCAAACCCAGGTCCCTGTTAATGCCACTGTTTTTAGCATATTCACTCCCCAGTAAATATATCTATGACCTACAATCCACACTCTCAGCATTTTGAAAAGTACAAGCAGGATCATTGAAGAGAAGTCTGCAGTTGACTAAATAGTTTTCAAAATTTGAGGAGGTTAAAATAGAGGGAAGCAGTAGGTTTGTGAAAACCAGAAAATTTATTGGATGTTTAAAATATAAGAATATATAAAAGTAGGTTGTAATTTACAGCATGCAGTTACTACATCTGTGATTTGGTGATGTTTTGTAAAAAAAACATTACAGCATTTTGGATAGATTTAGACTTGCAAATAGTCAACCACATCTGTTGCAGAACAAATTGAAAGCTAGCACGCTCTAAGCAGACAGTGCTGTGACCTTTTGAACTCCTGTACAGTGGAGTGTTGCAAACAAGGTTGCTATGACAGCTGAACCAAAAGACAATGGGGGATGGGAGATTGGATTGAAGGGCAGAGGAATACTTTATTGAGAAATATCTTGTGCAGGTGGTAACTTAGAAGAGCATTTTTCACTTAGTGTGCATTATACCTAATAGAAGAATAAAGCTAAGCATTTGTTATTAAATTGTTGTACTCATGTCTGAAGTTGCAAATCTGTTGTGGTTTTACACGGGGCTGCACTGGGGGACACAAAGGATTTGCAACTTCAGTTGTATTGTACATCACATTGGGCTTCTACTGTATATGGGAGGCAAACAAGGGGTTAACAGATGTTAACCATTCAGATCTTGGGTAATAGAAGATAAATATGAAACACACCTTCTGATTTGTTAGGTACCACAATAACAGTGAGAGCAGAGTTCAGTAGGTTGCCATTTAGGTTCCTTTAGTACACTAATATTCATATACTGAGGTTGTATAATTATACAAAGAAAAAGAGTACAGAAAAATATTGTGAGAGTATTATAACTATCAGGAGCAACTATTTAACAGGTATGTAAAAAGGAGTATATAGATTTTTCTGTATAAAGAATTTCAGATATGTGCCTAATCAGGATGAGTAAATACTTATAAAAGATTGAGAAGTGTATACTGTATGGCATAGAGACAAACAGGTATTACATTTATAATTTTAATGTATAGTAATAGATGTATTCGTGTAAAATTGCATGTATGAGTGCTTATACTGTATTTAATGAATGTACTTTATGTATATGTGAAATCTTTTTAAAGCTGTTTCTTTATTTGTATGCTCCTGAGAGATGTCAATGTAATATAGGCCATTAGAACGTATGCAGAAAGCTCTGTCAACACTATGATATGTGATATAAATGGGGTATTTGGTTGGCAGTCAGGTTGCCCCCTGTCCAAGCAAGGACCCTCAATCTAGTCAGGGTAAAGGAGAGTCACCCTCAGCTAACCCCTGCTTACCCCCTTGGTAGCTTGGCACGAGCACGCAGGCTTAACTTCAGAGTCTAGGTGTAAAGTATGTGTACCAACACACACAGTAACTCAGTGAAAACACTACAAAATGACACAACACAGGTTTAGAAAAATACGGAATATTTATCTAAACAAAACGAGAACAAAGAAGTTATTAATTTTAAAAGCAAAAGAGTCTTATATCCTTTAGTAAACAGTAAAAACACTGTTAGCGTTGAAAAGCACATGGGAAGTGTCAAAATAACACACACAGGTGAGTGTGCATCGAAAAAGGTTATCAATACGTTGATTTCTCACCCGCAAGCGAGACTGTGCGTTGTTTCTCCTTCTCCGGTCGGGTCGGCGTGCGTCATTTTTCCTCTCTGCAGGAGAGCGATGCGTCGATCCGGGCGAACACTTGGGTCCGGGCAGGCGTTGCATTGTTTTTCTGCGCCCAGCAAGATTTGCGTCGAAAATCCTGTCTCACGGTATCAGCAAAACCGCGCAATGTTGGTTGCAAAATTAGCAGCCTCCATCAGCGGGTGTTGCGCATCGTTTCTCCAGCTGCGTGCATCGTTCTTCCAGCCCCGATGCCAGTGGAGCTTCGATTTCTGCCGCGAATCCGGCAGCGCATCATTTTTCAGCTGCGTCTTGGAAGGTGTGACAATATTTTCCCCACACGGCAGACTGCGTGGATTTTCAGTCTTGGTCTGCACCACGTGGCAGGGCAGGAGTCTCAGCAGGGAGCAAAGGTGCTGGCAGGAGAAGTCTTTGATGGCCTTGAGACTTCAACAACAGGAGGCAAGGTCAGGACAAGCCCTTGGAGATTTCTTCACAAGAAGGAATGCACAACAAAGTCCAGTCTTTGTCCCCTTGCACAGGCAGAAGCAGCAACTGCAGGATAGCTCCACAAAGCACAGTCATGGGCAGCACTTCTTCTCAGCTCTTCAGCTCTTCTCCAGGCAGAGGTTCCTCTTGATGTCCAGAAGTGATCTAAAGTCTGTGGTTTTGGGTGCCTTTCTTCTACCAATTTTGGTATTTGAAGTAGGCTTACTTCAAAGGAAAGTCTCTCTTGTTTGTGAAATCCTGCCTTGCCCAGGCCAGGCCCCAGACACACACCAGGGGGTTGTGCACAGCCCTTTCAGGTGTAAGTGAGCACTCCTCCCCTCCCATCTAGCACAGATGGCTCATCCGGATATGCAGGCTACACCCCAGCTCCCTTTGTGTCACTGTCTAGAGAGAGGTGCAAAAAGCCCAACTGTCAAACTGACCCAGACAGGGAATCCACCAAAAGATAGTCACAGAATGGTTCAAGCAAGAAAATGCCCACTTTCTAAAAGTAGCATTTTCAAACACGCAATCTTAAAACCAACTTTATCAAAACATTTATTTTTAAATTGTGAGCTCAGAGATCCCAAACTCCACATGTCTATCTGCTCCCAAAGGGAATCTACGCTTTAATCATTTTTAACGGTAGCCCCTATGTTAACCTATAAGAGAGATAGGCCATGCAAGCGTGAAAGTCATATTTGGCAGTATTTCACTGTCAGAACATATAAAACACATTAGTATATGTCCTACGTTAAACATACACTGCACCCTGCCATGGGGCTACCTAGGGCCAACCTTAGGGGTGTCTTACATATAAGAAAAGGGAAGGTTTAGGCCTGGAAAGTGGGTACACTTGCCAAGTCGAATTGGCAGTTTAAAACTGAGCCATGTTTACAGAGCTACTAATGTGGGTGGCACAACCAGTACTGCAGGCCCACTTGTAGCATTACATTTACAGGCTCTGGGCACCTCTAGTGCACTGTACTAGGGACTTACCAGTAAATCAAATATGCCAATCATGGGAAGCCAATTACATACACATTTTTATACAGGAGCACTTGCACTTTGGCACTGGATAGCAGTGGTAAAGTGCCCAGGGTAACAAAAACAGCAGAGGCAGAATCAAGCACACATCAACAACCTGGGAAACAGAACCAAAAAGTTAAGGGAGACCATGCCAAGGATGAAAAGTCTAACAAGTGGAAACACACAAAAAAGTCCACAAAAAAATTAGAAAACTTGGAAAGCAAACTTAAATAAGAAGTTGAAAAGAAAGATGGAAAAGGAAGGAGAAGTTGTTAGTTTCTAGTTGGAGAACACTGCTGGTGTTAACTGCTATACTAATGTTGGCCTCGATACTCTCTTTCATCTACCCCATGCAGTAAATGCAATCCATGGAAAACCATGAAATACATTGTGTACTGCACTTTCTAATTGCCTTCAGTGGTTATCTCGAAACAGAATTGTAATCCAATCTGCTTCTGAAATTCGAGAAGTAGTAGATAAATATAGTGGATCTGCAGTATTTATTCCAAATGCTCAACAAGGTGTACAGGAACTTATTATGGTGATGTTTAAATTTTAGAACAAGATAATGTGAATATTGATGATATATTTGGACTCAGTTACATATGGAATCATGAGTGCCAAGATTGCTCTTTCATGTCTGCCACTGAAATCAAATCTGAGCGATTTGTGTACTTAACTCTTCCAGATTTTAAAAGTATGTCTTTTGAAAAACTAATAAAAAAGAGTGACGAACATATGACCTGTCCAACATGCAAAACAAATCTATTGTTTACATTGCTTATACAGAGGAGTGGTAAATACTATATAGCAATGTTTCAAAGATGTAGACAGATGGAACAAAGTTGGACACTAAAAGTACACATTTGAAAGCTGACCAGATATCAATTTCTGGTGGAACATATTTTACTTTGGATAGAATCTTCCATAAAGGATTAATCATTACTTCTGGACATTATTCTGTATATTTGAAGACTGAAAGTAGATGGACAGAACGCAATGATAGGAGTCTGTTTTTTAAACCAAATCTACCATTCAGACTTCCAAATTCTTGTTTACTGTTTCTGCAACCAAAGTTCTAAGGCGGATCAGTGATATAACATTTAATACAGTCTTGCTAGTATGTGGATCATTACTAGAATAGACATCATTCGCCCTAACAAGGGTGATGTGTTGAACAACATATGAAAAAGTGATATGTACTTGAAATTTATTGTAATATTTTTCAGGACAAAAAAAGGTTCACAGGATTCTCTGTATGTAAATCATTACTAGTGAAGCCATTATTTGGCCTATAAATGGTAACGCCAAGAGAACTTGAGGATAATGAAAGTGTGAATTAATTTCTTTGAACTGCTTGCATGAAAAAATGTACTTTTGTACCAGGTATAATTTATCAATGTTTTACAAGGTTGTGTAGTTTATTTTAGTTTAGTAATTATTATAAGATAAGTACATTTACTTGTAAATTATAGTAAGGGCAACTTCTACCTATTAGAAGAAAAATCTTAGAAAGTGAGAAGACTCATGCATAGTATTGTTAATTTTTAGTAACGTACTATGGCCCTCATTACAACCCTGGCGGTCGGTGTTAAAGCGGCGGTAAAGCCGCCAACAGGCCGGCAGTAAAACAAATTGAATCACGACTGTGGCAGATACCACCAACATAGACAGCCACTTTAACACTCCGACCGCCACGGTGGTACAAACAAACAGCGCAGCGGTCACCGCCAACAGACAGGCGGAAGACAATGTACCGCCCACAGTATCATGAGAGGCCAATCCGCTACCTTTTCGGGGGCGGATTCACCACAAACAAAAACATGGCGGAAACAGGACTTGGAAAGGAAAACGATCACCTCTACACACCCCACGAGGAACCACGACACCATGGAGCCGGCACTCCAAATTCCACCTGCCATTCTCTTCCTGCTCCTCTACCAGGAGCACGAACGCCGGCGGCGACGACCACGGTGAGTACTGCACCTACGACACAGGGGAGGGGGGAGGGAAAAGAGAGTGACACACACACGCAACACGCAAAACCCCCACCCTCACCCACTACAACACACACACAAATACATGTTGATACATTACATTTACACCCCCTAACCCCACTGGAAGAACGCAAGGACAAAAGGAAATAAGTTGAACGAATGTAATCAATAAAAATCCATTACTCAAAAATATATATACACTATTAACAAATATATACACCAAGAATTCAAGTCCATGTACTGCACCTACATAGTCCGTGGACCACTGGGCCCAAAATGCATGGGCGAGGCCCACACAAGATACCCGATCAAAACGGAGAGAACACTGCAGGGGCATCACATCGAAATAAAACAGGCACCTCAGGGGTAAGGGAAGGGGGGCACCTCAGCCGGATGAGTGCACGACGTCAGCTCCACGAGGGGGCACCATGCCCATTGATGTATCCTGGGGAGTGCAAAGCCACAGTCTCACAAGTCTCTCCAGTGGGTGGGTTGCCCACTGCTATATCCTGGGCAGTGCAAAGCCTCAGTCTCACAAGTCTCTCCAGTGGATGGTTTGCCCACTGCTTTATCCTGGGGAGTGCAAAGCCACAGTCTCACAAGTCTCTCCAGTCGTTGGTTTGCCCACTGCTTTATCCTGGGGAGTGCAAAGCCACAGTCTCTCAAGTCTTTCCAGTGGGTGGTTTGCCCACTGCTTTATCCTGGGGAGTGCAAAGCCACAGTCTCACAAGTCTCTCCAGTGGGTGGTTTGCCCACTGCTTTATCCTGGGGAGTGCAACACCACAGTCTCACAAGTCTCTCCAGTGGGTGGATTGCCCACTGCTTTATCCTAGGGAGTGCAAAGCCACAGTCTCTCAAGTGGATAACAGTTCTCCACTGGTTCTGGAGGGGGCTTTGTGCCCAGAGTGCTTCATCCTGCCAAGGACTGAGGTAGTGGATGTGATACTCCACTGGTTCTGGAGGGGGCTTTGTGCCCAGAGTGCTTCATCCTGCCAAGGACAGAGGTAGTGGATGTGATACTCCACTGGTTCTGGAGGGGGTTTTGTGCCCGGAGTGCTTCATCCTGCCAAGGACAGAGGTAGTGGATGCCTTTCTCCACTGGTTCTGGAGGGGCTTTGTGCCCAGAGTGCTTCATCCTACCAAGGACAGAGGTAGTGAATGCCTTTCTCCACTGGTTCTGGAGCGTGCTTTGTGCCCAGAGTGCTTCATCCTGCCAAGGACAGAGGTAGTGGATGTGACAGTCCACTGACGGTGGGCCTACATGGAAGCTGTCCAGGCCCCTGGAACTGACCACCAGCTTCGTACGACTGACCACTGCGGATGACAGCCATGTCTGTGGTGGTGCCACTGGCACATGATGTGGCGTGGCCGCTGGCGGTGCTTGCGGCGGCCTCAGTAGCAGCAGTGCTCACGGTGCTCATTGGCCAGCAGTGCTTGTGGGTGGCTCAGTGAGCGTTCTGCTGGCGGCTGTGTCCTGGGCAACGGTGCTGGTGGCGGTGGTGTCCTGGGCAGCGGTGCTAGTGGCAGCGGTGTCCTGGGCAACGGTGCTGGTGGCGGAGGTGTCCTGGGAAGCAGTGCTGGTGACGGTGGTGTCCTGGGAAGCGGTGCTGGTGGCGGTCTTGACTGCCGTGCAGATTGGCGGCGACTTCCCTTTCTTTCTCTGCCCCTTCCCCACCTTGGATGGAGGCGCAGCTGTCTTGCCAATCCCAACTGTATTCCTGGGAGAGCCCTTGGTGGCAGGTGTTTTGCCCTTCTCCCTCTGGGCTGTGGCCAACTTCTTATGTTTCTGAGGTGGAGGACTGTCCTTGGCCTGGCTCCTTGGCACACTGGCTGCCCTGCTGCTTGGCGCACTCCAGAAGCCGGTTACTGCTGGCACCACTTTTCCCGGTGATGTGGTGGCTGAGGTGCAGGGTTGGGACCTGGAAAGGCGGGCCCTAGGGGACGGAAGGGATGGGGGAGGTGAAGGGAAGAGGTCAAGGTTTGACAGGAAAAGTTTTTTAGACACACTGGAACGGGTAGATGGAGGGGGTTTGGGAGTGGAGGAAGAGGTAGTGGTTGTAGGAGGTGTTTGTTTGCAGACTTTGGGTGAAGGTGCATGGGCTGGAGGCTGTCGTGAGGTGGATGGCTGTTGGGTGGGTGTGTGACTGCGTTTGTGTAGTTTGGGAGGTGGGCTCACAGACACACTGGTAGAGGACACAGGGGATGTGTGAATGGTAGTGGGGCTGGTGAGTGCACGTGAGCTGTGTGTGGTGATGGGCGTGCTGGTGATGGACGTAGTGGATGAAGATGTAGTGCATGCAGGTGTGAGTGGAGACGTGACAAGGAGGTAGAAGGGAGACGAGGAGGAGGGGGACACAGTGGAGGCAGTGGATGTTGGTATGTGTGCATGGGTATGATGCTTGTGTGAGTGCCTGTGGGATGTGTGGTGCTTATGTTTGCCAGATCTTCCCTTGAGTGTTGAGGTGTGTGCATGTTGGTCTGATGGTGTGCTTGGGATAGGCTGAGGTACTGGGGATTGGGGATGGGTGGAAGAAGTTGGAGGGGGAGACTGGACACATGGACAATGGCTGCCATCAGTGCTGAGGCCAGAGTCTGAAAAGCTCTCTGTTGGGCTGCCTGACCAGAATGAATGCCCTCCAGGTATGCATTTGTCTGTTGCAACTGCCTCTCTACACCCTGGATGGCATTCAGAATGGTAGACTGCCCAACAGTGAGGAATCTGAGGAGGTCAATGGCCTCCTCACTGAGGGCAGCAGGGCTGACAGGGGCAGGGGCTGAGGTGCCTGCAGTGAAGGAGATGCCCACCCTCCTGGGTGAGCGGCAACGGGGCACACGCTGAGGGGCTGCTGGGAGGGCGGTGCTGGTAGGGGGGGTGGCGGGCATACCTGTAGATGCGGTGGGCACAGAGGGAGCTCCCATCAGAGGAGGAGTCAGTGTCGCTGGTCTCAGCTCCTGTCCCCGCCGTGGAGCTCCCCTCGCCCTCCATCCCACTGGTGAATTCAGAGTCCGTAGTCTCGCCCTCCAGGGCCATGTGGGATGCAGCCCTCTACTGCTCCGGTGGCACTGCTCCTCCGCGTGATGATGCTAATGCACACAAGAACAGGGAGACCACAAAAAGGGGGGGGAAGAAAGTAGGAAGACACGTTCAGTGCATGCAATACCGCTACTGTTGGCGGGCTCTACAGACACAGCAGCCCTCTGCACTACGCCATGCACTTAGAGTTCCCTAATTAATCACAGGGCAGTGGGGTACAAGGCCTATGCCCGATTGCTGCACACATGGAAGTCACAGGAGCCTGACTAGGGGTAGATGGCTCTTAACACTGGTGGGGTGGGGTGCCACATGGCCTGCCTTACGAAGGGACCTTGCCTACAAAACTTGCCCTGGCCTAGGGGTACGCACAGCCCGCCTTCCCCACCCAGACACCTCTAATGCACGCTGAATCATATGAATGTGACTTTACTCACCCACTTGTGGCTGCTGTGATGCCCTCAAGCTCCCATCCAACTCCAGATACACCACTGCCAGGATCAGGGAACATCAGGGGGGTCATGGTGCGACTGGCACCCCTCCCACGTTGGGAGGCACTCCCCAGCTGGGCCTCCGCCGTATTCTTGCTCCAGCGGCGAATGTCCTCCCATCTTTTCCTGCAGTGGGTGCTCCATCTGTGGTGGATCCCCGGGGTCCGGACTTCCTTGGCGATGGCAACCCAAATATCCTTCTTCTGGAGGGCGCTGACCTAGAGGAATAGTACAGGGGAAAAGGAGAAGATATAACCGTCCGGACAGTCACAGTCATTGGCCCACGTTCCTACCCTTGCCATGACGCACATACACTCACCGTCGTTTCATGCACGCCTCATTCACCCCCCCCCAATCTCCCATCCACACCACTCCAAACAGGCATTGCCCATACAGCATGTTCACAGTGTACTCACCTGTTTGTCTGGAAGACCGTAGAGTAGCGTGTACCGGGGGAGGACCCCATCCACTAGTTTGTCCAACTCCTCCAATGTGAAGGCAGGGACCCTTTCCCCAGACACTTGAGCCATTGTCGCTTCCAGACTGAGGTCACAGCAGCACTTGCAGTGTAGGTCCTCTCCTGTCGAAGATCAGGTATCAAGTGAGTGAACAGACAGAAAATAGCAGTCACGTCCGCGGCGGTGCGTACCTTCACCGCCGGCGTACATTGTCATTGGCTCCTAGGACCCATAGGGTCCAATGTTAACCAATGCAGGATTGTGCCATGGTCTTCGACCGCCTACCGCAACTGTGTACAACGCCAGCGATGTTACCTCATATCCCCTTGTCCCACCTTACAGGTCAGGCAGCCGCCATTTCAGGGAGCCACATGGCATTAATTGTAAATGTGTCACACATATCTAGGCCTTGCATAAACACTAAGACAGGCACATAGCGGATTGACAAATGTGTGCAATAAATATTCTATTTAATACCTCAGTGTTGGGTGACTCTCTGCTCGCTGATCTCGTCCATAGGGCACGTCTGCTGGGGCTGGTGAGGAGATGGCGGCATCTTCCGGTGTACAGACCGCTGGTGGACCTGTCGACAATGGAAGAGCGACATGTAATTGTCACCTACAGGTTTAATCGTGCCACAATCCAGGAACTGTGTGCCCAGTTGGAACCAGACCTGATGTCAGCAATCTGCCATCCCACAGGGATCCCCCCTCTAGTGCAGGTCCTGTCAGTACTCCATTTCCTGGCAAGTGGGTCTTTTCAAACTACAGTGGCCATAGCATCAGGGATGTCCCAGTCTATGTTCTCCAACGTGTTGTCCAGAGTGTTGTCTGCCCTGCTGAAACACATGTGCAGCTACATAGTTTTCCCTCAGGTGGAGGATTTGCCTACAGTGAAAGGTGACTACTATGCCATGGGACATATCCCCAACATCATAGGTGCCATTGATGGGACACATGTGGCCTTGGTATCCCCCCGCAGGAGTGAACAGGTGTACAGAAACCGGAAGAGTTAGCATTCCATGAATGTGCAGATGGTGTGTTTGGCCGACCAGTACATCTTCCATGTGAACGCCTAGTTTCCTGGTTCAGTGCATGACGCTTACATTCTAAGGAATAGCAGCATCCCGTATGTGATGGGCCAACTCCAGAGGCACCGTGTGTGGCTATTAGGTGAGGACAAGGACCCTATACCATGTGAATTGTTGTCTGGGTCTGGGGTTGTCCCAAAGGGTTAGTGTGTCTAACAGTTGTCCCTCGACATTTGCAGGTGACTCTGGTTACCCCAGCCTGTCATGGCTACTGACCCCAGTGAGGAATCCCAGGACAAGGGAGAGGAATGCTACAATGAGGCACTAGGAGGGTTATAGAGAGGACCTTCGGCCTCCTGAAGGCCAGGTTCCGGTGCCTCCATATGACAGGTGGTTCCCTCTACTACTCACCAAAGAAGGTGTGCCAGATCATCGTGGCCTGCTGTATGCTGCACAACTTGGCTTTGCTACGACAGGTGCCTTTTCTGCAGGAGGATGGTCCAGATGGAGGTGTTGTGGCAGCTGTGGAGCCTGTGTACAGTGAAGAAGAGGAGGCAGAAGAAGAGGACATAGACAACAGAAACACTGTGATCCATCAATACTTCCACTGAGACACAGGTAAGAAGACATCACTGTCTCCTACATCTGATACAATTGTTCTACCTCTCATCTGTCTGTCACTTTCACCCAGTGTATGAACCCTGATTTGTCACTTTCCCTTTCGATTTCACAGATGTGGGTCCCACTGTGTGACCTCTGCTATGTGACCTCATGGACTAGAGGTGGGTGACATAGGTATGTTGACAATACAATGGACATTGCTATTTCCCTCAGTTATTGCAAATACACATTTGTGAAAGCACAGACTGACAGATATTTTTGTGATTTAAGGGTGTTTATTTAAGTGCTAAATATTGGAGGGGTTGTAAAATAGTCAGGGGTGATGGTGGAGGAATGTTCATGGCAGAGTCCAGTCTATTAGTCTCAGAGGTGCCTTTTCTAAAGGGGCATAGGAAGTGGAGTTGGGGCAGTTTAAGGCTGTACAGGGTGACAAAGTGGGACAGAAGGATGACAATCAAGGTGGTCTCATTTCTTGGTGGGGGTCTTGGCAGTGTTCTCTGTCTTTGTCCTGGATCTCAGGGACCGCTTGCGGGGTGGTTCTCCATCTGCAGGGGGTGGGGTGCTGGTGTCGTGGTCCTGTGGCAGTGCCTCCTGTCCACTAGCGCCGGCGGAGGTGGTGGGCAGTTCATCGTCCAGGCTAGTGTCAGGGGCCCCTTGTTGTGCCACAGTCTCCCCCTGGTGTTCACGAGTTCCTTCAGCACCCCACAATGGTGCCCAGGATGGTATTGATGGATTTGAGTTCCTCCCTGAACCCAAAATACTGTTCCTCCTGTAGCCACTGGGTCTCCTGAAACCAGGCCAGTACCGTTGCCATCGTCTCCTGGGAATGATGGTAGGCTCCCATGATGTTGGAGAGAGCCTTGTGGAGAGTGGATTCCCTGGGCCTGTCCTCCCCCTGTCGCACAGCAGCCCTCCCAGTTCCTAGGCCTCTGTCCCCTGAACTGTGTGCCCAACACCACTGCCCCCAGGTCCCTGCTGTTCTTGTGGTGGTGGGTTAGCCTGGGTTCCCTGTAGGGGTGGATACACTGCTGATTGATGTTTCCTGGGAACAGAGGTATGGGCCCGCTGGGTGGGTGCTGTGCTGGTGTTTCCAGAGGGGGTAGGCTCTGTTGTGGCTTGTGCCAGTGTGAGGGGAACCGACTGTCCCGAGGTCCCTAATGGGCCGGGCTGGTCATCTAGATCCAGTTGGACAGAGCTGCTGTCATCACTGTGGGCCTCTTCTGTGGGTGGAGTGGACATGTCTGGAACCTCCTGTCCGGTGACGTTGGGTGGAGGTCCTGCAGGGGTGTAAAGGCATGATTATTGCATCTGTGTGCGCCATGGTGTGCAATGGGTGGGTGACCCTATACCCCAGTGCCTGCAATCCTGTGTAGGACCTTGTGTGCTAATTGTTTAGGGGTCTGTGTGGGTATGTGTAGTGGCCATGCATTGGTGATGGGTGTCCATGCTTTGTTGTTGCATGCAGGGCTTGGTGTTGGGATGTGTGGTTTGTGATAGTGGGACATATGAGAGGAGTTGGAGTGATGGGGTGAGGGTGGGGTATGTGATATCATGCAGGTAGGGTGAGGGATGTAATAGTTAAGATTTGACTTACCAGAGTCCATTCCTCCTGCTACTCCCGCGAGGCCCTCAGGATGCAGTATAGCCAAGACCTGCTTCTCCCATGTTGTTAGTTGTGGGGAAGGAGGTGGGGATCCGCCGCCAATCCTCTGAACCGCGATGTGGTCTCTTGAGACCCCCGTAGGTCGTTCCACTTCTTCCTGGTGTCCTCCCGTGTTCTTTGGTGCTGTCCCACTGCGTTGACCCTGTCCACGATTCTGCGCCATAGCTCCATCTTCCTAGCTATGGTGGTGTGCTGCACCTGTGATCCAAATAGCTGTGGCTCTACCCGGATGATTTCCTCCACCATGACCCTGAGCTCCCCCTCAGAAAATCTGGGGTGTCTTTGCGGTGCCATGGGGTGGTGTGGGTGATGTGTGAGGTGGTGTGTGTTGTGATGTGTGGGGTGATGTTTAGGGATGTGTGGTGTTTTGTGCGTGGATGTGTATGTGTGATGGTATTGTGTGCCTCTGTATGCTGGTGTTGTCTTTGCTGTACTGTCTCTCTGGCCTTCGTCTACATTTTTGGTAGTAAGGGTTTGTGGGTAATGTGGGTGTGTGTTTTATATTGTATTGGGTGTGTGGGAGTGATGTGTGTATGTGTATCAGGTGAATTGTCCAATGTGGTAGTGTTTTGTAAATGTGTGTGTATTTTGAGCGCAGCGGTGTGTACCGCCAATGGAATACCGCGGTTGAAAGACCACTGCGTGGATTTGTGGGTCGTAATAGTGTGGGCGTATTCTTGTTGGCGTGACGGTGGAGGTTTTGTTATCACCAGTTTATCACTGACCTTTGGTGTGGCAGACTTGTGTGGGTGTCTAGATTTTGTCGGATTCCGAGCTGTGGGTCGTAATAGCTCTGGCGGAATTCTGCAGCGGTGTGTTGGCGGTCTTCTGCACAGCAGTAAGCGCCATTTACCGCAAATGTTGTAATGAGGTCCTATGTCTTTTTAGATTTTTTTAAAGTTCATATAACTGGTTCCTTCTCCCCTCCCACTGTTCAATGATGAGCAGCTATACAGATTTCTTTTATAGTAAAGAAGTATAGCCGCTGAGGATAGTGGGCAAAGAAACATAACAGGTCTACATAATGTGTGAAATTGCTGTACTAAACAATAAAACTTGCTTGTGTTGTGTTAATAATATATTTTATGTTACAGGTTAGCAATCTTTAATAAATATAATTGCTGTATAAAACCTTGCTTTTTTTTCTCTTCCATTTATTATAATACAAAGTTTTCAGTACTAATAAAGGTAAGTAAGTACATGTTGCTTTATCAATAATATCCATAATCCATACACATGCTTATGTGTACAATCAGCCAGCCTTACATCCAGTCACTTAGCCAGTTAGATATCTACAGAAATAATTGCGCAGATAGTCACTCACCCACTAAGCCACTCATGCATTTGTTTGCTCACGTATACATTCACTCACACATGCAGACACTCAATCATACAACCATTTACAGCTACTCACATATTCAGTCAGTAACCCATTCACACACTAATATACCCAGGTACTCATCCATTTAGCTCTTCACACAGCCAGTCATTCACTCATACAGCTACTCATATATACAGGCATCCACCGTACAGGCAATCATGCCCCCAGTCAATCTTTCATGTATACACTCATATAGCAGACACTAACCCATACAGCAAATTACATACTGAGTCACTTACTTCTACAAGTACTGAGACACACATTCACCAATACAGTCACTCAGACAGCAAGTCACTTACCCATTTAAGCACTCTTGGAACCAGTCAGTCACCTCTACAATGACTTGCGTACCCAGACAGTCAACCATCGACACACCCAGACTCCTACCCATACAAGAGCTCATACATCCAGTCACTCACCCATACATCCACTTACCGAGCCAGATACTAACCCATGCAGACACTCACATACCCAAATACTCACCCATGCAGGTACTTACAGAGCTAGTCACTCACCCAAACAGTAACTCCTACATCCACTAACTCACGCATACAGCCTTTCACACACTCACCCATAGAGCAACTCATACACCCACTCAGTTAACCATACATATACTCATTTATGCAGTCAGTCAGTCATACAGCAAGTTATACAAGCACCTTTTCACTAATGCAGCCACTGTTGCAACAAATCACTCACTCATACACCCACTTATACATCCAGTTAGTTTCCCATGCATCCAGTCAGTCACCTATTTATCCACTCATGCAGCCAGACACTCTCATATACAGGCATCATATACCCAGTTACTCAACCATACAGGTGCTCACACAGCCAGATACTCACTTATACAGATACTCACAACCCAGTCAGTCATCAATACAGGTACTGAAATAACCAGTCCCTTACCCATACAGCCACTGCTGCATCCACCAACTTACCAATACAAACTTTCACAGACTCACAGTCTCACCAATAGAGGCGTTCACGCAGCCAGTCACTCACCCATACAGACACTCACATGCCCAGTCAGTGTGTCATATAGGTACTCACAGAAGCGGTCATTCACCTACATACATGCTTATGCACCAAGTCACTCACCAATGCAAGCATTCATGCACCCACTCAATAACCTCTACTCACATACCCAAATATTCACCACTCATATATCCACTTATGCAGACAGACACTCACCCATACAGGCACATACATAGCAACTCACTAACTGCTACAGGTACTCACATAGCCACTCACACATACAGCTAGTTACACAGCAAGTCACTCAGTACTTCAACCACTGATGCCCCCATTCACTGACCTCTACAGTCAGTCATACCAAAACACTTTGGCGGTCATTCTGACCGCGGCGGTCGCCGCCCGCCATGCGGTCACCGCCGAATGACCGCCCCGCGGTCAAAAGACCGCGGCGGCCATTCCAACTTTCCCGCTGGGCCGGCGGGCGCCCTCCAAAAGAGCGCCCGCCGGCCCAGCGGGAAGGCTCCTGCAACAATGAAGCCGGCTCCGAATGGAGCCGGCGGAGTTGCAGGGGTGCGACGGGTGCAGTGGCACCTGTCGCGATTTTCACTGTCTGCTAAGCAGACAGTGAAAATCTTCGTGGGGCCCTGTTAGGGGGCCCCACGACACCCGTTCCCGCCAGCTGGTTCTGGCGGTGAAAACCGCCAGAAACAGGCTGGCGGGAAGGGGGTCGGAATCCCCATGGCGGCGTTGCAAGCATCGCCGCCATGGAGGATTCCCTGGGCCAGGGGAAAACCGGCGGGAAACCGCTGGTTCCCCTTTTCTGACCGCGGCGGTAACAGAATAGCCCTGGAAGCACCGCCAGCCTGTTGGCGGTGCTTCCGCTGCCCTCCGCCCTGGCGGTCAGAGACCGCCAGGGTTGGAATGAGGGCCTTTATTATTAATGCACAGACTTCCACAGATAGTCATACATTGACACACTCAGACACAAACTCACTTACCCATACAGCTATTCACACACCTTCTCACTTACATATAGACCAATCATGCACCCAGACAGTCACCCATACATCCACTCATGCAGGAGACACTAACCCATTCAGCTACTCATTTACATAGTCAATCATGTCTGGAAGGACTAATACACTTAGGACTAGATTTAACAGAAAATGACAGTGTGTGGTGCTGCGCCAAATTTGGCAGCATCACACAACGTCATTTTCAAAGCGAAGGGATATACCATTTTGAAAAGAATATGGCACACCCTTTTGTTTCCCCCTGCACTTCTGTGAGATAACCCAGCCACCCTCTGCACCATAGTGCAAGGATGGCTGCTTTGAGGAGGAGGTTGTTTTTGTGCAGAAAGGAGCACCTACCTGCACAAAAAAATCTTAAATGGTGATTTGCTCTTTCTATATGTACTGCAAAATGCAGCACACATAGAAAGAGCAAAAAATGAGGAGAATTTAAAGCATTTCTCCTTGTTGTACCATACTAACGCCACCCGTGGGGTGGCGTTAGATTTTGACGCAGCCTCAGGTTCATGGAAACTTGTAAATCTGAAGCAGAGTCAAAATGCAATGGGTGTTGCTGTGGCACGACCAGAGAAACACCCATTGCACGCTCCTTCCTTTCACAGTGCTGCCTGTGAAGAGGCCATATTTACAAGGTGGCGTTAAGCTACAAAAAGTGGCCTAACACCCCCCTGTAAATACATAGCAGGGCATTAAATATGCCCCTTAGTTAATCACCCATACAAACTTTCACATACCTAGTCACTCACTCATACACGCATTAATACACCCAGAAACTCAACCATACAGTAAGTGACAGAAACTGTCATTCACCTGCACACATACTGTAACACATACAAGTAACAAACAAACATTTAACAGTTAATCTTTCTTTAAACAGTATAGCTGTGCTGAAAAGGGCCATTTTTTGTGGTTTTGTGGAACAATTTTACTTATTATATTTTTTTTCTTTTTTAGGAAAAACTTTGTAAACAGTAGTATAACACAAACTTTGTTTTAAATAAAAATGAAAAAAATAGCACTTGTGTGCCTCAATGGCATTGGTAATACTCTCCACAAACTGTTCTTCTACACACAAATTGCATTTGCACTTGATACAAAGCTGCTCAACTGCAGCTAAGTCTGGCACTTTAATAACAAAACTTGAAGGATCAGCAGATCCAGATGATGTACCAGGTTGTTGATCATCACTTGCAGTACACCCTTCATCCATGTCTCCCTCTATTTGCCCACGGGCCGAATGAGCACTGTGCATGCTTTTCAGATGTTTTTCATGGACGATGTCCCACATGAATATTTTTTATGTGAGCCACTTGACAACATTTTCTTGCAGAGACGGCAAGTGACTTTTTAGTGTTTACTTTTTTTTCTTCCTCTGGAATTGTAGAAAAGGTCCAGACAATGCTCTCCTTTCTCTAGTTTGGTTGTGTTTCATCCTAAGAATGACCTCTAGGGTTATTCTCTGCCGAGTAATGAACTTTCATCCTGCTGCTATAAAACACTGCCTCAAAAAACAAAAAAAACAAAAAACAAAAATTGAACACAAACACTGCAGGTGCAAACTGCTTGATGGATAGCAAAATAATAGAAAAAGACAGGTGTGTTCTTCCTGTGCATGTAACTGAAATGTCTTCAACCAATCAGAAAGTATTTTTTTGGGTTCACATGGTCTCCACAACACCATCGTGTACGCACCGCATGTTCATAGCGGCTCCGTGAAATAAGACGAAGCAATAATATTATACACATACATTTACATTTATAATACTTTTTCATCTACAATAGTAAATCCACAGTTTCATATTGGGATGCAAATGTCTTGATATATGTAAACTTAAAATGTTAAAAATAGGTAGATTTGCATCTCCATCATAACTCCGGAAATACATCACGTTACAGTCGCGTATCCATCGTGACTCCACGAGAAGTAGTGAAACTACATGAAATATTCATTTCTATTGATTATTACATGTAGTAAATATTCACAAATAAATGCTGAGGTGTCAATTCACATTTTAAAAGCTGTTTCTATATATTTCAGCAACACAGAAAATATGCTAAAACTGTGACACCAATGCAAAGATGTGCGATGGGTAACCAACTCCACTACGCATTCCCCTACCTCTCTTGTTACTGAATTGCTGCTGCTGAGAAGTCTGACTGTGTCCCTCTGTTGCCATTTCCCTGTGTTTGACCCTTGAGAGCTGGTCGCAGGGGCTTAGGAGACAGTAAATTTCTGGGGGGGACAGGGACAACCTTGAGGACTTTCAAGTGACCCTATACAAATCGCCCATTGTGTGAGATCACCCGGGTAAACAAATACAATCGCATAGTTTTTAAGTGAAATATTGAGAAAGGCATGCTTGTAGTCACAGTTTGCAAGTATGCTTTATTGTTATTTACATTCACAAAGTAATTGGACCAAATGCACAAAAAAATGTTTATAAATCTCGCATCTTCATGCACCAAGCAAACAAAGGTGGGACAAAAAAAGGACGAATAAACTAAATGTTCTTGGTGAGATTCCTAAACCTCAACATGCAATTGGCCTAATTAGAAATGATTATTTCTTGCTGTAGGTATCTATATTAAAATTATGAACTTGAATTTGAAAAGCCAAATAATTTCTTGCGCCGTTCACTGCGGAGGACAAATTGTTTTGCTATTGTCTGTAGGTCAATTGAGTCCATCATCTCTTTATGTATATTGCATATGGCAACATGATTCAGTCTTTTCTGGGACATAGTTGATCTTAGCCAAGTTTTTAGGCGGCGGAGACCACTGAAGCTTCTCTCTGCCTCACAAGAAGATACTGGAATAATTAAAAGAATCTGCAGTAGCTTCTCAACCTGTGAAAAGAAAGCTCTCTCTTTTGGTAGCATTTTTCGTAGTATGTCTGCCAGTTCTGGGACTGAAGAGTACTTGAACATACTTGATAATATAGTTAATTGAGCTTTGAGCAGCAAAGGGTCAATTTCTTTGTACTGAGAAATAGAGTCCATGCCACTGCCTGTTAAAAGCACCTGTTCAAGTTTTTCATATCTTTGGATGCCTTCCTGGTCAAAACGCTGAGTGAGATCAACAGAAACTGTATCCAAAAGTTCAAAGTACTGAGGTCGATAGTAGTCCCCCACGGTTGCAGGATGAAAACTTTCTGCTGCTCCATCATCTATTCTTTTAGGGATTCGCCGCAGTCGTGGCACTTCAATGGCATTAAGATGGTACTTAGAAGTCATGTGGTTAGTGGAATGGATCAGACTGTTGAATGACTCATCATTACGAAGCTTCAGTATGACACTTTTTGCTACATTCACAGCAGCCAGTAGCCCAGATATAGTTTGCTGGCGGCCTTGCATGGCAATATTCAAACATTCCAGAAGCTGCAGTATTTGGAGAGCAATCTGAAGACCTAGGATAGTTGTTCCTCTCTGAAAGTGTGCAAACAAACCACGAGCACGAGCAGACACATCGCCACTGGACTTGGATGTTGATAATTGTTCATGGTAAAGGCATGCATGATAAAGACGTGGCCGTTGTTGAGAACACGTTGTTAAGGCATGCGTGATGTACACATGTGTTGTTCCATCATACATCCCTCATACCAGTGTAGGGTGTCAGAGTACTTTACATCACACAGACATTACACAGAGACAATCATCATATGTGTGTAACTCAGTCTATAGGACATGTTACATAAGACAGAGGACTACAAGGTGTGGGAGTCACAGGCCATCCATACTGGTAGTAGGTATAGTTTAAGAGTACCCTGTCTGGAGAAGCGCAGGCTCAGAATTTCAAACATAACGCCATGGTTGGGGGTTCTCTTTAATAATAAGAACTGATTTTCACTGAAATTAACCCCTTTTGCAACATTAAGTTAATGAAAAAATGGGGAACAACCATAACGTTCTAATCTATACCTCGCAGTTTGTATGCATCTCTTTGCGCTAGTACTATTTTATGATGACTCAAAACTTCCACTAGACAAAACTTCAATCTCTCTCCAGGAAGACCATTAATCACCGGATTGAGATTTTTATTGTTGCCTGAAAACTGTCCGGGCAAGAAACACCCAGCAGGTGCTTTCAAAGCCACCTTCAAGCACAGAGTCACCTCAGGGGACAATAATTAGCACTGTGGCAGTCGGAGACCCCGGTGAAAGGGAGACAGAGGGCGACAGAAACAGGGCCCTAACAGACATTGTCACACAAGCGCACTAAAACCTGCCCTGCTCATATCTTACAGTGAACCAACAATACTGTATAAAAAAGGGAGATGCTCGGCAACACAGCACTTTATTTAAAAAGTAAGGGAAATACTTTATTTAATTACCCAAACCTCCTTACCTTATTTAAATCTTGCTGCTAGCTTCAGGCTAGAGGGCGGCAGGAACGGATTTCAGATAGCAATCAACAAAGGGCTTCTTTCTCCCTTTGTTTTCAGAAGTGCAGGCTCCAGGCAGCTGTGGGCTGTTGGCGGCAAGGTGTGAAAGAACTCCTTCTGTGCTTGCAGCACAACAAAAGGGCAGAGGGAGAGTGGCCTTTGTGACGTCACCCTCATGATCGGATTGGTCGCAGGTAGCTGGAAACAGGTCACAGGTCAAGTGCAGGGCCAGTATAGGTCGCGCTTTCGCGCACTCATGGCCCTGCAAATCAGATCATAGAAGGGGAAATCTTTTGTCCCCTCGTCCCCCCCACCCTTGTCCCCCGTGTCCCCCCACTCCAAAATCTGGGGGGGATATATCCCCCGCATCCCCCACACTTCCTACGCCCATGGCTGGTCGCCCCCCAAAGCAGTCTATGAACGCATGCTTTCCAGTGCATTTGGAGCACTCATGCAGGAATGTGCAATATTCCCTAGTGGAAACCTCTTGATTGAAATCCCACCAAGCCCCTTTTAATCCAAAGGCTTGCTTTGGGAACTGGCCCACCCCTCCTTCGGTGGGACACCCTTGAAAAGGCTTATATACAATGGGAAGGCTACTAGCTGTGAAGATTGTCTTACGAAACGTTGCAGCGGCCATGGTCTGCTGCAATAAGTCAGTGTCTAGCTCTCCCCACATCGCCTCTGGGTCCCACTCTAAGCATGCATGGAATTCCCCATCGTAGTGGGCCCACCTATAACCCTCAAGCACCAGCTGGGCTTTGCGAATGACATCCATGTATGTAAACATGGCCACCAAATGCTCTGGATAACTTCGTACATTATATGCTGACATAAATTGGAAACTCCACTTTCCAATTTTGTATTGGAAGGGGGATTCTTCGGTCTCTTGGCCAGCATGTATTCCTCTACTTTTGACCCTTCTTTTAAGAGCACTTCCCTATGTAGTAATTTAAGTAGTTCTACATATTGCCCTTTCTAAACTTTTCCTTTTCCTTTGTTACCAGCATTCAATGCGCCCCCCAAACGTTTATTCATCCCCATATAGGGTAGATGCTTTACCCTCAGCTCTTTGCTCTCAGGACCTTCTTTCTGGCTATGGTCCTCAACTGTACCCTGAGTGCAACTCATCCCAGTTCCCTCCTTTGTTACACCTCTTATCCCCTTTGAGCTAGCCCCCTTGGACCTCTCTGCTGCCGTTGTGGGTTCTGCTTCTGAGCCCACTCTTACATCGATAACATTCTTACTGTATTCAGTCTATCCCTTCCCCTGTGCACTGTCCCACATCTACACCCGTGGAAACCAACATCGGGCCCACTCCCATTGAAAGGACATTAACTGGTTCCAAGGATGATAACCGTGCAGCTGCTTGCCACCTCGTCTGTGGCTCCAAAGCCTCCATGCATTCTTTCTGTAAAATACTAAGCAACACATTAGCTGCACCTCCCGTCCAGACCCCAGTGTCACCACAGTCCTGCACTTCACATTCTTTAAGGCTGTCCTCTCCTTAATCCACCATGGTCACACCCCATGCATCTTCCTTCCTTGCACAGCTCAGGCCACCTCCTCCGTGCTATACTGTAGATGAGGGAACGTCTTTAACATTGGCCCCATACCCTGTGCCCAGAAGGGCCGTTTTGATGCAACCATACTGGTCTGTGGTTGCGATCTGACCTTCTTTGTTACTTGCATGACTGGTAATCGCCCTGGACTTACCCATAGTTGGTGCCAACATATGTTGAATGCACCGAGGTGCCAAGGCAGTGTCCGGCAAACCCTGCTCATCCCAGCCATCTCTTCTTCTTCCTGCTTTGGAGTCGCCCCAGGCTACGCTGAGTCTGGAACCTCTGGGCCATCAATAACCTGTAAAAAAAGAGGACAGGACTGGTGTGCTGACACCCCATTCCCAGCCGGCGATGCCCAAACCTGATTCTAGGGCCTGCACCCTACTCTGTTTGTCCAGCCTGTATCTGCCAAAGGGCCCGATGCTCCCCAAAGAGGGTGCTATTGCTGTGTGTACCCCTGCCTCACAAATGGGGCTGCCCCCTCCCATCAAACCCTTTGACTTTCTCCTTGTCACTTCTCTCTATCCCGGCTGCCTCAATCACAGAGAACCATGCCTGATGCCACACATTGTCCTGCATCTTACTACCTGCCCCTTCTTGTCTCGCTGCATGTGTCCCACCCACGCTGGCACTCCAAGGGGCCACATCTGCCCACTGTTCTTGGAGAGCCTGTGGGCTCTTGAAAGCCAGTTCTACCTTCCCAACCATGGGTTCTCTCCCCCCCTCCCCTAATCTTGACTGCTCCCATGCTTCTCATTGCAGGGCCTTATTATCTACAGGGGCCCAAGACCACCTACCAATGCACCACCTTTCATGTCCTGCCCCCCACTCTCCTCCCAGTTAATTTCTTTTTGCGAGCTTCAGCCATCTCCTTTACTGGGGCCAGCCTGCATGTCTGCTCTTCAGGCAAGTCAATTTCCCCGCATCCTCAAAACATTCAATTGGCTTGAATACCTGCCTGGAGTGTGCATGGCCGAGCTATATTCAGGCGAGGGAGGAGCTACGATTGAGATGCAGTACCTACCTTGTGATTCTGTCCTCATGCCCTTTCCGCTACTCCTTGAGGCATACTGGTAGGCCATGTGGTATTTGGTCATACATTGCTGGAAGCAAGGAATCCCCCTCTATGCCCCTAACCCATCCTACTCTGCTTGTGAGGGCCCCCTCACTGCCGTAACCACTGCTGGCACTCATCGTGCCACTTTCAGAGTCAGCCGCACCGACTCAAGTTCTTCTGCTGCCAGAAGGTCCATGCGGACTGCATCCTGAAGCAGCCCCATGGAATCTAC
Source organism: Pleurodeles waltl (assembly GCF_031143425.1). Classification (NCBI taxonomy): domain Eukaryota; kingdom Metazoa; phylum Chordata; class Amphibia; order Caudata; family Salamandridae; genus Pleurodeles; species Pleurodeles waltl. The sequence continues at coordinate 554,015,315 of NC_090447.1, forward strand.
TAATCTCTTGTCATCTGCCATGCTGTAAAAAGGAAAAGAATGACACCGCAAACAACGAGATGAGGGGCACGAACAAGCATAGCCACCAGGTCAGCTGTTTAAATGGAAGGTGGCTGGGAGCCTAAAACTGCCTCTTAAATGTCAAATGTAATCTATATTTGTGCTCCAAAGGAGCCCAAGCCCCTAATGACGAGGAGTACGGTCAATTTTGACTGCACCCACTCCCAGATGTCCCCGGGGGACAGACCTTCCCTTGGGTCAGCTGCCCCCCAAAAATCAATTTTCCAGTCATTTGGGCAGAGTAACTCAGGTTTCTTTATCATAAAATTAGATCATGAGAAGTATATCTGTGAGGGTAATTCGGACCGTCATTTCCTGAAATAAAAATACAACAGTCTTGTCTTTACAGCTCCACGCTAGCAGCAGTGCTTCTCTTACACTGTGGTTTTGAAAAACGCAATAATTTATTCTGTTAGATGTACAAGATTGCTTATGCACAGAAGACATCACAAACGTGGCCCTGTAGAATTACTTTCTCTGACTGAAAAAAAATGAAATGGTGCAATGTTGTACATCTCTGGTCAGAAGTTGTGAATTTCTACTGACGTGCCTCTTGTTACCTTAAAGAGTTGCTCAAAAACCTACACTGAAGAACGCTGTTATAAGTACATTGCTCTGATACAACAACATACAGCTACTAGGCACCTGATAAAATCAACCACTTTAAAAACCCAGCACTCTCTTATAAGTATGGTTGAAGTCAATGGGTCAATGGAAGGATGGAAGGTGCACTACATAGAACTCCATAGCACGTAAGCAAACAAAGGGACAACAGTAACCATTAAGTTATTTAACACACATTAATTTTCTCCACAAAGTGAGGAATAGTGTTGGGCAGATGTAGAGTTCCAGAGCTCACCATGCTGCGTGCTGTTTTGGTTCTCCCAGGACATTCACGCCGCTGTCTATAGCATGTTGCCCTATGGGACTTTCACTAACAAGAATCATTGTAGGAACCAGGACAGGGATTGATAATCTTGCTGTGTTCCTTGGTTGCAGGTCAACAACTCACCACCCAGTGGAAAGATAAGTGGTGTCATCACATTGGTGAATGCATTGATACTTAAGCAAGGTGCCAACTGCACACGTCCCAGTGTCGGCTTTGATGCATTGATTTTTGTAAACTTTTAGGCCCATAGGCAACAGAATGCTTTATAATAAAACAGAACATATCAATTACAAATAGAATCTATTTACAAATGATAGATATTTGTTGAACCCCAGTTCCCTTATTCTATCTCAAGTTTTAAGTTTATTTTATTTTATTTGCATGATTAATAAAAAATAGCATTTGGATTTCGAAATGAAACATAACAATGCATTAATTACATCGAGAAATTAAGATACAGAGAAAAGAAAAATATAAAAGAATTAAAATAATCTTGGTGAGCTAGAAATATGGTAGAAACTGGAATTCCATATGTTGGCATAAGCTGCAGAAACAATAAAATCGTAAAACTTCATCCATGATTAACCGGAACAACAGCCCACAAAACATAAAGGTAGTCATTATGACATTGGCGGTCCTGCCCCGCCATGGCTGCGGTTGCGGTCAGACCGCCAACAGCATGGAAGTGCAGGACCACCAAATTATGACCGTGGCAGTGAACTGGCTGTATCACAGCGAGTTCACCGCCTGTACCGCCAATGCGGTGAGACCGCCTGGCCGAAGGTTGACCACCTGTGACTGGGCAGTCCACCCAACACTGCCTGCAGTATTTTGAGTATCCTTACCACCAGGAATTCCTTGGCAGCTGTCCCACCATAAAATCCCTAGCAGTAAGGATACTGTCAACAGGAATACTAGTTCCTGTCGCCACAACAGTACTCCCAAACTCCAACCTCCATAGAGGACGCCCCCCCACCCCGACCCAATCAGAAGTCCCACACGCCCCAAGCAGCAACGCTCTCCCTCCAACCCGGTTACTGTCCTGCCCCCCTCCCCCTTGATCCCTGTTCTTACCCCCTCGCCCCCGATCCACGTACGCACACTTACATACATACATTCACACATCCACCCTTACTTGTTCACACACACATGCACACATGACCACAACACCCTCCACCCCACCTAACGGCATTCACACAAGCACACAGACACTTGCACACATGCACACAAACACACACAATGCCCCCCTCCCTCCATTCACACACACACACACACACTCCCCATTCACTCACACACCACTCAACAACCCCATCCCCTGTCGGATGATCACCTTACCTGGTGGTTGCAGTGGTCGTCCAGGAGGGAATGAGATCCATGGCGCTTGCTCTGCTGCCACCCCCCCCAACACAACACCGCCATGCAGTTTACAATTTTGTAATACGGTGGGCGGTGTTGTGGTGACGTAGCGGTGGCGGTGGAGCATGCTCCACTAGACTGCCGACCACCAGTATGGTTGCTGGCGGGTCTACCACCAAATAGTGGCAGAGAGCAGCAAGTAATATGGCAGTCTTCAGACCACCAACACTGGCGGTCATATGGCGGCGGTGACATCGGCGGTCTACAGAATAGACAGCCAAAGTCATAATGAGGGCCAAAGTGCTGAAGTGCCTTGCTTCCACGGTATTGCAGTGTGGAACAGAGAGTGCGCCAGCTCATCGATCTAAAACCTGGCACCATGCATTCTAAAATCCTCCCTGCAGTGTGGCACAAAGGCTAAAGTTCATCTCTTGGTTGTTCCTCAGTTGCACAATGAGTTGCTAAAGTGCCATACTTTTGGCATTCAACACAATTTTGCCCGTTATTGATAGGGGCAGATGACCAGACAGCTTATGTGATGGCTTTGCATTATTTTCTAAAGATTTAATTGTAGACTGTTTGATGAGTGACTTTGCTTTTAAAAGGGATTTTATGAAACACGCCATTGTTTGAGTGTTTGGCCTTCCTTGCAGAGCAAAATTGCCTGGTGACAGGATCTGTTTTCATTTGAGTTGAAGATGTTATGGAGGTAGATTTTACAAAAAGACAGTTCAACTGAGCAGGTGCATAATATATGCAGGACGTCTATGGAGGATGTTGGCAGAGCCTGTATTCTTTTTTCAAGTTGATAGGTGCCATTTTGGGAGCACCCCGAAGGATGACACAAACCCATATCTGGCTTGGAGCACTTTTATTTGTATATACTTTCTTTAGGTGGCATTCATGTAGGTCTGCGCAATGAATGTTTTGTATGTGTTGATTGTCATCCATGCGTGTTTGTGCAACCTTAATTTAACTTTATCTTCTGATCAGGAGAGCTGTTTGATTTGTTTGTTGGATGCTAGTTTGAATGACTTTTGGGGAAGTTGTTTTGCCAGAGTTGTTCTAACTTCAGATGTCTAATTGATGCTACTTTTTTCCCCAGCCAGGAATTTTCATTTGGGGGCATGTTTGATATGATTTCTTGCCATAACAAGGGTCTTAGGCCCATATTAATACTTTTTGAGTGCCACAATGGTATTTGTAAATTTGCGCCGCTTTTGCGTAAAAAAATTACGCAAATGCAGCGCTTAAAAAGTATAAATATGGGCCTTAGTGTGTTTTATTCTGCCTACGTCAATAGTGATGCACATTTGAGAAAAGACTTTTCTTTTACCAGTACTTTGTCCTGGAGGCACTATTAAGGCACGTTTTGGCAAGTGGAAAATAAAGTGTAAGACTTTGCTCTCTGCAATATTCAAAAAGCTTGCATATTTTCCCGGAAAGGTTTCGAGGCCCTATATCAATGTTGGTTAGAATTTTGCCTCAACTACTGTAAGCAGAGGTTTCTAAGTTGTAATTTACAATTCAGTTGCTAGGAACTGGAGTGCAACGATTTGTGATGCCACCCTCACTTTCAGTGTGCTTAGGTGCAATCAGTGGGACAAGCTGTCTTGCAGCCACACACCTAGGTACTTTAACTTCCACTTCTGCTCAGAGGGCTTTCACCACAATGCCATGTCTATTTCAGGGTGTGGAGTGATTTCAAATTGCCAGATTCCTGTTTTAAAGCCACTGCATCTGCCCCTGTGCCTGTAATAATTCATGGTATTTCCCCCATGAATCATTTGTATTTCTACTACTATTTTTTCTGTAGATTTAGTTTGATTGTGTTTCTGTGCAGGGTTAGGATTAATGTAAATGTTAACTATTGTGAATGAAGTTGCCTGTGACCCTGAGTTTCGGTTTTTGATAATTATTGCCAGCATATGGTTAGTCTTCAGATCTAGTTGGTTTATGTTAAAGATTGTGTTTGTTTTTATGTAGGTTGATCAGCCTCCATTGGTTTTTTACTTCTCTGCTAGATTTGCAAAATCCACATACCCTGGTTGTTGGAAACAGCCTTTCAGCAGGGTCACCCCCAAACTTTTTGCCTTCCTCCTTCTCTTTTTCTGACCTCATTTTTGCTGGCTTTAGGACTCTGCACACTTTACCACTGCTAATCAGTGCTAAAGTGCACATGCTCTCTCCTTAAAACATGGTGACATTGGCTCATACCTAATTGACTTATTTAATTTACTTGTAAGTCCCTAGTCAAGTGCACTACATGTGCCCACAGCCTGTAAATTAAATGCTACTAGTGGGCTACAGCACTGGTTGTGCCACCCACATAAGTAGCCCCCTAACCATGTCTCAGGCCTGCCTCTGCAGTGCTTGTGTGTGCAGTTTTACTTCCACTTCGACTTGGCATTTAAAGTACTTGCCAAGCCTTAAACTCCCCTTTTTCTACATATAAGTCACCCCTAAGGTAGGCCCTAGGTAGCCCATAGGGCAGGCTGCTCTGTAGATAATAGGCAGGACATGAACATGTGTGTTCTATATGTCCTGGTAGTGTAAAACTCCTAAATTCGTTTTTACACTGTAATGAGGCTTGCTCCTTTCATAGGATAGCATTGGGGCTACCCTCATATACTGTTTGAGTGGTAGATCCTCATCTGAAAGGAGTAGCCAGGTCAAAATTAGTATGGCCAGAATGCTGATACAAAATCCTGCTTAATGATGAAGTTGTATTTTATATTACTATTTTAGGAATGCTACTTTTAGAAAGTGACCATTTCTCTACACTTAAATCCTTCTGTGCCTTCCAATCCACGTCTGGCTAAGTTTATTTGACAGCTCCCTCATGCATTCACTCAGACACACTGAACCATAGGATACTCACCTCACTTGCATACATCTGCATTTTGAATGGGTCTTCCTGGGCTGGGAGGGTGGAGGGCTTGACACTTACATGTCAAAGGACAATAGCCTGCCCTCACACAAAGGACTGCCACACCCCCTACTGGGACCCTAGCAGACAGGATGGAACTGAAAGGGGATCGTGTGCAGTTCTAAGCCTCTCTTTAAAGTCTACCCCACTTCAAAGGCACATTTGGGTATTTAAGCAGGGTCTCTGACCCTACCAACTTAGACACCTCTGAGGTAGACACTCTACCTTACAGACACTTCCTGGAAAAGAGAACCTGAACCAGAACCTGCATCTTGCCAAGAAGAACTACCTGGCTGCCAAAAGGACTCACCTGACTGCTTTCTGTGAAAGACTGATGCCTTGCTGTTGCCCTGCTGCATTGCTGCCCTCTGGCTGTGCTGAGAAGTGCTTTCCAAAGGCTTGGCTAGAGCTTGCCTCCTGTTCCCTGAAGTCTCAGGACCAAAATGACTTCATCTCTACAAGAAGGACTCCTTGTGTGGCAAAAATCCACGCACAGCCTGCCAGAAATGACACACAGCCTGCATCGTGGTGAAAAATTCACCCCACGCCGAACCGGAATGACACAGTCTGACTTCGCAATGAGAAGATTGACGCAGCACCAGGGCAGCGACCAGAAATTAGATGCACGGCCCACTGGATCGACACACAGCTGAGCCGGAACGACACAGTCCGACTTCCAGAGAGGAATCGACGCAGCGCCTGCCATGCAGTAGAAATTTCCATGCAACGGGCACCAGATCGATGCAGCCCCTGTGACTTTGTCCTGTCAGCGCCGGAAATTCACGCATCGTCCCTGGGGCATCCGAAAACCCTGCAACCCAAAGAGGATCCACGACCGAACGGCGAAAATCGACACACAGCCGTCCTTGCGTGAAAACTAAACGACGCATCGCTGTGTGCAGCCCGAGAAATCGATGCACACCTCCTTGTTTTCTACGCATCTCCTCCTCTGCAGTTCTTTGCGGAGATTTAGAATGTGTACCAGGTACTTTGTGCTTGAAAGAGACATTTCTTGCTTTTTAAAGACTAAAGGCACTTTATATCACTTTTTCAGTGATATCTCAACATATACTTATTGCATTTTAATTGTTTTGACCTGCATTTAACAGATAAATATTATATATTTTTCTAAACACTGTGTGGTGTATGTTTGTGGTGCTATGCTGTGTTATTGCATGATTTAATTCACAAATACTTTACACATTGCCGTCTAAGTTAAGCCTGACTGCTCAGTGCCAAGCTATCAGAGGGTAAGCACAGGATAACTTGGATTGTGTGTGACTTACCATGACTAGAGTGCGGGTCCTTGCTTGGACAGGGGGGTTACCTGACTACCAACCAAAGACTCCATTTCTAACACTGGTTGTGGGTTCTCAGCTTCCTGACAGATTTCTTGGTGGGAGATGATGTTGAAATTGAGCAAGAATAGTTCCTAGCTCGGGTTCTGGGCCATTTTTCTGGCTCTTCTCTTCCCCCTTCTCTTCCCCCTTCTGACTCAACCCTCCGTCCACAGAGATACCACTGCAGCCACTCTGGCTCCAGTGATGCATCTCAAATAGACTCTGATACACCTTCCTGCCCACACAAGAAAGCCTCAGAAACCTGCTGCAGGATCAGGGTGGCGTAACCTTGCAGGGTGGGCTTGGGACAAGGGAGGTTGGAGAAGCTTAGTCCAAAAGTCCCTCTGTTAGCTTCTCACTAGCTCTGGCACACTGCAGGAGGGCTACTGGAGGGCCAGATTAAGCTAGTTATGCTGATTGGGCTGGTTCAGCTGGGTGGGCGGTAGCAGGCAGGGAAACAAAAACACAAATAGTTGAGCTGTCTATGTCAATACAATGGATTGCCCCCCTCCCCATTGAGTCATTAACTACGCTGCAAGCCCCCCCGCTCCTCTTTCTCTGCAGGGGTGTGAACCTGCTTCCCAGATGGAGGGTGGGAGGAGTGCGAGCTGATGAGCAGGAGAAAGTGGGAGATGGATAGGTGGGACATTGAAGGTGCAGGTGGCAGGAAGGAGTGCAGCTAACGGGCTTGGACCAGCTCCACTGTTCAGCTGGTTACCTTCATGCCAAAGTTGCTGGTGGACTGCCCGTCACCACTGCCAAAGTCTCTGCCAAAGTCTTTGCCGCACCATGCTGCCCTGTTGAACAGCACTCCAAGCCACGCCACAGCCAGGCTGGAGAAACTGCACAGACCCCAGGCTTGTGTATGAGCAGCTGTGAAAGCCACTCAGACCAATCCTGACACTGCTTACATGCTATGTTTAGCATTCGAGCAGTGCCAGGATTGCCTGGGAGCATGTGCTGTCTCCCAGTGAATGCTGGGACACCACATAGAGGGAAAAGGAGCGCCAGGCGGCAGGAGATGGATACGGCGATAAGGTAAGTTTTTTCCCCCTCTGTCTCCATCCCCCCGCCCCTCTCCCTGAGATTTGTGACAGCCGCCACTGCTTTCCATCTTAACATTCAATTTCATTCATTGGAAATAAATCAAAGAATATATATTTAAACCTTTTAAGAATACTTGTCAATCATTTCCTTTGTTCACCAACTATATATCCCCTTCACTTTTGCAAAACTGCAATTCTACATAATGTGGTAGCTGTTCTTCCTCGTTTGTTTATAATGTATAAACTCTAAGTACTCAAAAACTCCTTCTTATATAGTTTTGACAGAACTCTGCGTAAATGTTCCTTATATGTGTCCTGATGAGGACCCTTCAGTAATACATGGCGAAAATGCTGTCAGCTTTTAAGCATTAACACAAGTAATTCTGTGCCTAGATTAGACTTGTAGGTCATCTCATAAATATTTTTTTTCACAACACTTTTATATTGTTGCTCTTCTTGTTTTTATATACATTTCCCATACTGTTTTTCTCATTTTGCATTGTTTGATCAAGTTTAAGCACCAAGAACTATCTCTGCTTTCTTAATTACTGAAATCCTTAGTGGAAATGTGCCTATGGGTTTCTGTGCTACAGTTAATTTGGCATCACATTAGGAGTATAATTAATCATTGGTTGTATAAATAAAGATGTGACTGGTTGAAATATTAACATGAACAATGAAACAGTAAACTATTGTTTGTTTGAAATATTAATAGTTGGAATGCGCAATGTTCATTTATGCACATATCCACTGTGAGAGGTGTCCAAACAGGAAATAATTCTCTGTGGTAATACAATAACAAACTAGGCAGAGAGGTATGATGAGTCTATTAGGTCCTGCATTGTGGAATCCTGCAACGTGACTTGGGGAGACCTTGACATGAATCTGTAGATGCAGTGGCCAGCACCTACCCATCTCTTGCTTTGGACCTATCAGGGCTGCTGCTTCTATCACTCCAATAGTGATAAAGTAGGTTTTGCATATCATGGGGTCATGGTGGTCCCTCATTACTGTCTCATTAGCCGTGGCCTTCTTGCTAATGGCAAGTGAAGTGTAGGTGGCAGAGAAAGATTGTGTCCGAAATCTCATTTCTTGCTTGTGCCTTTTACAAGTTGTACTGGTGGGTTATGGAGCATAATATATTGAAGGACATTTTACAAGAGACAGAGCATTTCTGTTTGTAAGCGTTTTGGTTAAGTGTGGGCTTTCAAAGCAAGATCTCATCAGATTTTTGCTTTTCCAAACCTCAGTTGCCATTTTGAAACAAGAAGGGTTAAAAGGGTCAACACTCTTAGCACTATGGGGGTCATTCTGACTGCCGCCGGCGGCGGTAACCGCACGCCTGGCGGGAGGCGCCGAATGAGCGCACCGCAGTCAAATGACCGCGGCGGTCATTCTGAGTTTCCCGCTGGGCTGGCGGACGACCGCCAGAAGGCCGCCCGCCCGCCCAGCGGGAAACCCCCTTCCACGAGGATGCCGGCTCCGAATGGAGCCGACGGAGTGGAAAGGGTGAGACGGGTGCATTTGCACCCGTCGCGATTTTCAGTGTCTGCTATGCAGACACTGAAAATCTTTGTGGGGCCCTGTTAGGGGGCCCCTGCAGTGCCCATGCCATTGGCATGGGCACTGCAGGGGCCCCCAGGGGCCCCACAACACCCGTTCCCGCCAGCAAGGTTCTGGCGGTCAAAACCGCCAGAACCAGGCTGGCGGGAAGGGGGTCGGAATCCCCATGGCAGCGCTGCAGGCAGCGCCGCCATGGAGGATTCCTTAGGCAAGAGGAAAACCGGCGGGAAACCGCCGGTTTCCCTTTTCTGACCGCGGCTTTACCCCCGCGGTCAGAATTGGCCTGGATGCACCGCCAGCCTGTTGGCGGTGCATCCGCGGTCCCCGGCCCTGGCGGTCTGTGACCGCCAGGGTCGGAATGACCCCCTATATCTGTTATATACACGTGTGAATAAGAGCACACACATTTCCTGCACAAGAGGATTCCCATGTACTTGACCCGGTTTTTGGTGACCAAACACACACAGGCCCGTATTTATACTCCGTTTGCGCCGAATTTGCGTTGTTTTTTTCGACGCAAATTCGGCGCAAAACTAACGCCATATTTATACTTTGGCGTTAGACGCGTCTAGCGCCAAAGTATGAAGAAAGAGCGTCATTTTTTTGGGTGAACGCCTTCCTTGCGTTAATGAGATGCAAGGAAGGCGTTCCCGTCTAAAAAAATGACGGCGACGCAAATGCGTCGTATTTATACTCCCGGGCAAAAATCACGCCCGGGAGGTGGCGGGTCAAAAAAACCCGCATTTGCGCCTGAATTTAACGCCTGGGTCAGGGTAGGCGTTAAGGGATCTGTGGGCTCAGAATGAGCCCACAGGTGCCCTCCCCTGCCCCCAGGGACATCCCCTGCCACCCCTGCCCACCCCAGGAGGACACCCAAGGATGGAGGGACCCATCCCAGTGAAGTACAGGTAAGTTCAGGTAAGTATAATTTTTTTTATTTTTTTATTTTTTTTGTGGCATAGGGGGGCCTTATTTGTGCCCCCCTACATGCCACTATGCCCAATGACCATGCCCAGGGGACACAAGTCCCCTGGGCATGGCCATTGGGCAAGGGGGCATGACTCCTGTCTTTACTAAGACAGGAGTCATGAAATGGCGTCTGGGCGTCGAAAAAATGGCGCAAATCGGGTTAAGACGATTTTTTAGCGTCAACCTGACTTGCGCCATTTTAAGACGCCCTAACGTCATTTTTTCCCAACGCCGGCGCTGCCTGGTCTACGTGGTTTTTTTCCACGCACACCAGGCAGCGCCGGTCTGATTGCGCCGTCTAACGCCATTCCATAAATACGGCGCCCGCATGGCGCTTCAGAATGGCGTTAGACGGCGCAAAATTTTTTGACGCTAAACTGCGTTAGCGCAGTTTAGCGTCAAAAAGTATAAATATGGGCCACAGTTGGCAGTTTGTGCTTTTTGGCAAGTTCTCTAATTATATATATTGGAATGGGATTCTTATTTGTGTTGTGTTTTCAGCTTATTAACTGTTTTGATGCAGATAAATGCTTTGCACATTTCTCCTAAGTTAGGCTTGCCTGCTCTGTGCTACAGCTACCAATTGTTGAGCTCAGGTTCACATTATTGAGTTCTATCTGGACCTAGTGGGGAATAGTGGCATTATTATAAGAAGAGGACTACCATTCTCTTCAGTTTATAATCCACTCTCTCAAAAGCCCAGATTGGAACCTTATTTTATGAGTAATTTTCACTTGTGGCAGCCTCCCCATTCTCTGGACTCCTAGATGGCATTTTAATTATGGAACTACAAGACTGTGCCTGCTATCAATGTCTATATTGCTGCATTACTACATCGCTCTGTTAGGATGCCTATATTGCTGTACCAAGAAGGGTGCTGCAATTCCGATCTCCTCTCAAGTGCCTTTCTGGTAGGCCCCTCGAATCTTCTCCTGACCCAGAAAGAACAGGGCTTTATGCCCAAAAGCAAGCACAGTTCAGGGGATGGTAGAACAACCCAAGAGCTTTTGGGGGCAAAATACTGTCCGCAACAGTGATACTGGTCTACAAAGCCACAAAAGTATATCCCACTTTATCTTCCATTGTATATTAGTCTTTATGGAAAGGATGCCTTAATGACGCAGAAACTGTGCAATGTCTTGTTGTGTTTTTTTGTTTTCTGAAGAATCTGCAGCTCATCTCTTAACAATTTCATCATACTGATGATCGCTGATACAATGTGGCTTCCTGCACAGCTATCTGAGAACTGCTCTTCATGGAGCTGGTGGGGGAGGGGGTGCCAAGTTGAATAATATCCTGGTGACAATTGAAGTCTCCCAGGAAGCAATACTTAAGAAGGACATTTCAGTGGTATGGGCTTGGCTGGGCTACATTGATGCTAAGATGCCTGATCTTGCAATTAAACTAAAGAAGGTGAGAGAATAAATAGGTCCACCCAAAACAAGGTGGACAGAGTTAAGCAACAGATGATCACTATTGAAAAAAAGGGCAAAACTTGGGCACTTAAAGCAGAAATTGATTGCTATCTAACACTGTGCAAGATGTGATAATGTCTTTTTATATGGAGCTCCTTGAGAAAAAGGAGAGAGATGATATGAGGGGTTTTCTGACTGAGCTGCTCCCTTGCCTGCTGGGTATAGATATTACTCTTGTACTTGAGCTGCTAAGGACCCAAACTTGGAACATAAGCAAACACCAGCAGAGATGCCAACAAGCCTAGACTGGTTGTAACCTGCTTCTTATAACATAAACAGCCCCATCAAGACCTGACAACAGCAAAAAAGCATGGCCCATATGTCCTTGAGGGAGAAAACGTTAACATTTCTTCTAAAATCTCAGTAGAAGCTAATGCAAAGGGGAAAGACAAGTTGTCCTTGTGGCCAGACTTTGGAACTAGAATATCAAATGCAGCCTTCCCCAACTGACAACAATGTGGGTAACAATTTATGTGAACATCTGAGACTAAAAGGGGCCTGAGAATTCTGGACAGTTTAGAATTAAGTATGGACATGATGATTCCACCCCCAAAGCATGACAGTGATTTATAGTGCAGAGAGAAGCATCCTCACCACTCAGCAGAATGCAAGAAGTCTCGTTGGTAGGCATTCAGAGAGAGAGAAAGTGATCAAGACTGTGGAGGAGATCACACAAGGGAAATTACATGATAAATCCAGGTCCCTTTTAAAATGAACAGATTCATCAGAGGGTGAAACTGGCTGCCTAAAGAGACAGATGAGTAGGGTATCAATGCTCTACTGTGTGGTTCACAATGATATTTTGACCTCAATTATTGACTGTTTCACTCTATCTGTAGATGAAATTGTGCAATTGTATCATATTTAGTCTGAGTTTACTGAATTGTTGTACCCTAGTTTCAATGTTTTACTCAAGAGGCACCCTGACTAGTGACAGAAAACTAATTGACTAAATTCCAGGGTTGTTGTAAATGGAAGGCAGGCATAGGCCTGAGCTGGTCCTGAGGACCTTGACTAATGCTTCTGCCACCACTTCATGCTCTATACCAGTTCATCCATACCCTCCGGTAATTGACTCATGATTAGAACCTATCCCTTTTGTGACTTTCTGTTTTGGGGTTCAATATTCCACCCCGTCCCCCTTTCTTCCCACCTCCTCATTTCCCCTCCCTTGCCCGTTTCTTGTCCCTTCTCTCAACTCATCTGTTTTTTCTGAAAAAGCACCATATGCTTTTCATACAGTGGGCTGGCGACTTCCAGTGGTGCCTGGGTATGATCATAGAAGTAAAACCTGCGATTAAAAGTTGTATAATTGTACAATTGTCCCTGGCACTGGAATAGTCAGAACCCAATTTGATGTTAAACAAGGGGCAAGGGGGAAAGTCAGTCTAGGCTTCTCTACATGTTATCAGACATAGGTTGGGGTGGCTAATCTGAGCATTAGGTGAGACACTACTATTTCAGGTAACCACATATCCAGTGACTCTGACAATACACATGGACCCCTCAACATTGTCTCATTAAATGGTAGTGTAAAATAAAGAAAATTCTATCCTGTCTAGCTTTCAAATAAATGGATATTGCTCTCCTGTAGGATACCATTTTGAAGCAGTCTGAGGCAGAAAACCTCAAGAAAGATGGAGTGGGAAGAGCACTTTTTAGCTCTAGGCAGTGTGCAGTGGAAGCTCCCAGTAACGTCTCGCAGACTAGCTCAAAGAGGTATGAAGAAGCAATTTTAGTGAAATAATCCCTTTGATCTATGGTATCTTAGACAAATGCAGAGGGAACATATGTGTTTGCTAAACTATGACTTGGTACTAGAGTGTTCCTGTTAGGGGCAATTATGCCCTGAATGGAAACAAAATAATTTTTCTTCTCCAACTCAACGGAGTTGTAGTTGAGTTAGGAACCACACATGTGATTCTAGAAGGGGACTGGAATTTAGCCCATGAACAGGACAGTACCGCCCTGTGCAGTCAATAATGGACATATTGCGATGCTGAGAGATGTTATAGAGGTTCACATTCTCCTAGATTTTTGGGAGCACATTTATTATTATTTCATGCAACGCGGTGCATCAAGGGAACTTACTGTGCTGTGTTGTGAAAAAGGGAAAGAGCAAAAATGCTCCATATTTATAAAGATTTGGAACATTTCCACTCTGTCTTGTGCCGGCACACTGTGTGCTACCAAGTGCCAATGCAAGCACTCTTGCACCGTACTGAGATGCAAGACTCTACAATACATATATAAGTAAAAAAATAGGGAGCATATAAAAAGCTAATCTCAAGAGTCTAGGGCTTGTTGGTAAATGATCTGTACTCTAAACAGACATCTACAAGATTGCTATTCCGCTGGTAGCCATATAGGCAGACCTTCTAACTACAAATGATATAAGTCTTGGAAAGGCCAGAATGAAGTTCAGTTATGTTAAAATACTCAACAAATGGCATTTAGTCCCTTTAAATATAGTTCCGGATATGCTTGGCAATCATGGACACCACCTGGAGACGCAACAAGCCCGGAGGTGATATGATACATATATTGTGGTCGTGTGAATCCAAAAGGAATTGTGCGAAAGCATCTGGGAGAAACTGACTCATTCCAGTGACCTTGCACTTCCTCCCTTGATAGAGCTAGCTGTACTCCACAATACCCACAATATTCCCTGAATGACTGTTATACCTGGCATGCCTTAGGGTGGACACCCCTAACTTTTTGCCTGCCTCCCTCCACTTTTTGGACTCTGTTTTTGCTGGCTTTTAGATTCTGCGCACTTGACCACTGCTAACCAGTGCTAAAGTGCATATGCTCTCTCCCTTTAAACATGGTAACTTTGGATCATACCCAATTGGACTATTTAATATACTTATAAGTCCCTAGTAATGTGCAGTGTATGTGCCTAGGGCCTGTAGATTAAATACTACTAGTGGGCCTGCAGCACTGGTTGTGCCACCCACTCAAGTAGCCCCTTTACCTTGTCCCAGACCTGCCATTGCAAGGCCTGTGTGTGCAGTTTCATTGCCACTTCGACTTGGCATTTAAAAGTACTTGCCAAGCATAAAGCTCCCCTTTTTCTACAGATACGTCACCTCTAATGTGTGCCCTAGGTAACCCCTAGAGCAGGGTGCTGTGTGGGTAAAAGGCAGGACATGTACCTGTGTAGTTACATGTCCTGGTAGTGTAAAACTCCTAAATTCGTTTTTACACTACTATGCTCCCTTCATAGGCTAACATTGGGGCTGCCCTCACACATTGTTGAAGTGGCAGCTGCTGATCTGAATGGAGCAGGAAGGTCATATTTAGTATGGCCAGAATGGTAATACAAAATCCTGCTGACTGTTGAAGTTGGATTTAATATTACTATTTTAGAAATGCCACTTTTAGAAAGTGAGCATTTCTCTGCACTTAAATATTTATGTGCCTTACAATCCACGTCTGGCTAGGTTTAGTTGACAGCTCCTTGTGCATTCACTCAGACACACCCCAAACACAGGGTACTCAGCCTCACTTGCATATATCTGTATTTTGAATGGGCCTTCCTGGGCTGGGAGGGTGGAGGGCCTGCTCTGACACAAAGGACTGCCACACCCCCTACTAGGACCCTGGCAGACAGTATTGAACTGAAAGGGGACGTGGTGAACTTCTAAGCCACTCTTTGAAGTCTTCCCCACTTCAAAGGCACATTTGGGTATAAAACAGGGCCTCTGCCCTGCCACCTCAGACACTTGCTGGAGAAGAAACCTGAACCAGAACCTGCATCCTGCCAAGAAGAACTGCCTGGCTGCTCAAAGGACTCACCTGTCTGCTTTCTATAAAGGACTGCTGCCTTGCTGTTGGCCTGCTGCCTTGCTGAACTCTTGTCTGGCTGCAAAAGTGCTCTCCAGGGGCTTGGATAGAGCTTGCCTCCTGTTCTCTGAAGTCTCAGGACCAAAAAGACTTCTCTTTTTCATTTGGACTCCTGGTGCGCTGAAAAATTCAATGCACAGCTTGTTCTGCGGTGAGAAAATCACTGCACGCCGACGCTGCTCGACACGACGCCTATGGGGCGACCGGCCTCGCATGGACAATGCCGTCTGACTTCCAGAGAGGAAATCGACGCAACGCCTGCCGGGAGAAAGAAAATTCCATGCACAGCCTCCCGGAACGACGCGCAGCCGGATAACAAGCCGAGGAATCCACGCACAGACCCTGGGACATCTGGTAATCCCGCGAACCATAGAAGGAGTCAGCCTGTGTGCCGAAAACCGACGCACGTCTTCCCCGAGTGAAAAATAACGACGCAAGTCCGTGTGTGAAGGGGCAAAACCGACGCACACACCATTTTTCCACGTATCTCCTCCTCTGCAGCCCTCTGCAGAGATGTTCCACTCAAAACCAGGTACTTTGTGCTTGAAAGAGATTTTGTTTGCTTTTTAAAGACTTAAGACACTTTATATCACTTTTCAGTAATATTTCTACAAATTCTTATTGCATCTTTTATTGTGTTGATCTACAAATATCCAGATAAATATTCTATATTTTTCTAAACACTGTGTGGTGTATTTTTGTGGTGCTATATGGTGTTATTGTATGATTTATTGCACAAATACTTTACACATTGCCTTCTAAATTAAGCCTGCCTGCTTGTGCCAAGCTACCAGAGTGTGGGCACAGGATCATTTGGATTGTGTGTGACTTACCCTGACTAGAGTGAGGGTTCTTGCTTGGACAGAGGGTAACCTGACTGCCAACCAAAAACCCCATTTCTAACATTGGTGATCAGCGGTGAGGATAGGACTTGTATTTGTGCAGTGACATACAGTAGCTAAGTATTTCACTATCTACCCACAGTTGAAGGTCAACTTGATTTTTATCTCTTTTTTGCAAATTTGTTTTTCCTGACAATTTTCAAAAACTAAATCCTCACTCAACATGTATCTGGCTGGGTCTCAAGTGGGAGATTTGGACCTAGCCCTGTTGGAGACATATACTGTTAAACAGATAAAAGGGTTCTGCAGGGTGATGAGAGTATCCACCCAAGGGGATCCAAAAAGGAGGACTTTCAAGTGGCGCTGAGGGCCTGGGCAGAAGCCCATTTAGAGGAGGATGATGAGGAAGAGGAGCCAGAAAATGGCCTCTCAGAGGATTTATTGCCATCAGTGGGTAATGTTACCACTGCATTTATGCCCCCTTCCAGACCAGGGAGCAGTGTCTCTGATCAAAGCCTGACCGCAGAGGAAAGGAGAGAAGAAAGGGAGTTCCAATTGCAAATGGCAAAAACTGAAAAATGAGGCCCAACAGGAGGAAAGGAAGGCTGAAAGAGCAGCAAAACAGGTGGAAGCTGAAAGAGCTGAAGCTGCAGCTGAGAGAGCTTTGGCTGAAAAGAAACTATTGTTGGCTCATGAACTGAGTCTGAAGGAGCTGGAGATCAAGGCGAGACGGTCTGAATCCAGCAGTAATGGTGGCAGCATACACACAGGTCCTGCTGGAGAAATTAAGGTTTGTAGACCCAAAAATGTGGTGCCCAGTTTTGTGGTGGGAGATGACATAGATAAATGGTTAGCTGCTTATGAAGTTGCACTAAGGGCTCATGAGGTTCCTGAAGGGCAATGGGGTACAGCTATGTGGGGTTATGTGCCGCCATTGGGGAGGGACACACTTCTCACATTGGATCAACCTGATCAAAACACATATCCACTTCAGAAAGCCACTTTACTTGCCAAGTTTGGGCTGACCTCTGAGGGATACCGTCAGAGGTTCAGGGACAGCACCAAACAATCCACACAAACATGGGTAGATTTCTTTGACTTTTCCAGGAAGGCACTGAATGGATGGGTGCTGGGCAACAAAGTAGATGGTTATAAAGGGTTATATGACTTGATTCTGAGAGAGCATATGCTCAATACTACTTTTACAGAGTTGCGCCAGCACTTGGTAGATAGTAAGCTGTCTAATCCCAGGAAGCTTGCTGAGGAGGCGGACCTCTGGGTTAGCACCAGAGTGTCCAAAAAGGTACCTGGGGGACACACCCACAAAGGTGGTCAGGGTTCCCAACAGAAGAAAGAGGGGGAGATAAACTTACAGATAAGGAACTCTCAAAAGGCCCCCAAAAGAATTCCCAGGGAGGGGGTGGCAACCATTCCTTTTCCAGATTTGGGAAAAACTCAGGGACGTATGATAAATCAGGGAAATCCAACCCCAAATGCTTGGAGTGCTACCAGTATGGTCACTATAAAGGCGACCCCCAGTGCTCCAAGAGGGCACCGTCCGCTACCGTCAGACACCTGGGTTGACTACTGCAGTGCTCGGGGTAGATGGACCCAGATAGCTTTGGGGAGCAGGTAGAGATTTCCCTAGTGTCCCTGGGAGAAAGAGAAATGGTGCCCAAAGTCCACATGCCCCAAAATACTTCCAAGTACCGGCAGTGGGTCACCATTGATGGGCAAAAGGTGGAGGCTCTGCGTGACACAGGAGCCAGTATGACTACTATCAAGAGTCAGCTGGTGTCAACAGAGCAGATAATCCCTAATACATTCCACTAGGTCACAGTCGCTGACAATCGTGAGAGTCACCTACCAGTGGCTCTGGTTCCCTTTGAGTGGGGGGGGGGGTCTCTGGTACTCTGAAAGTAGCTGTGACTCCTGCCATGCCTGTAGATTGTCTGTTAGGCAATAATCTTGAGCATACTGCTTGGAAAGAAGTAGAGCTCAGATCTCACCTGGAGATGTTAGGGTTAGCTGAGTGGGTCTGCATGACCACACAGTCCATGGCTGCCCGGGAAGGGAGTCAAGGGCGTCTGGAGCCTGGAAAAATGGCCCAGACAGCTGCAAAGAGGAAGAGCAAGAGGCGCAGGACACCCGCCTCAAATGTTCCCATGGTGGTGGACGAGGCCCCTGAGGAGGAGGAGGCCCCTGAGCCAACTTGGGAGGACATAGCTGACCTGGGTAACCTACCTGAACTTGCTGGCTGGCAAGTAGAGGGGGAGGCAACCAGGGCAGCATTCTGCAAAGCGCAGAAGGAATGCCCTGCCCATGAGGGTCTGAGGCAACAGGCCACAGCCCAAGCAGCAGGTGACGCCTCTAGCACTCACCATATTTACTGGGAGAATGATCTCCTTTACAGTGAGCGTAAGGTTCCAGGTCCTGGGGCACACCCTGTGCTGGTGGTCCCCCAGTGTTAACGAAACTTCCTACTGGGCCAGGCTCACGACATCCCCCTGGCAGGACACCTGGGCCAAGACAAGACCTTTAACAGGCTTGACACCCACTTCTATTGCCCCAGAATGAGGACAGCCTAAGATGACTTCTGCAGAGCTTTCCCCACCTGCCAGGCTAGTGGGAAGACAGGGAAACGGCTTAAAGCTCCCCTGCTCCCACTCCCAGTCATTGGCACCCCCTTTGAAATGGTGGGCATCGACATTGTTGGTCCCTTGGACCCCAAAACTGCCTTGGGCAACAGGTTTATCCTGGTTTTGGTGGACCATGCCACCCGCTATCCAGAGGCAATCCCTCTGAGAACAGTGACTGCACCGGTGGTGACCAGAGCCCTGTTGGGAATATTTACCCGTGTGGGATTCCCTAAAGAGGTTGTGTCTGACAGGGGCACAAACTTCATGTCTGCATACATGAAGTCCATGTGGGATGAGTGTGGGGTGACCTACCGGTTTACCACCCCTTATCATCCTCAATCCAATGGGCTTGTTGAGAGATTCCACCAGACCCTGAAATGCATGATTGGTGGCCTGACTGATGCCATGAGGCGTAAGTGGGACGTCCTCTTGCCCTGCCTGTTATTTGCTCACAGAGAGGTGCCCCAGAAAGGGGTGGGGTTCAGCCCCTTTGAGCTTCTCTATGGTCACCCTGTCAGGGGACCCCTAAGCATTGTTAAGGAGGGCTGGGAGAAAGCTCCCAAGTCACCTCCCAGGATGTGGTCAGCTACATGCTGGCCCTCCGCAACCAAACCCAACGCTTCTGGAAGCAGGCCCAGAGTATCCTCGAGGCCAGTCAAGAGATGATGAAGGAGTGGTATGACCAGAAGGCCACTCTGGTGGAGTTCTCACCTGGAGACAAAGTTTGGGTGATGGAGCCAGTAGAGCCCAGGGCTCTCCAGGACTGCTGGACTGGCCCCTTTGAGATCAAGGAGCGTAAAGGGGAGGCCACTTACCTAGTGGACCTCAAGACCCCTAGGCACCCCCTAAGGGTCCTCCATCACAACCGGCTCAAACCTCACTTTGAGAGGTCTGAGGTCAGTATGCTCCTGGTCACAGATGAGGGCATGGAAGAGGAGAGTGAACCTCTCCCCGACCTCCTCGCGGTCAAAGAAGGGGATAGGTCAGTGGGGGGTGTCATTCTCTCTGACTCCCTGACTCTAACCCAGAGAGGAGACTGCTGTGAGCTGTTAGAGCAGTTCTGTCCCCTGTTCTCCCTTACTCCTGGACTAACCCACCTCTCTGTTCATGACATTGACACAGGTGGCAGTCCCCCTGTGAAGAACAAAATTTACAGGTTGTCGGATAAGGTGAAGGCCAGTATCAAGGAGGAGGTCTCCAAGATGTTGACTTTAGGGGTTATTGAGAAATCCAGTAGTCCCTGGGCCAGCCCTGTGGTATTGGTTCCTAAGGCTACTGCCCCAGGTGCGAAACCAGAACTCCGGTTCTGTGTGGACTACCGGGGTCTCAACTCAGTCACCCGGACTGATGCTCACCCCATCCCCGGAGCTGATGAGCTCATGGACAGACTAGGCGCTGCCAAGTTCCTGAGTACGTTTGATCTTACTTCAGGGTACTGGCAGATCGGCCTGACTGAAGGGGCTAAAGAAAGATCAGCATTTTCCACCCCTGATGGCCATTACCAATTCCGGGTGATGCCATTTGGGCTGAAAAATGCCCCTGCTACCTTCCAAAGGTTGGTTAACGGGGTCCTAGCTGGTAAAGATGCCTACTGTGCAGCTTACCTGGACGACATTGCTGTCTACAATTCCAGCTGGGAGGAACACCTGCTCCACCTCAAGGAGGTGCTTCAGGCTCTGCAACAGGCAGGCCTGACCATCAAGGCTAGTAAGTGCCAGATTGGGCAGGGTTCCGTGGTGTACTTGGGACACCTAGTAGCTGGTGGCAAGGTGCAGCCACTCCAGGCCAAGATTGAGACTATCAAGGCCTGGCAACCACCTAGAACACACACTGAGGTGAGAGCCTTTTGGGACCTCACTGGATCCCACCGCAGATTCGTCAAGGGCTATGGTACCATTGTATACCTCTTGACAGAACTCACTTCCAAGAAACAACCTAGGTTGGTGAATTGGACAGAGGCTTGTCAGAAAGCCTTTGATTCTCTGAAGGAAGCCATGAGCACGGCCCCCGTGCTCAAGGCCCCTGACTACTCCCAGGAATTTATTGTGCAGACAGACGCTTCAGAGCATGGCATAGGGGCTGTTCTAGCACAGCTAAATGAGGAGGGCTCAGACCAACCAGTAGTCTTTATTAGCAGAAGACTATTAACACAGGAACAAAGGTGGAGTGCTATTGAGAGAGAAGCATTTGCTGTGGTCTGGACAGTGAAGTAGCTAAGACCCTACTTGTTTGGGACTCACTTCCGGGTTTAGACAGACCACAGGCTCCTCAGATGGCTCATGCAGATGAGGGGTGATAATCCAAAACTCTTGAGGTGGTCCATTTCCCTACAGGGGATGGACTTTACGGTGGAGCATCGCCCAGGGGTTGACCACGCCAACGCTGATGGTCTCTCCAGATACTTCCGTCTTAGCGATGCAAAGCGCAGAAGGAATGCCCTGCCCATGAGGGTCTGAGGCAACAGGCCACAGCCCAAGCAGCAGGTGACGCCTCTAGCACTCACCATATTTACTGGGAGAATGATCTCCTTTACAGTGAGCGTAAGGTTCCAGGTCCTGGGGCACACCCTGTGCTGGTGGTCCCCCAGTGTTAACGAAACTTCCTACTGGGCCAGGCTCACGACATCCCCCTGGCAGGACACCTGGGCCAAGACAAGACCTTTAACAGGCTTGACACCCACTTCTATTGCCCCAGAATGAGGACAGCCTAAGATGACTTCTGCAGAGCTTTCCCCACCTGCCAGGCTAGTGGGAAGACAGGGAAACGGCTTAAAGCTCCCCTGCTCCCACTCCCAGTCATTGGCACCCCCTTTGAAATGGTGGGCATCGACATTGTTGGTCCCTTGGACCCCAAAACTGCCTTGGGCAACAGGTTTATCCTGGTTTTGGTGGACCATGCCACCCGCTATCCAGAGGCAATCCCTCTGAGAACAGTGACTGCACCGGTGGTGACCAGAGCCCTGTTGGGAATATTTACCCGTGTGGGATTCCCTAAAGAGGTTGTGTCTGACAGGGGCACAAACTTCATGTCTGCATACATGAAGTCCATGTGGGATGAGTGTGGGGTGACCTACCGGTTTACCACCCCTTATCATCCTCAATCCAATGGGCTTGTTGAGAGATTCCACCAGACCCTGAAATGCATGATTGGTGGCCTGACTGATGCCATGAGGCGTAAGTGGGACGTCCTCTTGCCCTGCCTGTTATTTGCTCACAGAGAGGTGCCCCAGAAAGGGGTGGGGTTCAGCCCCTTTGAGCTTCTCTATGGTCACCCTGTCAGGGGACCCCTAAGCATTGTTAAGGAGGGCTGGGAGAAAGCTCCCAAGTCACCTCCCAGGATGTGGTCAGCTACATGCTGGCCCTCCGCAACCAAACCCAACGCTTCTGGAAGCAGGCCCAGAGTATCCTCGAGGCCAGTCAAGAGATGATGAAGGAGTGGTATGACCAGAAGGCCACTCTGGTGGAGTTCTCACCTGGAGACAAAGTTTGGGTGATGGAGCCAGTAGAGCCCAGGGCTCTCCAGGACTGCTGGACTGGCCCCTTTGAGATCAAGGAGCGTAAAGGGGAGGCCACTTACCTAGTGGACCTCAAGACCCCTAGGCACCCCCTAAGGGTCCTCCATCACAACCGGCTCAAACCTCACTTTGAGAGGTCTGAGGTCAGTATGCTCCTGGTCACAGATGAGGGCATGGAAGAGGAGAGTGAACCTCTCCCCGACCTCCTCGCGGTCAAAGAAGGGGATAGGTCAGTGGGGGGTGTCATTCTCTCTGACTCCCTGACTCTAACCCAGAGAGGAGACTGCTGTGAGCTGTTAGAGCAGTTCTGTCCCCTGTTCTCCCTTACTCCTGGACTAACCCACCTCTCTGTTCATGACATTGACACAGGTGGCAGTCCCCCTGTGAAGAACAAAATTTACAGGTTGTCGGATAAGGTGAAGGCCAGTATCAAGGAGGAGGTCTCCAAGATGTTGACTTTAGGGGTTATTGAGAAATCCAGTAGTCCCTGGGCCAGCCCTGTGGTATTGGTTCCTAAGGCTACTGCCCCAGGTGCGAAACCAGAACTCCGGTTCTGTGTGGACTACCGGGGTCTCAACTCAGTCACCCGGACTGATGCTCACCCCATCCCCGGAGCTGATGAGCTCATGGACAGACTAGGCGCTGCCAAGTTCCTGAGTACGTTTGATCTTACTTCAGGGTACTGGCAGATCGGCCTGACTGAAGGGGCTAAAGAAAGATCAGCATTTTCCACCCCTGATGGCCATTACCAATTCCGGGTGATGCCATTTGGGCTGAAAAATGCCCCTGCTACCTTCCAAAGGTTGGTTAACGGGGTCCTAGCTGGTAAAGATGCCTACTGTGCAGCTTACCTGGACGACATTGCTGTCTACAATTCCAGCTGGGAGGAACACCTGCTCCACCTCAAGGAGGTGCTTCAGGCTCTGCAACAGGCAGGCCTGACCATCAAGGCTAGTAAGTGCCAGATTGGGCAGGGTTCCGTGGTGTACTTGGGACACCTAGTAGCTGGTGGCAAGGTGCAGCCACTCCAGGCCAAGATTGAGACTATCAAGGCCTGGCAACCACCTAGAACACACACTGAGGTGAGAGCCTTTTGGGACCTCACTGGATCCCACCGCAGATTCGTCAAGGGCTATGGTACCATTGTATACCTCTTGACAGAACTCACTTCCAAGAAACAACCTAGGTTGGTGAATTGGACAGAGGCTTGTCAGAAAGCCTTTGATTCTCTGAAGGAAGCCATGAGCACGGCCCCCGTGCTCAAGGCCCCTGACTACTCCCAGGAATTTATTGTGCAGACAGACGCTTCAGAGCATGGCATAGGGGCTGTTCTAGCACAGCTAAATGAGGAGGGCTCAGACCAACCAGTAGTCTTTATTAGCAGAAGACTATTAACACAGGAACAAAGGTGGAGTGCTATTGAGAGAGAAGCATTTGCTGTGGTCTGGACAGTGAAGTAGCTAAGACCCTACTTGTTTGGGACTCACTTCCGGGTTTAGACAGACCACAGGCTCCTCAGATGGCTCATGCAGATGAGGGGTGATAATCCAAAACTCTTGAGGTGGTCCATTTCCCTACAGGGGATGGACTTTACGGTGGAGCATCGCCCAGGGGTTGACCACGCCAACGCTGATGGTCTCTCCAGATACTTCCGTCTTAGCGATGAGAGCTACCAGGAGGTCGGGTAGCTCTCCCCACTTTCAGATGGGGGGGACACATGTTAGACCTGACATGCCTTAGGGTGGTCACCCCTAACTTTTTGCCTGCCTCCCTCCACTTTTTGGACTCTGTTTTTGCTGGCTTTTAGACTCTGCGCACTTTACCACTGCTAACCAGTGCTGAAGTGCATATGCTCTCTCCCTTTAAACATGGTAACTTTCGGTCATACCCAATTGGACTATTTAATATACTTATAAGTCCCTAGTAATGTGCACTGTCTGTGCCTAGGGCCTGTAGATTAAATGCTACTAGTGGGCCTGCAGCACTGGTTGTGCCACCCACTCAAGTAGCCCCTTTACCTTGTCCCAGGCCTGCCATTGCAAGGCCTGTGTGTGCAGTTTCACTGCCGCTTCGACTTGGCATTTAAAAGTACTTGCCAAGCCTAAAGCTCCCCTTTTTCTACAAATAAGTCACCTCTAATGTGTGCCCTAGGTAACCCCTAGAGCAGGGTGCTGTGTGGGTAAAAGACAGGACATGTACCTGTGTAGTTACATGTCCTGGTAGTTACATGTCCTGGTAGTGTAAAACTCCTAGATTCGTTTTTACACTACTATACTCCCTTCATAGGCTAACATTGGGGCTGCCCTCACACATTGTTGAAGTGGCAGCTGCTGATCTGAATGGAGTAGGAAGGTCATATTTAGTATGGCCAGAATGGTAATACAAAATCCTGCTGACTGGTGAAGTTGGATTTAATATTACTATTTTAGAAATGCCACTTTTAGAAAGTGAGCATTTCTCTGCACTTAAATCTTTCTGTGCCTTACAATTCACGTCTGGCTAGGTTTAGTTGACAGTTCCTTGTGCTTTCACTCAGACACACCCCAAACACAGGGTACTCAGCCTCACTTGCATACATCTGCATTTTGAATGGGTCTTCCTGGGCTGGGAGGGTGGAGGGCCTGCTCTGACACAAAGGACTGCCACACCCCCTACTAGGACCCTGGCAGACAGGATTGAACTGAAAGGGGACCTGGTGCACTTCTAAGCCACTCTTTGAAGTCTCCCCCACTTCAAAGGCACATTTGGGTCTAAAACAGGGCCTCTGCCCTACCACCTTAGACACTTGCTGGAGAAGAAACCTGAACCAGAACCTGCATCCTGCCAAGAAGAACTCCCTGTCTGCTCAAAGGACTCACCTGTCTGCTTTCTACAAAAAACTGCTGCCTTGTTGTTGGCCTGCTGCCTTGCTGAACTCTTGTCTGGCTGCAAAAGTGCTCTCCAAGGGCTTGGATAGAGCTTGCCTCCTGTTCCCTGAAGTCTCAGGACCAAAAAGACTTCTCTTTTTCATTTGGACTCCTCGCGCGCCGAAAAATTCGACGCACAGCTTGCTCCACGGTGAGAAAATCGCTGCACGCCGACGCTGCTCGACGCGACGCCTACAGGGCGACCAGAACTTTGATGCATGGCCTTGCATGGACAATGCTGCCCGACTTCTAGAGAGGAAATCGACGCAACGCCTGCCGTGAGAAAGAAAATTCCACTCACAGCGTCCCGGAACGACGCGCAGCCGGATGACAAGCCGAGGAATCCACGCACAAACCCTGGGACATCTGGTAATCCTGCAAACCATAGAAGGAGTCGGCCCGCGTGACGAAAAACTATGTGTGAAGGGGCGAAACCGACACACACACCATTTTTCCACGCATCTCCTCCTCTGCGGCCCTCTGCCGAGATTTTCCACTCCAACCCAGGTACTTTGTGCTTGAAAGAGACTTTGGGGGTCATTCTGACCCTGGCGGCCGGTGATCGCCAGGGTCACCGACCACGGGAGCACCGCCAACAGGCTGGCGGTGCTCCCGAGGGCATTCTGACCGCGGCGGTTCAGCCGCGGTCAGAAAGGGTAAACCGGCGGTCTCCCGCCGGTTTACCGCTGCCCCATTGAATCCTCCATGGCGGCGGAGCGCGCTCCGCCGCCATGGGGATTCAGACACCCCCTACCGCCATCCTGTTCATGGCATGGGCACTGCAGGGGCCCCCGTAAGAGGGCCCCGCAAAGTATTTCAGTGTCTGCTTTGCAGACACTGAAATACGTGACGGGTGCAACTGCACCCGTCGCACCTTCCCACTCCGCCGGCTCCATTCGGAGCCGGCATCCTAGTGGGAAGGTTGATTTGCCCTGGGCCGCCCGCCAGCCCAGGGCAAATCTCAGAATCACCGCAGCGGTCTTTCGACCGCGGTGCGGTGTTCTGACGGGGTTACTTTGGCGGGCGGCCTCCGCCACCCGCCAAAGTAAGAATCACCCCCTTTGTTTGCTATTTAAAGACTTAAGACACTTTATATCACTTTTCAGTGATATTTCTACAAATTCTTATTGCATCTTTTATTGTGTTGATCTACAAATATCCAGATGGTGTATTTTTGTGGTGCTATATGGTGTTATTGTATAATTTATTGCACAAATACTTTACACATTGCCTTCTAAGTTAAGCCTGACTGCTCATGTCAAGCTACCAGAGGGTGGGCACAGGATAATTTGGATTGTGTGTGACTTACCCTGACTAGAGTGAGGGTTCTTGCTAAGACAGAGGGTAACCTGGCTGCCAACCAAAAACCCCATTTATAACAATGACTAACCCTAACAGATGTTGGCTAGCCTCCGCCTTGGCTTCAGCATATATATGCAAATTCTGCTGATGGAAGAGACCTATTCCTCAACTCTGGAGTATTTGTGTGATGCTATGGCACAAATGGCCTCCCTCAAATGCTTAGTTTAGAAACTTAATGACAAACTACACATTTCTGAACCCATTTGAAATCGGTGCCTGGCCTAAAGCTATTACAAACATAAGGGTATCTGTTGCTTTGATGCTTTACTTTATACATATTGGTAACACAGTAACAGAGTTGTGACCATCTTATGAGGAGACCCTGATATCCTCAGTGGTAAGGACTGACTTTATAGGTTGGAACACATTCCTTAACTGACTGTTTATAGGAATGTTGATGGTGATATAGTTCAATAGCGGGACTAATGTACCATCACTCTTATACAATATGAATGATTTTGTTGTTACTGCTTTACCTGCTGAAATGGTATAGCTTGCACCTTTAAAAAGTAACTATTCACATGCAATCAATGGGTTTCTTTGTTAAACCAATAAAATATATCAAGTAATGGAGATGAATAAATATGTTTCTCCTTGCTACGCCTTTGTCACGTAGGGGAACCATTTTGGTGCTGTTGGAGTGTGTTTTGTTAATCAATATTAATATGAAAAGCTTGCAATATATTGTGTGATGAAACTGCATAGAAAATGTGTTAACGTGGAAAATAATGCACACGTTGAAATGTGCCTACGGAGGTGGCTACCAATGTATACAAAGACTAATGAAAAGTCTATTAATTCTGAAATGTTATATGCAATAATGTCTGAATTTGTATTAGTATATCATAGTTAGAGTTGTGTGTTAAGAGTTTGCTTTATTAAATCAGAGGGCCTTAGCTTAGCGAGGGTTTGGGCCTAGCTGCCTGGCCTCATATTGAATTGTATTTTCTAACGTGTAATGTGCTGTTTTTCTGAAGGACACGAAGCTGTATTTTTCCAGGAGTTGTGTGTGTGTAGCCGTAGTAAATTCTTTCTCATGAGAACCGGCTTGCTCAAGGCGACGTTCTTGCTAGATGCAACAGTGTAATTTGTAACAGGTGCAAGGTTAACCGTACTAGGAGAAGACAATGAAGACACTGACCGGAGTGCAAAGTGTAACATTTTCCACCTGACATTCCAACTGGTGAAGACGTCAATAACTTGGACCAATCCGAGACATGGGAACTACAAATTGTGGAAAGTTCTAGTAGGGTACTTGCCGAATTATTGGGTAGAGATAATAATGCACCAAACTTCATCCAATGAGGAAATTAGGTAAGAGTTAGACAGTTTTGATTTAACGGCATGACTCAAGAAGAAACCAGCTCACTTTACTCCAATTCACTCCATTTCGCCATCTCCATTTGCCATTCCTATCGCTCTAGCGTTTTCCTGAGTTTATTCTGAGTACTTTAAAACCATCCTCTACCCCATTCTTGCTTGATGCTAACTTCTCCTCTATCTGAGGGAAGTAATCTGTTCTGGAGTTATACTATAATGAGACTCTGCCCCATCCTATCTCTGCTGATGGTGAATCGACTGATGTCCTGAGGACGAAGACTGACTCTGTTTGCTGATCTGTTGGATTGGTAACTATCTGATGCAAATTGTAATTGTCTGTTTGCCTTTTTTTTCTAGGTACCAACTGCTATTTTGATAGAGGCCTTAGTTTAGATGTTTCTAAATTTGTGTTCACTAAATGTTTTGCATGAAGCCCAACATGCTAATGCTAATTTGAGGTTAGTTAAGGCGCTCACTAATATTTTGTGCAAATAGATAAATGACTGAGTTCTTGCTTTGTTGATTCATTTACTAATGAGACTCAGCTAAGTTGATTCGTATAATGATGTGCCTAGATGCTAAATGAAATTAGTAGATGTATTGATTAAATTGAGTTTTGATTATTGATTGGATTGTTTTGAGGTGGGTTTTTTTGCTAATGAGACTAACAGATATGATACTAGATTGTAACCAATAGGGAAATAAGGGCCAGATGCAGGAAAATTGCAAATTGCGACTTGCAATTTGCGAGTCCTTCTGACTCGCAAATTGCAAGTCGCAATTTGCAATGCAGAACGGTGTCTCAGACACCGTCTGCGACTCGCTATAGGGTCGCAATGACCCACCTCATTAATATTCATGAGGTGGGTCGCAAATTGCGGCACCATAGCGAGTCTAGGCACTCGCAAACATGGAGGCCTGCTGTAGTCAGCAGACCTCCATGTTCGTGACTGCTTGTAAATAAAGCAGTTTTTTAAAATTTAAGTGTAGCCCGTTTTCCTCAAAGGAAAACGAGCTGCACTTAAAAAAAAAACCGAAACCTTTAGTTTCGGTATTTTTTCAGGGCAGGCAGTGGTCCCTTGGACCACTACCAGCCCTGAAAAAATTGTTTTGGGTCCATTCACAAACTGGAAGGGGTCCCATGGGGACCCCTTCCAATTTGCGAGTGGGTTACCATCCACTTGAAGTGGATGGTAACTGCGACACCATTTGCGACTGCATATGCGGTCGCAAATGGTATTGCATACCACTCCGAATCGCAAATAGGAAGGGAACACCGTATTTGCGATTCTGAAATGCATATTACGAGTCGGTCCCGACTCGCAATATGCATTTCTGCATGGCAAAGAGGCATTTGCGCCTCGCAAACGGCGATTTTCGCACTTTGCGACGCGCAAATCCTTTGCTACATCTGGCCCTAAATATCTTAACTTTGACCAAACTGGTGTGGTTATTTGTGACTGAGAAATCAATGGTGTGTTCAATTATTGATTTTATTGAATGTTTATGGACTGGTGATTGTCGTTATTGAATTGATTATTGATCTATTAATTGGCGATGACAAGAAAAGATTTCGCACTGGGAAGTCTCCAAACGTGGTCCAAAGGTTTGTCGGCCTAAACGCGTCTCCTGGTAAGTTTACTTATCCAGGCTCCGACGTGCTAACAGTGCTAACCATGCATGGGACAGTTCATGATCCGCCCATGTAATGCTTATCCAGCACAAAGTAACTCAGTGCAGACTATGCATTGTACTGCGTTGCACTGTATTAAGTAAACCTTACAAAACCACACAAAGTTGCTTTGCATAGATTAATAGATTCCAAAAATGTCAAAAAATGTCAGAATCCTGATGCAACCCAGATGTAAAATCATAGGAAATCATGGCATTGGCTTCTCCTGCACCCCTCTGAAAGAGAATATTTCTACTTTTTGACGGTGCACAGAACCCAATTGAGGTTATATTACCATCCCAACCGTTAATGCCATTGGTTTTAGAATTCGATACCCCCTAAAGGATGCACCTGGCTGCCTGGATATCGAATTGAAACTTTGCAAACCAGTGAGGAAGGCCGATGACCTTAATGTTTTACACTACAATGAAAAAATCCTATAGTGTAACATTCTTAAAGGACTACAAAAATTCAGTGGGCTCAGCATACATTTTGTAGATAGCACCACTATGAGCAAAGTGAAAAAGCGGGAAGGCCATGCCACTCCAAAAGGGGGATGCAATGGTTGCCATTCTTGCAGTTCATGAAAGTGGAGGTCACCTGTTTAGGGGCTCACAGGCGAATGTTTGCAGATTATTACAAAGAGCTTTGTAGTTCTGAATTTATGGGAGACAGGGACCTTGAAGACAGGTTCTTTGTCTGCCCGGCACTGCCATGGCTCAATGAGGATGGTAGGGTGCTTTTGAGAGTGGAATTAACCAAGGACAAAATAGCTCAGGCAATTTCCCACCTTTCTTATAGCATGGCTCTGGAAAAAGATGGCTTTTCAGAAGAATTCTATTTCTTGGGATAAGGAAAAGGCAATATCTAAGTTATGTGAAGTTTATATGGAAGCAGGACACAAAGGTAAGTATATCATCCCTTTTCAACTGGCCACTGATTGCAGTCCTCCCAAAACCTGGGAAATATTTATTGCAACAAAGCAGCTCCTGTGCGATCTCTTTACTGAAAATGGGCATTAAGATCCTGGTGACGATGTTGGCCTCAAGACTTATAACGTTATTTCTCATCATATTCATACTACTCAGGTAGCATCTTTCCTGGCGGAGCCTCCTGTAACCATTTGCACATCTTGGCATATTTCCTTTGGCTCTCCAAGGACTCTTGGTAAGAAACGTTAGCTTTGTTACTTGAAGCTGAGAAGCTGATCAGCAGAATCTAATGAAAGTACGTTTCCAACCTACATAGACACATCTCGTTGAAGACTTTCTTGATGAAGTAAAATGGATTTATGAAGCCCCCAACCCTCAGGTTAAATGTGGGGGTTTCTTTCAGACCCTTTTCAAATTGGTAGGTTGTAGGTTGGTTCTTCCATCACCTGCAATAGGAGGTTATTAGGGTTTTTTTGAGTAATTAAAACTGCTGGAGGTATGGCCTACCTGAATGAGACATCACCCACATTCTGATTGAGCGATATCCAGCTACTGGATACTACTTGGGAATACTCCAGGTGGGACTGTGGAATTACATTTAATCCAATTAAAGAAATTGGTTTTATTACATGATATGACTAACTTACCACCCCACATATGCTACATGAGACATCTACTGGTGACAGCTTCAGTGCTGTCAGGGTTTGTATATTAAGACATAGACGATTAGCTAATGCCTAGACACGGTAAATGGCTGGTTGAAAAGTAGAAGACAGCCTTGTATGGACAATTTATTCATATATTTTAGGATAAGTGAGAAGACTCTGTTGATTTCGAACGATGTACATTCAGGCAGGAAATGATATGAAAGAATGGACTTTAGAACAGCTATTGTCCCTGATGACAATACTGACTAGGGATGTAACATTCCCTTCCCCACAAATTGACTACCTTCACTTCCTGCTTTTTATACATATTTTACATGTTTTCCAAAAGAGTGTCATGGTTTACCGTACATCTGAGCTGCGGAATCGCCTGCAATGTCCCAATTTGATCGATTAAATGCATCCCCTCCTCCTTTCCTTTCGTTTCCCTACTCTTCTCTTTACTCTCTCGGTCTCTTTAGATTGTGTCCTATCTAATAGGTTGTGTGGGAGATATAATACCTAGTATAGCTGCTTGTGGTATGTGGTATACCTTCTCTCCTCAGGTAGAATAAAAACTGAAGTGTTCCACGGTGTGAGGTTTAACAATCTTGACTAACAGCTAATTCACGAATAATTCATCCTAGCCGCCCTACACTGTCCTGTACCAGTAACCCTCTTGAATATATGCTGTGCGTAGTTTCCTGAAACGAATCACACTAATCCTATGTTTTTTACTATTTTCTTTCAAACTTCTTTTATTCCTTTTTTTGACTGACTGCCTCCTCTTCTATTTTTGAGGTAAGGTACTAATTAGTTTTTCCATGTGAAATTGCCATGGGCAAGGTTATCTCGCTTTCACCTATAAGAAGTGTGTCTTACTGAATGGAAGGAGTGATAGCATATGATCCACTGTGAAGTCCTTGATATTAATGTATTATTTATTGATGATTAAAATGCGACATCTTACAGTGGAGCATTTGTCATGATCAATATGTAATCAACTTGGGTGATGAATTTTTTTTATGTTTTGGTCTGCTTATTTCTGTCAATATAATTGTAAATTAGTAAAAAAAAAAAAAAAAAAGATTTGGCGTGGGAGGGGTTGAGATATTCCAAAGGCTCAGGCCCTCATTACGAGTTTGGTGGTCAATTTTATTGACCGCCAAAGCCAAACCCGCCATAGGACCGCCAGTGCTGGCGGTTGGCGGTGCAGATGCTATTTCCTTGCCGGCACCGCCACGCCAGCATGACTCCGCCCACTGTATTATGTGCTGTAATACGGATCGGCAGTGTCCTTTCTGGCATGGTAGTGGCGGTGAGGGAAGACCGCCAGGACCCAGACGTCCTCCCCATCTCAGATGGTAAGTGAGCATCCGATAGGGGAGGGGGAGGAGGTCTGTGTATTTGGGTGCATCTGTGGGGGCGTGGTGAATGTGTGCATGTATGTAAATGAATGTAAATGGGTGTGTGTGTGTATGCGTGCATGTATGGGGGTGTCTGAGTGAATGTATGCGTGTGAGTGGATGCATGCATGTGCTGCATGTGTGTGCAAATGCATGCGAGGTTTGTGAGTTTGTGTATGGGTGGGGTGATGTGTGCATGTGTGGAGACATGTGTGTAGGTGTGTGCCAGTGACAGGAATGGAGACCATCATGGAAAGCCTGGCGGTTTGCAACCTCGAAATCCAGATGGCGTCCTGAGGCCTGCCGCCAGATTGGAGGTCACCACCGGCCACTGCAGTGCAACCGCACTGGTGGACTAGGCGGAGTTGTGGAGGTTTGGCTTCAGCCAAACCTCCACAGCTTCGAATTAGCCGGTCTTCACCGGCGGTGAGTCTAGCGATCTCAAGACCGCCAGACCCGTAATGAGTGCCCCAGTTGTTTGCCAGAGGTCATGTGTAGGAAGTGACATGAACAAGTCTTAGGCCACATCAAGGGGACCCCTCAAGAAAATTATTACATCAGCAAGACACTAGTTTAGAGGGTAGTCTCAGTCTATTGACAGTATGGTTTATCTATAATAATGGAATGATTATTGATTGATCAGTGAATTTTACGAATAACAGTTTACTTCTTGTCCCCATAAGAAGGTGAATGTAATGAAGAGAGACTATATAGTTAGGTGCTCACTTTTCAAAACAGTTTTCATGTCAACACGGTCAAAAACAGCAACAACCTCCATGTAGCTGCATTAAAAACTTCTCACTTCAGATCTCCTTCCTTGCAGTACCTTCTCTAATACCCTCTGCCTCTTTTTGCCACCCTGATACTCTAGTGCACTTAGCTATAGAGTTAGTGCTGCTGAAAGGTGGAATTCTGGAAGAGTACTGCCCTGAGGAATCAAACCGGACAGATGAACGGGGCCCCAGGTGGTGGAGTCAGTTAGTTGCATGTTTAATAAAGGCACCTGCACAATACGATTTGGAAAGTTGGGGGTTGCGCTCAGCTGTGCACTACAACAGCCAGCTAGGTAAAACTTAATATATAGGAAAGGGATAAAGAAAGGCAGTAAGGAGCAAAGGGTTCATCAGAAGGATTCAAACTTCAATAAGGGTTTACATTATAGAGGATTTTCTGTCTTAAAACCATGGGTTTTAGGAGCCAACTTGTTGACGGCACGTTGTAGTGAGGGGTTGCCTTGGGCCAAGCTTGGGAATGTTTTGGGGAACTAATGGGACAGGTTGTAAGTTGTCCAAAAACTATTATCAAAAGAATAAGAGGAAGGCCGACAGTCTGACTTGCTTCTGCCTCACCTAAGGAGAATTTGATTTTATTTCATTGGAGATTCCTCCCAAAAGTTGTAACAGGTGTTTAATTATATTTACCACTGATTGTGGCCTGAAGTCGTGTCTATAACTAGTTTAATTGAACAAGAGGATTCAATGTGGTGTTTTTAACACTGACAAGATGCTGACACTCATAAGAAACTGTGGCAAGTGGGAGGAAATGAGAAATGTACCATTAGTTTTTCTGTCTCCTACCTGAACAGCCATTTGCTTTCTGATCTTAAAAATGTACATTTTGGATTACCCTTTTTAATAATGTCTTGTCTAATGGGTGTTTGTTCTTGTCTGTGATTTCTGATATATATATCACTTTATTCCAATGGTCTTTACAGAGAATTTAGGGCCAGATGTATCAAAGGATATTGAATTCGCAAACAGTGCGAATCAGTAACTTCCACCATTTGCAAATCAAAATCGCCTTTCAGGATGTATAAAATGTATGCAATTTTAGGGAATTGCAATTTTTAGCGATTCCCTAAAATTGAGACTTTGAATAGGAAATCTCAAATTGCGATTCCCTAAATAGGTAATCACAAATAGGGAATACCTATTTGCTATTACTTGTGCACATTAATCATGCATTTCCACAATGTAAACTGAGCATTTAGGAAATGCAATTACCACAAATTCAAATTTGGTGGTAACCCTGTGCAATTTGTAAAACTGTATTGAAGATGCATTTTTAAAAGTGTCATGTGGCGCACACATGCCCCTAGGCCATGTGTGCACTTTAGACGTGCACAATGTTTTTAGGGGGAGTGCATTAAAGGAGGCCTTAAGCCCCCAGCACCCTTGGATTTGCCTTACCTAATTTGTAAATTCCTAAAAGGAATTGGCAAATTGGGGAATGCACAACCATTCGCACCTATGGGCCTTCAGGCCCATAGGGATGAATAGAGTCCCATTCCCTAATAGCGATTCCTTAATAGCGATTGTGAATTTTAAGAAATCGCTAATAGGGATTCGTAATTTTCTCACATCCCATTTTACATTCCTTAAATAGCGATGTCTTAAAATTCGCTATTTAAGAAATGCAAACCGGGTTTTTGATACATCTGGCCCTCAGGGTCTTCTTTGGTGCTGTACCACCTGCATAAATTCCTGTTAGTGTGAAAGAGTAAATAGCGAGGAAGCTACTAAGGCCCATATTTTTACTTTTTAACGCTGCATTTGCATCATTTTTTGAGGCAAAAGTGACGCAAACTTGCAAAATACAATTGTATTTTGTAAGTGTGTGCCGTTTTTGCGTCAAGAATTGGCGCAAATGCGATGCTAAAAAAAAGTATAAATATGGGTCTAAGTCCTGGTGTTAGTTCAATTTTGAGAGGATGGCTGAAGTCTTTCAGTCCCTATTAAACCTTAACGGAACAGATTGCCCAGTGGCAATGCTACCCTTTCTGGATGTCAAGCTCAGTTCTTTGCCAGTGGTGTCTCAATTTTCTGCGAAGTTAATCTGATATTGTGAAAACTAAATAAGGTGGTGTCGGGATGATGTTACCAAACAGATAACGAAAAGATCCAGCTCTTCACAGGGCACCTGAAATTGGCATGCAAGGTGCTATATCCATTAAGGCGTATTATACGGTTATGGTATTCGCTATGAAAGGGGCATTGGCCTCACTACTTGATGTAGTGTTCAGTGAAGATTCAAGGGTTTTGTTTCTTCCTGGGGAGTGCAGCGGATGCACATATTGCTGTCAGAGGGCTATGTGTAGGGCTAGATTCAGGAGGTTTTCTGACACATGATGGGTTTGTGGATTCAGAAAATACTAGTAAGAGAAATGTTAGGTCGAGAATGTGCCAGGTGAGGCAGAAACTGAGGCTTGGAGGGGAGATGGAAAGGGAAGAAGCTGTGTGTTATATCTTGTTTTTGTTAAGCATTTTTTTCTCCTCACATTCACCATCGCGTTTGTGGAGCAGCCTTTTAGGGCTATTAATTTTCGGATCTATGAGACATCTAGGTAGTAATATGGTGCCATATGCTACAGTGATTGGCTAGTCACAAAGAAACAACAAGCAGGCATTTGTTGCGAAGTTGTTGAACAAAAAGCTCTGGAAGCTGAGAGTTACGTAATCCAGGGCAGGGTTTGAAGTAATCATGTTTATGTCACTGAGGGGCATATGTATACTCTGTGCATTATTTCTTTTTACGCAAAAACGGAGCAAACTTAACTTAATGAGTTAATGTCATTTTTTGGATGTGTGAACCCACCTTGCGTTAATGAGATGCAAGGCAGGCATTCTCCTTCCAAAAATTACTCTAAGCCCATAGCACCATATTTATCCCCTGTGCAAAAATGGTGCACGGGTGGGAGGTGGGCCTAAATAATGGCGTTAAGCCTGCTTAGCACCATTATTTAACACATGGGTCAGACAAGGCGTTAAGGTACCTGGGGACCCATTTCCAAGGCCAAACACCATAGAATGGGCCCACAGGAGCCCGCCCCAAGCCCCAGAAACACCCCCACCCACACCAGAGGGACACCAGAGGATGGGGGACCCCATCCTAGGTAAGTAGGGTAAGGATATGTAAGTATTTTTAAAGAATTATCTAAGTGCAAATTGGGGCCCCTGATATGGGGCCCCCTGCATGGCACTGGGTGCCATGGCCATGCCCAGGGGACACTGGTTCCCTGTGCTGGCCACTGGGGTGGTGGACATGACTCCTGTCTTTTATAAGGTCATTTTTTCTGATGGTAGCCCAAGCTTAGCACCGACTTGCGGCATTCCATAAATGTTGGTATGACGCTTTGGAATGACGCAAGCCGGTGGTAAACTTTTTGACGCAAAACTGCGTTAGCGCAGTTTTGCCCCAAAAAGTATAAAAATGGGCCTATGAGTGTCCAAGCTAACAAACGGTAGATCAGGGCTTAGCTTAGAGGATATGCAACTGATGGCAGCAGCTGCGATTGTTTGACTGAGGAAGTGCAAGATGGACACGAGAGTGATGTTTAAGAGTCTTGAGTATAGTGAAAACATTGTTTGCCAGGTGGCAGCACTGCATGGGATTCTAGAATGTAACAGGCAGGCGGAGCTAGTGTTTGTACCACATCTTTGACCATTGGTTAAAAATTAGCTAGGTGCTTTGACAGGTTTGTGACTCGTTCCGGGTGAGTGCAACACATTTAGAAATGTGGTTATCATGGAATGTCTGCCTTGGCCACTGCAAATGTATATAGGAAACATGAGTTCAGAAAGTTGTATATCACCGAAATGGCATTGTTACATGCAACCACAATGTCCCACCATCTGTTTACCACTGTCTTTTTTTATCAGATATTTGAACATGAATAAAGAGGTCAAAAATGGTTTTGGTAATCAGACACTGTGCAATTGAAGAGAGTAAATGTTCTGGGGACCTCAATGTACAAACTAATAATGCTGGGGAAGATAAAAACCTACTTCACGAATAATCCAGAAGTTTGAGAATAGCCTGGTTCAGGACACAAGCCTAGTTATTAGCATGAGTGAAGAGGGACTCATAGACACATTGTTCAACAAGACTGGTATGAAGTTGATCCTTACTGCAAAAGACAGTTTGGATGAGTGATTGGCTGCTGGAAGCATAATATGACTTAAGAAAGAGGACAAATTCAAGTTGAGCATGAAAATTATGGCACAAAAGAAAATCTCAATAAGGTTTACAGATATTTTCAAACAGTGTAAGTTCACGCTATCCTTTTTGGCTCAGAAATTACATTCATAAATTGAATGACTTGCTATATGATTTTTATTTAAAAAAAGAACTAGCCTGGAATGTGAGTGGCAGAAGAAAATGCACATTGTACAATGTGTTTTCCAGGTGCCATGAATGATGCCAGAAGTAAGTAAATAAGTACAGTTATTATTTGCATAGTTGATTAAAACAAGTGCAATACAACCAAAGTTTAAAAAGCGATGTGAAGTGCATTGTAAAAAAGCACTCAATTTAAACGATAGTTATAAAACCCAATTGTATATAGACCAGTATTAACAAATAAAATTGGTTGGCCAAAAAATGAGCCTGAGTGTGAGCAAAGTCTTATGATATCCTCTTATGAATCAATGGTGCTTATTTACCAATGATCTGACTCTTCCTTGTATTATAGAGCCAGGAAAGTGCAAATTGCTGTGTCCATGTAGAGAAGGGGAGTTGCCTATCAATGTGTCCATGAGGGGGGCTTATAAGTCAGGTTCCAGGATTTTAGGTTGAAGGCTGCTCACTTCCGTTATGGCTGTAAATGCAGAGGGTACAGTATGTAGGTTGGCTCTAAGCATTTTCTTTTCAGCCAGCACAAGAACTTTTACAAGCCTGCAGTTATGCTGTGGCTCGTCTGGCTTAAAGCAGGTCAGCAATGCCTGTCTCTGCATTTGGATCCCTCTTAAATTGAACTGAGTTCTGAGCAGCTGAGTTATTTCTTCCTAAAGTTCGCTGCATGCCAAGTGAGGCAGATCCTCCATGCCTTTGCAGCACAATCACCAGCATGTTGAGATTTGCTCCTCTGCCACAGGGGAAGATTCGGAGCAGACAGGGTTTTGCCCAGGCAATGTTTCAAGAACTTTTCCTTTGTGTTCCTGGAATACCCTAGACTAAAGAATTTTTAATGGACAAGTATGTGTAGCCATTGATCGTCATCCAGGCTTGTCCTCGGCCTGAGAATATGTCCTTGTCTTCAACCAGTGAGAGACTTTTGATTGATTTCCAGACCATTTTTTTTGAAGGCTGTGTGATTTGTTAGGATGTCCCAGAGCTGGGATAGCCCAGTACTTACAAGTGATTCCTGAAGGAAACTTCTGGCTGGCGATGCACTTCTGTGCTGCTGTTCTTGCCAAAGCAGGTGGTTCAAAGTATTGGGAACTAAATTCCTGATCTTATGCCACCAAACTATAAATGCTCCTTGCCTTGCCAATGACTGTTTGGTTGGCTGAACTCCAGTCGGCTCTGTGCTGCCAAGGAGTAATTTGGAATGGTAAACATGATTCTGTAGGCCTTGACTAGAATGCTGTCCAGAGTTTTAGAATCTCTTCCTTTCATGGATTCGCTACCATAAGCGATTGTTGGTAAAATTTTAGATTCAGCGACCTGAAGCAGCAATGGGCCTGTCAGTTTCGATTTTAAATTCATCAGGATCACTGCCAAGGCCAGCCCTTTCTTTCTAATTGCTTCTTGCTGTTTGGCAAATTGGCCTCTGTTATCAATAAGTATACCTAGGTATTTGTAATGTTCTGCAGTCTGGATTTCTGTGTTCCTCAGATGGCAGACTGTTTTTTTTTTCCTGCCCCATTTGATGGACATTGTTTTTGTCTTCTTGAGGCTTACTTCCAGGATGTTCTCTGCTGCATATGTCTGCATTGCGTTGAAAAGGTGTTACCAGGCCCACCTTTGTGTGACTGACCAGGACCACATCATGGGCCTCTAAAATTCTGGATAGTGTCATACCCCCCCAACCTGGGGGCATGCGAAATGCAGGAATTGAGTGTCTGTGTCAGGTCAGGCATGTAAAGGTTAAATAGTGTAGGGGCAAGCACACACCCCTATTTAGGCCCCTTGGTAGTTGGATTACACTCGAGAGGTGTGTGCCATCATCCAACTTTACCTGGACCCAGGTATCTGTGTGGAGTAGGATTAGCATGTCCAACAGAGGCCATGGGATGTCTCAGAAAGGAGCATTTCTTGTTGCTCCAGAACCTAGCCTGGTCTATATTTTTGAATTTTGCACTGAAATCTATAAAACAGAGATGGAGGGGCTGCTTAGAGGAACTTGCAATATCCATGAGCATTGCCATAGCTAAGATGTTGGTTATCGTGCCTGTGAACTTGGAGAATCCAGTTTGGTTGAATGTGATGATTGCATTTGCTGAAGCCCAGGCTTGAAGTTCATTGAGGAGAGTGCTGCAAAATATTTGGCCTCATTATAGAGCAGAGTGACCAAACTGTAGGTTTTTGGTGAGGATTTGTCTCTGGTTTTGTCTATTGGAGAAATGACTGAGCCTTTCCGGGAGGCTGGGAGTTTTCCCAGTGATCTGATCTGAGAAAGGGTCCAGAGTCCATGCCCAGTAACCCCAATATTGCTTGAAAGGGGCTGCTGGAATACCATTAGTTCCCAGAGCCCCTTCTCAGCTTTCTTTAAGGATATGGCACTTGATTATGATATATGAGATGACCTAGGATCAACCTGGTGATTGCAGATTGTTGCAGTGGTGCTGCTGTGTTGAGGATCCATGATTGAGGTACCTTCAGTCACCATGCTTGAGGGCTGTCTCATAAAGTGTTAATTGAAGTGAGCCCTCAAAAAGACTGCCTAGGTCTCTTCAGAGATATGAGAAGCCACACCCCCATGGGATGGACGCATCATTTTGTTTACTGTGCCCCAGAAGCAAGATTTAAATTTGATATCGGAAAAATGTTTTGCCCCGGACATGTCCTCTCGAGTTCTGTTGATGTTCCATTTAAATTTGTTGAGAGTGCTTCTTTGTTGGTGGAGTAATGTTTGGAGATAGGACTCTCCCGGATTCTGTCTCATTGATGTCAGCA
This sequence comes from Pleurodeles waltl, assembly GCF_031143425.1. Taxonomy (NCBI): domain Eukaryota; kingdom Metazoa; phylum Chordata; class Amphibia; order Caudata; family Salamandridae; genus Pleurodeles; species Pleurodeles waltl. Next base: position 554,055,924 of record NC_090447.1, read on the forward strand.
TGTTGTTTATCGCCCTTTTGAGGTGCTTCAGTTGTTTTCACTGGGCAACTTTTGGCTGACATGGAGAAAGAGTTTGCTAGGTTGGCGCTGAAGCTTTCCCATATGTTGATAAAGCTGCTTTGGGGTATTGCTTGTATTTGTAATAGCACATCCTCTGTGATTGCTAGTGTGATTTTGATTCTCATATAATTGATTGTGTAGCTGGAGTATGGTACTTCAGCCGAGCATTTCAATGTGAGTGTAGCTGCAAAAAGGAGCATTTCTTATGGCTGGTGATTTCTGTCCTCTTTTACCCCTAGACAGAAAGTATAGACACGATGGAACAATGATAGGGAGACAAACATGTAAATTATTGTTGAGCAGGTAGACATAGAATAGAAGGAGGCCGCTGGCGGGGAGTCCTCACCGAATCTACCATTAACCACCCTAATGTTGATATGCTCCAAATCATCCAGTAGGTGCCTAGCTGTTTTACTCGCTCTTCCGTGAATGTTCCTTTTTTGTTCAGGAATGTTCCAATGTGAGGACTGACCCAACACTTCTTTGTTCTCTGGGGAGTATACAATCAGATCCCCAGAAAGAATAAAGTTGGGAGTCTCCAGCTTACTTATATGTGCCAGGAGCTGGTCCACGAGGTGCTCGGAATCTTGTTCTTTGCATTTTGTGGTGGATGTAGGTTTTGAGAATTTTTACCTTCTCCTTATTTCCCTCAAAAATAAGGCTGGTTTGATAGCTTAACCTGTCATTGTGGTAGAATGGACTTCCTTTGCCGTAATTGTACAGGATTATGATACATTAGTTTCCAGCCTGCCTGATAGGTGGCGGTTTTGAGACCACTTGAATGCTAAGGTGAAGAAGCACATGACACCCTGTAGTTGGGGCAGATTCAGCCAGCCAGGTGTCCTGGAAGAGAATTATGCCAAAGGATATAATGTAGAGCAGGAACTCTGGATCAGTTACTTTGCTTGTCAGGCCTCTGATGTTCAATGAGCATAAACAGGGTGGATTTGCTCTGCATGAATGGCCCACTCTGGTGCAGATTTTGTTATTGGTTGCCAGTGACACCGTTGATGGTTCTGGATATCCACCTAAGATCAGAATGCATATTAAGTTGGTGTGGTGGGGGCTAAGGTCAACAGTGACTGTCGTTGGGCACCCACCCCCTTGTGGGCGACTGCCCCCGGGCTCCTCTGAGTACAAAGCTCATAGTTTTTATCATGCCAATAGTTGCATTGCTCCTATAGGGGAGTAGTGGGAGGGATAGCCTTGTGTTGTAGTGGAGAGTGATGATTATGCCCCACACCTTGAATGTCTGTTGCTCAGCTAGTAGTTTTCAGACGATTAATGGTGATCTCCAGGTGGCCTTGGTGACTTCAAGCTCAGAGGTTGTTTCTGGCCTGATTAACTCTATTGTGAGCAAGTTGGTCGACCTTATGTCGACTAAGGATGGAACGGTTAACTGCAGCAGTAGGACATTGTCTCTGTTCAGGACATCAGAGTTGGCTCTTGACTTATACGCAGGTTTGAGAAGTAAGATACAAGAGTTGAGATGCGGGTTGGAAAGGTAATGTGTTGCGTATACCTGCCCCGGGGTACTGGTGGGCTGATCCAGTCCTATTTGATGTATTTTTCTCCCCTTCTTTTGAATTGTTTTGACCTGCCGATGAAGTGACGTAGTTGGCTCATGGGGGCTCATCATCTGCTAGCTCTTGACAGATTGAGCCTTCTGTTCTGGATTCCCCGGTTTGTGAGCCCCTGTGCTCTCGGGTAGTATTTGCTGTCCCGAGTCAGGGATATTTGCAGTATATTTGCAGTTGCGGTAGGAAGGCCAGTGGAACTTATCTGTACTGCAGTCTGCTCTCTGCTGGGCCCATCCCCAGTGCTGATGAATCCTCTGGGTCCTGCCGAGTCCCTGACTGGGCCCCCCTCCTGAACTGGGTCATTTAGGGGCATCTGCAGGGTTATTGATGTCATGTCGGGCCAATTTGAGTTAGCAGAATTCCCTAAGGGGGCCTTGGAAGACTCCTAGTTCGGTCTGAAGTGGACCTTTTGTCCTTTAATGCTAATATTTCTGATACATCCTGCATGTCTGCCCTCCTGAGGTCTTGGTCAGGGGGAAGGATTCTTCTGGGGTTGGTTGGCTGATAGCTCCTAAGTTGTCCGGTGTTTGGAAAGCTGGACTGGAAGGTGTGTCCTCTGAATGGGTTTGCTGTGGTCAGAAGAGGGGGTACACGGCTGGTTGGTTCATGACTGTTCTTTTATTCCAGCCTTTCCTCCTTTTCATCTATCTTTTTTGGGCAATTTGAGCTGAGATAACTCCCCTGGTGGGGGTTTTGTGGCTGGGGCTGCCCCTAGCTGGCTTCTAGTGTTTTGTGTCTGAATGTTGGTGGGAGCGGATGGCTCCTGGCATGTCTTCCTGTGATCTGATGCTCTGAAGCCAGGGGTGACATCTCTAGTGGTGGAGTCTCTCTTGAATTCATTTTTCAGATAGTATTGAGCAAGTAGGGGGGAGCTGAAAGTTTGTTCACAAGCAGAACACAGCTGCGACGTAGAGGGCCAAAGTGTTGAGTAGGGTCAGTTGTATGTCCATCTTGTCAGACTGGTATTGAAGGGCCTCCACAAACCTTTTTATGGTATTTAGCAGGGGCGTCCATGCGTTATCTGTCTGCAGTGAAACTTTTTTACCTGAGTTTGCTCTTCTCCTAGTGTCCGATTCTGGCTCTACTCTGTGACCTTGGTCAGCAGTGGAGGAGGAAGGTCCCTGTGATGAATTCAGCAAGTAGGAGGCCTGCATTTCTGCCCACTCCTGGGTACCCAAATAGGAGAGGACACCCTGCTCATCCTCCTGATGTTTTAATTCTTCAGAATTCGCTTGGGGCCCCAGATGTTCTTGGTGTTCTGGTGATGAAGTTACTGTGCCTATATTTGACAGTATGCCTTGAGGGTGTCTTGGGGCAGTTGGACTAGCATCTTGGTCCGTGGTGACCACCTGGGCTATAGCCATTCAGTTGCTCCAGGTTGGGGTGTGGGGGACTTGTATTATTTTCTTCCCGGGTGGCCCAGTTTCCTGCTTCCTGGCTGCCTCCCTCATGTCCGGCCTCTTGGCTTTCTTGACTTGCCCGCATAGTCTGGGGGACAGCTAGTGCCAGTCCTAGAATACTGCTGCCCCCTTGTGGTTGCTTCCAGGTAATTTTGGGATGTGGGATTCATGAGAGGCCTGTCTGCCTGAATGCCTAGCTCTTGGGCTTGTGGAGGCTTTAGGGACTGAAGTGGTGACTACATGCCTTGGATTTCACTGCTGGTTGAAAAGGTGGTTGAACTAACGTCATTCAGGAAGAAGAACTTTGAGTACACTTTTGGTGGGAAGGAGTGAGTAAGACTTTTCTTGTCAGCAACCATTGACTCATCTTTGCTCCTGCTTGGTGCTTGCACTCCTTTGTTAAATCCGTCTTTTTACATTTTGCCCTGCCTGAGCTGGAAGGGGTGGCCCCCTTGTCTTTCCTGACCTCATGGGGATTAGCTTAGTAACCAGCAGTGCGGGCCACCCTGTTGTATGTCTTTTTATCTTATGTCTTCTATCTTGCAAAGTTGAGCTTTATTCCAACTCCTTTATTATTCCTTTTCTTCGCTCTGCTTTTGCTATTGCTTTTGCTTCCCTAGGCTGGCTGGCTTGCTGGTTTGCTGGTTTTTTATGTGCTTGCCTTTGCACTTTGCTTTGGCTTTTTGTCATTTAAGATGATTTCAAGGAGAGCAAACCAGTTTTGATTTTGGTTTTGGTTTGGTTTAGCACTTACATGTCAGTCATGGAGCAGCAGAGAGGTGAGATTCCTTCCTCTGATTTATGGTGCCTGCTTCTTGGTACCTCTTTGTGCTGGTGTGAGTGTCTTCAGAACCCAGCCAGATCGGCTCTGCCTCACCCCTCCTGTGAGTTGCTGGGATGCCTTGATGTCTTGTTAGAATGAGAGGGGGAAGAAGCACACCTGTTTTTATGCAGACCTTTGGATTGCTAGCGAAATGACTGGACTCAGGTGAGAGTGGCCGGGAGGTGATTGGCGGTGATTAGAAGTGGAGGAGAGAAGCTGGGGATGGAGCACGTGAATCGGCAGGCTGCACCGAGACCTGACTAGGCTGCCTCCGCTGCCACTGGGAGGAACCTCCAGTACCAGGAGGCCTTGCGGTGTTATACCTCCGTCCCCTTCACTCTCCCTCTCTCCTGTGTTCCTGTATGGTGTCTGCCTCTGGCATGCCTCTGGTACACCTCCAGTCAATACAAGCCCAGCAGGCAGGCAGGCAGGCAGGCAGACAGAGAGGAATTTCTGACCGCAAAATTGCGAGATTGTGGGTTACAGCAGTCGGTGGGCGATATGCAGCAGTGCTTTGGAGGTGCGTCAGAGGTCTGTGGAGCTGTATCGAGTGGCTCTTCAGCTGCTTACTCTGTCCAGGATTCCCCATCCAAGCCGATGCATTCGAGGGCTTTCCTAGCCTTAATGTCTGGCCCCTCCTGTGCACCAAGCACCAGAGCTCTGACTCAGCTGGCTCAACTCCCACGCTTCAGGAAGGAGAGCCCTTGAGGGCACTGTGAAGGTTGGCTGTAGGGCAATGGGGCTTGCTGAAGCACTGCAGGGCTTGGGCTGCAGGACTTGGCCTGGGGTTCAAAGGTGCCAGAAGTAGCTTACAGCTTGGAAGGACTGGAAGGGCAGTTAGACTGATTCAAGCTGCAGTGCCACCTTATCCTGTAAGCATAAGAGGACGGCACAAGAGTACATGCTACCTCAACTGTCACCCCCACAAAGCCTCACAAAACACCGTGCCCCAACAAGAGACCCCAACTCCAGCTTCGGAGACCCGTGAAGCTGCTGACATCACACTCACTGCCTCTCTCAGCCTCAATCCTCACCACACCCACAAACCACTCTGTGCTCTGTCAGTATGTTGTCAAGAATTATGAGGAACGCTGTGTGCCAGAAAGAGTCTTTGTTACTTTAAATTACATTTCATAGGTGAATTAGGTCATAATGGTGAGGTTGTCTATCCTAAATTTCAGCAGCAGGCATGGGGACAACGTAGATCCTTGATAAAGAAAAACAACTGTGAGGTCGACATGATAGACAATGCACATGTGCAAGGTCACTGAAATTATACTTCAGGGGAGCACCAAATGTAAGCAACAGGGTTGACTAAATTACATGGCAATCAAGGCAAATTATGGGGCACATTTTAATATGGTATTAGTTGATTATTTTGACATTTGTACGCATGGTAATACTATCTGGGCAAAGATCTCACCTTACTCGTACTAGTTTAACAAACCAAATGCAGAAATAAGCAACCGAAAGATGACCAGTCAATCTTTGCGAAGGGCCTTTTACTGTGAACAAACTTATGTTGCCACGCTCTTAGTAACTTTTGATCCATTATTTGAAGCCTAATAGAAAGGCACCTGTCTTTGTGTCTGTGTCATGCCATCTGACCCAATGAGAACTGAGAAGATGGGGAGCATACATCCCTCCCAGAGAAACCTTGCTGCTTGGGGCATACACCTCTATGGAGGCAAAATACTGCATAGTGACTTGCCCATCTGCCATTGTGGTGTGACCTCTACCCTCTTGCATGCTTTCTGTTACTTGGATTTGCATCACAGTGAGGATAGGATTTGTTGGTGATGGATATGATATGCTCTTTTTAGCTCAGCAGCTTTACATGTAAATGATCCTTGCTTATATTTGACTGTTGGTGTCAAATAACTGTTTCCAGATGGCTTTTGCATTATTTAAGTGCTGATAGCTACAGAGTTATAAAATCTTAAAGATTGTGGTGAATCCACTTTAGTTTTTATTGGGACTCAATAGTTTAGTTTGCCTTTGGCTTGCAGGCCTGTGCCCCCTAGTGACTTTTAACCTACTTCGCTTGCTCTGCTTTAGCTCATTTATTTGATTATTTCTTTTAAGATGGCTGCCATTGTTTATAGTTATAGAAATGTATTGATTTGCATTACCAGTGCCACTCTGTGAAGGCGTCATTATTAGCCTCATGATCAGTGATGTATGTAGTTATTAACATCATGTCCCTTTCTCACTTACATATGACAGGAACATAATGTACACTTGTTGGGGATTGTTTATATCATTGCTGCCACAAGTCTGCCTCCTTATCAGTTGTTTGGGGACATACCTGCGTCAGGGGTCCTACATGATCTGTATAAATACATCTCACACGGACAAGGTCATTAGAGGGATTTCTTCCAGATGCCATTTACCCTGCACATCATCTTGCCGCAGAACTGAGTCTTTGTGTCACCATGGAGTCTGACCTAGAGAACTCATTTCAAGATAACAAGTATTGGTGGGCGCTTCTCATGGATATGGTACTGTCAGATTAGAGTTATCATACCTAGCTCTCATTACATAAAAAATTAGGCTCTCTTTGCTAGGAATTTTACATCTCATGTTTATTGTAAGATGGTGGGGGTTTTTTGCATTCACAATTCTCATCTTCACAATTATGCTTCTTTTACTGTTCATTATCCTAATCATTGCAGCTCATGCATTTTTCCGTAGTTTGCCATCTTTTCAATAAATATTTTGAAAACTTTCCTGCTTCTCCTTCATTGTCTGTGTGTGACTGAGACTTGCAGCTAACGTGAAGAAAGGATAACTTCTGTTTCATCACACTGGTGGGTGATTTGAGGGAGAATCAGGCGCTGTCAGTTGTACACTATTTAAATTGTTGTGGTCATTAATTCAACCCAAATCTTTGAGAAGGTGTTGCGCTTATGAGGGAGAAAACACCCAACTCCCTCTATCCCACAAAATCCTAAGATTGTCAGGTCAATATGTGGATTTAAGGCAGACGGCAAAACATATAAAGTTCCTATGCAGTCTGTGTGTAAACTTCAGATTTGTTTTCTGGCACTTCCACCTCTTCTTGATTCACATCAGTACAGAAATTTTCTGCATCAGTCAACTGCAACACTCAAGCTTCAGCCTATATGTGTTTTCTCTACTGGGTATAGCCCAATGAATTTATCAGGGCTGAAAACAATATGTATAAGTACATACAGACTGCATAAGAACTTTATATGTTTGGGGGTGTCCCTTAAATGTACATAATGTCTGTTCCACCACAACTTCCTTCAGATTCCGCAATCTAGAGTCCATGCATTAGGCTGCCAGAAATCACCTTTTACTGTTTGGGTTTTTGATGAGGTACTGCTTGAGATCCGAGAGGGTTAGGCAGACAGTTGTGACTTGTTGTAGGAGTGACCCATTCGCCTACAATCCAAAAGTACTGTCACCTATAAACCAGCAGTCTCGCCTAGGAGCGAGAGTCTAACTATTGCATGACTCCACCAACAATGGTGTTTTGGCACTAATTTATGGATATTCTGAGTATCTCTGTATTACACACACCAAGTAACCTAAGTACCATTATACAGAGATGTCCATGGTCTTAGGGACAATCCTCAGCTGAACAGGGGACACCTAATTAGGCTGTAGGTTGTTCAAGCTTCAACTCTTAAAGGGACTTCTCCCCATTTGGTGTTCCATCTCTCCATTCATTACTCAACATGGCTAACGCCATAAACATTCCAGAAAATGTCAGACAATCAACAGATGAGGGCAGGGATGATAAATTTATTGTGGAAGTTCATGATTCTTATCAAACAGAAACATTCTATTCTTGGGTCACCTTCCCAAAGGAAGATGACAGAACACATGCATTTCACACATATAAATTAGTGAACGCACTACAGTGGTACCAAGCTTACCAGTATGTAGACATACCGTTTTCCTATCAAGAACATCGAAATTGGTTCAATGGTGCCCTACCACATGTAATACAACCCGTGAGATTAGGTCCCTTAAGTGATGACGGACCAATGTGGCCCATGTTTACCACATACACACCACATCCTGGCTTACAGGCAATGCAAATAGCTGACGTATGCACACTTCACAATGAGCTAGTACAACTATACAGATGATTAGTATATTGAATATCACCCAGCACGGGATGCACCAGCTGGTCACCTATTAGCTGTTACTGGGATTAACCCCCAAATAGTCCATTTTATCATAGGCAAACCTCCTATGGAACATGAGAAGATTCCATTCTCGATAGTACAGAAAACTAACCAGCTGAAAGCAGTGTTTCCCAACACGTGACCCAAAGATAAACATAGAATTCTCACAATGTGCTTGCCATTTGGAATGGTTCCCTCAGTGTATGTCTGCACCATATGGGGTACAGTCTTCACTGCAATTTACACTACCACACATGGTACCCCAAAACTTGACAATTTGCCGGAAGTGCTAACACAAACTCAAAATGAGCACGGACTGCTTCAGCCATAGATTTGGAGATGAAACTGATGTGTAACTTGAATGCTGTCTCCTCAATAATGCTCAGTAACATTAAAGGGGAAGCAGTAGTGTTGGCTATACAGCAGCGACTTCTGGAGATTCCACAGTTGGAACAGGAGCGTCAACTACCGAAAATGATTTCCAAAACCTATACCAGTATAGGACGGGATAGTCTGGGAGTTAAGCCGAAGAATCCTGAAATCAGAGTACCACCCCCAAAGAAGGAAAGTACTTTACAAGCACAAGAGGTTTCTAAAAACGCAGGGATAAACAAAAACAAAATAAAGACAGAAGTCAGAGAGCAGACTCTCCACATCTGGAGAGCTCCAAAAGGAGATATAATCTCAGAAATAGAGAAACTTTAAAGGCTCTTGACTGATATACTGATTCACGTTCCTCTCTTTCCTTTCAGGACACACTGGATAGATGGAGTGAGAGAGTGGGCCGATCAGAGCAACATCTTGACTACATGAAACAGAAGAAAGACTTGGTCTTCAGACAAGAAAGAAGACAAATCCCCACAACAAAAGCACAATTTAAAAAGAAAAAAGAGGCAGCACTTTCTATAAAACATGCCAGCAAACTTGAGAACATTGCTGAAGAACAAGACATGCGCAGTGACCCTTCTCAACAGCACAGCAGAAGTCACAATATGTCTCCAGAGTCTGAAAGATTATCTGGATGTGACAGCAACTAACAACTTTCTTGCAGTCGAGACTGCGGACAGGCACGTTCTCCCACCCGACAGGGTTTATAATTTACATATCTAAATTGAGGGAGACATAGAGCGCTCTATTATGTATATTTTTGGGGAAGAACTTAATTGTGATCTCCTATTGGCAGAAAGAGACTGGCCACCTAAACACATCCATAAGCTCCTACCTGGGGAAGATCTAATTTTGCTTTCTTTCTCAGATCTTGTTCCAGAGGCGGTCAAAGAAGCCTACGCTGTTAACTTAACTTTGGCGAAGGCACCTGCGCTATACCGCAACCATGTGGAGTGGGAAAAGGATTTCCCCTGCCGTGTAATACCAATTATGTCTACACCCCAGCCTCAGTCCCACTATCCTGTAAAACATGAGGCTAAAGCTCCAGTTGGAGAGATCCTCACTCAGTTCGACTACCAGGGAGTAGTAGAGCCCCGTGTGTCGGCAATGAATAACCCGTTATTCCCCGTTACAAAACCAAACCATTCATATTGCACAGTCTTAGACTGAACACACTGAAACAACTATACAAGCACATACGCAATACAAAATGCTCATAGCACTGCACTAATTAACAACATAGTGCACAAAAATTACAAAACAACATTGGATATTTTCAATGTTCTTTTCTTCCAAAACTGCACATGAAAGTCGGGACCTGAATGCATTCTCATTTGGCTCACAAAAATGTTTTTTGCCATTTGCCCCAGGGCTATAAGAACAGACCAGGGTTGCTCCCAGCCTGTGTACAGTCAATACTGCATGATATTGATCCTGAGGCGTTGTACTATGTGTATGACAACTATCTCACAGATAATGACCTCAGCATTCATCTTGCCAGAGTCAATTGCATTGTTCTAGGGTTCGCAGCCCTTGGCTACAAATTCAGGCCCAGATTTATGTGGGCCTAGTGCCCTCCTAATGCCACATTAGCATAATTGTTTGACGCTTATGTGGTGTTAGAAGGCCAAAAACATTGCTCAATATTTTCAAAGTGGTGCAATGCTTGCATTGTGCCACTTTGTTACTTTGTAACTTTGTAACATAATGTATGCAAGGGGGGCGATCCTGCACTAGGGTGTCTGAAAAACTGTTGCAAAGTAATCTATGATATTTCTTTGAGTTCATTTTTTCTGCATTTTTTAACATCTGCTAAGAGCAGGTGTTAAAAAGAGGCTCCTATTGTGTTCATTGGTCCTCTGGGTGCTTTGCAGGATTAGAGTCATAATTTTTTATGCTAATCCTGCAAAGCACCGGACTAGCATTAAATATTGTGACACTGATCCCCCTGACTACCACCATGCTGCGCCGTAGTTTAAATATGGCGCACACATGGTGGCATTAGGGGTGCACTAAGGGACGCAAGAACAATGGAGGTGCACTAGGTGCAGTGCCATTTTTCATAAATCTGTCCCTCAATTTTAAGAAAAAAGTGCTCAACTTCAACCACCAAATACCAATGGAAACTACAGTCATCACTTGGTTTCTTTAACTTTGGTAAAACTTACATTCCAGATTATGCCCAACGCATCAAACCGCTCATTCTATGATTTGATCTGCCCAGATTTCTCAAGCAGGCACTGGAGCAGTTAATCACACGCGCATCCTTACAGGATTGAAGCAAGACATGCTAGAAGCAAAACACTTAAACACACGTGACAACAAAACAAATTTGGTCATCAGAATAATTGCTGGTGCCATCGGGTTCACCTATGTCACCTATGATGAGGGCGACACAGTGTCCATAGCGTACAAATCACACTTATACTCCAACACAGAACAATGTTTTGCACCCACAGAAACAAATTCTGACTGCTGTCCAGATGAATGTCATCAAGGAGAGGGCACTATCCCAAGGGAAATGCATTATTGTTGTTACCCCTATACAAGCCTTAGAGGCTGTCACCAAAGCCAGCGTTCCTAATGCTAAAGCATTACATCCACGTTGGATTTAGTGGGCAGCCTCCCTGACTGCCACTGATGTTGACTACATCTTTGACCTAAAACTTCAAACACAAGAATTTCTCCAATACGAACAGGAGTACCCCGCTCCTCTTAACATCTTGCCACTTGACAGATAGCCAACTGTCATCTACACTGATGGTTCAGCACAATGAGCTGTAGGTACAAAACATCAATGCTCAGCGGCTTGCACAGCCGTGATCAGTGATTAAGGATGGTGTATTCCACCTTCAACATACCTACACGCAGACACTGGATGGATGCACAGGACAGTTGGCTGAGCTTAAAGCCCTTATTTTGGCTTTGGAACATAGAGATCAAGGGCACCTCACACTGATTGTGTGTAATTTGTACTACTGTTTCCAGTCTTACAATGATTACCTAATCGTTGATGGTTGAACGGGCTCAGAGACTCAAAGGGGAAGACCATAAAACACAGAACTCTGTGGGGGAGGGTGGCTGATCTTAAGGATAAGCAACCAGATGTTCATGTAGTAAATACACTGGGCCACCAACATGTAGGTGTACACGTTATTGGAAACATTTTGGCTGATGAAGCAGCTAAATATGCAGTAGATATGGCTTCTGTGGCTGCAGTGACTCGTTCTCACACAAGATTGGATAATGAAATTCAAGCTGCCGTGAAAGCTATGGCGGGGACAAGCCTCTTTCAAAAGCATACCCTACAAAATATTTCTACCATACCAGTGCAGAGAATGTTGCCTTTGTGACAGTTCCTGGGGTGGGAGATCGAGTGATCCCCAACGAAGGCCAGAGATTAGATATCATCAAAGCACCACATGAGGGTGTTGCATCTGGTCTTGCTGATGTCATCATTATTGTCATGTTGAAGCCTCCTTCACTATCTGCCCTCAGGAACAAACAAGAGACCAGCCAGCCTTAAGGTACAAGCAGAAATATTTAATAATATGTGCACGGAGACTGTGAGGGTCATTCTGACCCTGGCGGTCATGGACCGCCAGGGCCGGGGACGGAGGAAGCACCGCCAACAGGCTGGCGGTGCTTCAGGGGCAATTCTGACCGCGGCGGTAAAGCCACGGTCAGAAAAGGGCAACCGGCGGTTTCCCGCCGGTTTACCCCTGCCCCAAAGAATCCTCCATGGTGGCGCTGCTCGCAGCACGGCCATGGGGATTCTGACCCCCTTCCCGCCATCCTGGTCCTGGCGGTAAAAACCACCAGGAACAGGATGGCGGGAACGGGTGTCGTGGGGCCCCTGGGGGCCCCTGCACTGCCCATGCCACAGGCATGGGCAGTGCAGGGGCCCCCTAACAGGGCCCCATAATGATTTTCAGTGTCTGCCTAGCAGACAGTGAAAATCGCGACGGGTGCCACTGCACCCGTCGCACACCAGCAACTCCGCCAGCTCCATTCGGAGCCGGCTTCATCGTTGCTGGGGCTTTCCCGCTGGGCGGGCGGGCGGCCTTTTGGCGGTCGCCCGCCCGCCCAGCGGGAAAGTCAGAATGACCGCCACGTCATTTGACCGCGGTGCGGTCTTCTGGCGGTCTCCGCCCGGTGGGCGGCGCCCGCCGCCCGCCGGGGTCAGAATGACCCCCTGTGTCTTGAAAGGCCAAGGCCAAGCAGTCTGAATTGCGGAACTCCAATACAATCTTTTATGCATGAAAACCACAAAAGGGTGAAAATACATCATCCAATCAGAACAACTGAAAGATAATTTCTTCATCAAGTACATGGTATGATGTTGATCAGGAGATGCATGGTATTACACATATATTAGTCATCTATCCAATCACAGTAGAATAACATTTCATGGTGGCAGCGTGATACAAGATGACCACATGCGTGACCTTCCCATTTCTCAGACAGTTGGGACTTTCCAAGGCGTCACCAATCCAGCTTCCTCATAACCTCTCCTCAGACCTATGCGGACATCGAGATGTCTGTCAGTTGCTGGGCGAATGAAGCAATTCATGTCGCATGAGCTTTCTCTTTTAAGCAAGCCTTGCTTTACAAGCTGCCTGTCAGGGTTAATGTACTAAAGGTCATCCAACCTTCTGCATATGTTTTTCAGGCCTGTACATCATTGAGTATCACAGGATGAGGTCAGGCCTGGGGGGGTAATAAAATGGATTCCTTAGCCAGTTTCCACACTAATCATTGATGGTTGAACGGGCTCAGAGACTCAAAGGGGAACACCATAAAACACAGAACTCTGTGGGGGAGGGTGGCTGATCTTAAGGATAAGCAGCCAGATGTTCATGCAGTAAATACACTGGGCCACCAACATGTAGGTGTACACTTTATAGGAAACATTTTGGCCGATGAAGCAGCTAAATCTGCGGTAGCTATGGCTTCTGTTGTTGCAGTGACTCGTTTTCACACAAGATTGGATAATGAAATTCAGGCTGCCGTGAAAGCTATGGCTGGGACAAGCCTCTTCCAAAACCATACCCTACAAAATATTCCTACCATACCAGTGCAGAGAATGTTGCCTTTGTGACAGTTCCTGGGGTGGGAGATCGAGTGATCCCCAACAAAGGCCAGAGATTAGATATCATCAAAGCACCACATGAGGGTGTTGCATCTGGTCTTGCTGATGTCATTATTCTTTCACATATCATCTCAATGGTAATTCTTTTGTGGAGAGGAGGAATTGTGACCTAAAACAGTCCTTAACAGCTAGAGTATTAGGTTCAGGACACAGTTGGCTTCATCACCTATATAGGGTCCAGAGAGCACTGAATAATCTGCCAAGACAGTACTTGAGTGATCGCACTAGTTATGAGGTACTCTTTGGAATACCTATGTATGTCCCAGATCTAGATGGCCCTGCTATGGTGGCAGCAGACACTTCTTTTGTCATAAATTAATGCCTCACTGTCTTACAGGAGCTTCAACAATGTTTTGATGATTATTCATCCACCAATGCTGCCATCTTAGGGATAAGGGTTTTCCCAACAACTTCTACAGGCTGGATTACTAAAGCTGGGTATCTGGTTCTTGAGAAAATTGCTGTGAAGAAGTAATTTGACCCATCTTACAGAGCAACAGTTCTAGTCTCGGGGTTTTAAGGCACCAGAACTGTCATTCTACCACAGCTGCCCGGTTCCAAAAAGAACAGATTTGTCTTCATCTACAACATCAAATTGCACCATGTGGCCGATCCTGCACAGTAGACCCCAGACACTTCTGAATATTCCAGCGTGTACCCAATGCTACAAGTGCCTCCTCGAGCATGGGGAGGGCAGAAAATGAGCTTCTTCTGATTCCTGTTACCACCTCACTGACAAGAACTGTCCAAGATGTGGCTGTTTTCAATTCCAATGAAAAAACAAACTGACAACATTGTCTACAATAAACCTCCATGCAAAGTGAATCCATCTACCAGTAATGCTCTGGCTCCTGTGTTTCCAGAGACTGGTTCTGGTTATTTCATCAATATTGATGAATTTTCTTTAAATTCATCTGCACCTGCAACTGAAACAGTTTCAAAGACAAGTAAGCTGTACATATGGCTCAAAAATAACTATTTGATTCATACTTGGTATTATCCGTGGATATTCCTTGCATTGCTTGCCTTTCTGTTGTGGATTGGTTTTGTGGCTGTTTTCTTTCTCTTGATAAGTGGTCCTCATCTTCCTGAACTCCCTTCTGTTGAGCAAGTGGATAAAGTTCTAACATGATATCTATCCTCACATAAGGTCTGAAGAGACTTGTCCCTTGTGAACATTTCGAAAGTACCAATTCCTGATGGGATTGTTTGGGATACATTTCCATTTGATATTTATGGGTCTACTGAGGTTATCGAAATTCCTTATGTATTCAAAATTTAATTGACTGCTGTAATTACACCTGTGTTGTTTCTGATGACTGGGATGTTAGAACAGCTGAATCCATGCTTGCTGAGCTGCAGAATTACACTGTATTTGAAAGTGATGATGTGTATATGAGCACAGAGAATTATGGGTAAAGGTTCTGTTATAATCAATGGAGGCACTACTTTCTGCACCGAGCTACTAGACCTAGATCATTATTTAATTACACTACGACAGGATGAGAAGGTAAACTGAATGTTGAGCGAGCTCTGCCCTAAGTATTAGGAAGGGGCACAAGGGCCCTTTGAAGAAGAGAGGCGACTGGAAGTTCAAAATGATTGAATGCCATTTTGAGGCTTGATTGGGTAACAGGGGGTCTAGTGAGAGGCAAGAGTTTATAATGTTTGAGTGTGAAGTCAGATGAGTAACCTGTGAGGACAACAATGTAGATTGCTTAATCTGTAGAGGAAGGAAGTATTATAATAATTATGATGTTTTAGTATGATTTATATGCCCTGTCTTAGTGCAATTGGAGTGTACAACTGTGGGAAGAATGTGAGCTTTGTCTGTCAAGAATTAAATGTAAATTGTTATCATATGAGATTCCACAATGCTGTTTCAGCACATTTCAAACTATAGGGTGAGATTGTTTGGTCTTCTGATGGGTGTACTTACAAAACTGTTAACGTGACACAATGTATTGCTTTGCTCATGCACTTTTGAGAAGCTACCAGTGTTTACTTTGTTATTGTATAAGGTTCTAGCATTCCCTTTTTCCTCTTTCGTGATTCACAAATTTTAACCATAACAAGGTAGCAGGATTGACACAACAGTAGGGCTCTCAGGCATCACCTAGTCCTCCAAGAATTTCTCCATCTACACAGCATGACCTTCAAACTCAGGATCAGATCAAATGATTTACCAAACTGACGGACCCAAGCAATAATATCTCTGAAGTAATATATACACCAGGACTCACAATAAAATGCAGTAAAATGCATCAGGTTTAATGCCTAAATGAAATACTTAGAGACACTGATCACAAACAAGTGTCACAGCCTAAACAACAAAAACTCTCTTCATAAGATTATAGAAATCTAAGGGCCTCATTACGAGTTTGGCGGGATGACCGTTGGCCCACCAAACCCGAGGGGAGGAGACTGCAGCAAATCTGGAGCTCTCCCCTCCAGCCCTATTACAATGTTTCCACCAGGCTGACCAGCCAAAACCTCTATATTAGGAGGTTTCTGCTGGTCAGCCCAGTGGAAACAGTGTGATGGCATTGGCCCTAGCTTCTCAGGGAGCTGAGGCCAATGCCGTCCCACAGAGCATGCCCCCAGCACCCTCAGAATGGGCACTGTCTACTGTAACATTCAGTGCGCATTCTGAGGGTGCTGGGTGGGGGGCTGCACTGCCCACGGCATCATCGTGGAAAGTGCGGGGGCCCCCATGTGGCTCCCAGCACTGCCTTTCCACCAGCCTTTTGATGGTGGGGACACACCAGGAAAAGGCTGCCGGTAAGGGAAGTCGTGATGAGCATGATGCTGCCATGGATGACCACAATTTCAACTGCCTCAAACTCACTGGGATCCGTGATCCTGGTGGTGGGTCTGTCCCCTGGTGGTCCGACTGCCAGGACTGTAATCTGTTGGTCAGACTGCCAGGAGTGCGGCGGTCCAACCGCCATTGCGATTTTGGCAGTCTCAAGACCGCTTAACTTGTAATGAAATGCTAAGGACCAGATTTAATGGAAAATGACGGTGCATGACACTGCGCCAAATATGGCAGTGTCGTGCACCATCATTTTCAAAATGCAAAAATGTGCTGCATTTACTAGTATACGGGGCACCCCTGTGTTTCTCCCGAGCCAGCGCTAAATTTGCTGCAGTGCACCAACGCAGCCACCCTTGCACTGTAGTGCAAGGATGGCTGCCTTGAGTGGGAAAATGTTTTTGTGCAGGAAGGAACACCTTCCTGCACAAAAACAATCTTAAATGGCGATTTGCTCTTTCTATGTGTGCTGCAAAATGAAGCACACATAGAAAGAGCAAAAAAGGAGGAGAAATGAAAGCATGGGTGACGTTAGATTTTGGCGCTACCTCAGGTTTATGAAAACTCGTAGCAGCGTCAAAATGCAATGGGTGTTGCTGTGGCACGCCCACAGCAACACCCATTGCACACCCCTTCCACGCAAAATGCTGCATGTAAAGGGGCCATATTTACAAGGCCATATTAACGCCACCTTGTAAATCCGGGGCAGGGCATAGCACCACCGGAGCATGACAAAAAGTGACGCTCAGTGGCGCAAGGGGCTCTTAAATATGCCCCTAAGTCTCTATCTACTATCCTGTGAACTCCAATTGGTGCTTATGACAAGGGCAACAATTATCTCCCAAGAACAATGGAAAATATTATCATGCCCCTCACTTAGGCCCATATCCTATACATTAACAGGCTAGCTAAAGAACGTTTCATGTCACACCTTAATGGCAGACAACGAGGCTCACAACCTAACCACTCACATAAAGGAAACAACATAGTGCCAATAACCATCTCAGATTCATATGTAACACCATTGATTTATTGGCCTGTTCTGAAAAGGAAGAATTTAATGCAAGCCATGGTCATTTATAGAAATGAATTGGAAATATTATATTCACAAGCCTCCAAAAGACATGATTTACACCCTTAACAGCAGTCCTCTCTACTGGCCACTTTGTTCCCTAAACACAAACGCTGGATCACGTCACTACTATTCCTTCTATAGGGTCAAAGTACATTCAACTCCACGTGATTAGTTAAAATGCATTGAGCATGGATACGCCAAAATGTATTGCATAAAAAACTGAACTTAACGAGTAAGCAAAGAACTAAGGAAAAATGCCTCCCTAAGCCTCAGCTTTCCCAAATATAAGAAAGTAAAACATTTAGGGCCATATTTATACTCCGTTTGCGCCGGATTTGCGTCGTTTTCTTTTACGCAAATTCGACGCAAAACGAATTCCATATTTATACTCTGGCGTTAGACGCGTCTAGCGCCAAATTCCATGGAGTTTGCGTCATTTTTTAGCGTGGACACCTACTTTGCATTAATGATATGCAAGGTAGGCGTTCCCGTCTAAAAAATTGACTCCGAGGCATGTGCGCCGTATTTACACTCCCGGGCAAAACTGACGCCCGGGAGTGGACGGGTCAAAAAAAATGACGTCCAGCCGCTTTTGCGTCGTTTTTTAGCGCCTGGTCAGGGCAGGCGTTAAGGGACCTGTGGGTTCGGAAGGAGCCCAGAGGTGCCCTCCCATGCCCCCAGGGACACCCCCTGTCACCCTTGCCCACCCCAGGAGGACGCCTAAGGATGGAGGGACCCATCCCAGGGAACATAAGGTAAGTTCAGGTAAGTCATTTTTTTTTTTTTTTTGGGTGGCATAGGGGGGCCTGATTTGTGCCCCCCTACATGCCACTATGCCCAATGACCATGCCCAGGGGACAGAAGTCCCCTGGGCATGGCCATTGGGCAAGGGGGCATGAATCCTGTCTTTGCTAAGACAGGAGTCATTTCAATGGGGGTTGGGAGTCTAAATAAATGGCGCAAATTGGGTTGAGGCGAAAATTTTGCCTCAGCCTGACTTGCCCCATTTTTGGGCGCCCAAGCTCCATATTCCCCTACGCCGGCGCTGCCTGGTGTACGTCATTTTTTTTAACGCACACCAGGCAGCTCCGCCGGCTAACGCTGACTAACGCCGGCTAACGTCATTGAATAAATACGGCGCACGCATGGCGCTTCAGAATGGCGTTAGCCGGCGTTAGATTTTTTGACACACAACTGCGTTGGCGCAGTTGTGCGTCGAAAAGTATAAATATGGCCCGTAGTCTCCTTCTCAATTAAGATATGCATCGCACCTCCTTCACACTGTAAAAGAATACCCTAAAATACCTATAGTCTTCCTCATCACAAAGCTGTTTGTATTCCTCATGTGTAAAACAAGCACTGCAGATATGTCTTTGATCACTCATGGCTGTCAACTGCTTGAGAAGGCGCCCACCATTGGCTTTTATCTATATTCCTTGCTATGTTAATAAGAAAAATATCTTTCTCTAACATGTGCAGCTCACTGGCACCCTTGCCTTTGGTCAAGACCTCACTGTACACAAGCAAATTAATCAAATAAAAAATAAAGTTGGTCTATGGCTCCCAACTCGTACACAATATCCGAGGTTCCTTAAATACTTTAAATACAAGATTAATTGCTACATTGCTTGAAGCATATGTTTTCATTCATGAATACATTAGGATATATTTTGGCATTTGGTCTGAGAAGAGAAAGAATAATTAATTACAAACCGCTTGAAATAATATCAGTAATAATTTGTGGGTCCTTTTATATTTATGGGATGGGTAAGGTTGAGAGATATCGTTGCAATTTATTTCAGACCCATCCTCCTTTAACCGATCGATCATGTTCGTAATGGGAACATCTGCATTTTGCTTTTTTTGGCTTGCAACTATTTCATTTTCTCAGAGCAATAGATACAACTGTTTAGAATCGAGCCACAGAATGTCTGAAGCACAGTATCATTCGTTGTATGTACTGTAAACGCATCTGTAGTACGCTAAACAAGGACACATCGCACTTTCTCGAATATCTTATTTATCTGTCACTTTCTTATGCCTTACGACTATAACAGGTTTAAAAAATACACAAAAATATTCTTCACAACGCACGCTAAATGTGGAGCGGTCCATAAAACACATCTGCGCGCAGAGAATGTTTTCTATAACACAATGACGACGAATCCTGTACTAGCCAAGGCTAGCCCGTATTTAAACGTGCAGTCTCCGTTTAGAGAAAATGGATACTTGCTCAAAACGATAAAATGCTGCCAATAGTACATCTTTCCATTCCCACTCAAAGTTGTAGACCGAATGTACAAACACGCTTTGGAAAAGCCAAGAGGCTTGGGCTTTTGTTAGAAGTGTGTGGTAGCGGTTGGTCTACGTTGTACGTGTTGCTCCCAGCTGTCTTAAAAAGAGAATCCTCTTAAGGTGACGTCTTGAGCTGAAACAATATAGAAGCTGGTCTTAGGGTCCCTATGTTGAACGAAGTACATTAGCAGAATTCAGCTGGACATGCAAAGAAGTGAGTTATGAAAAGGAGTCAAAGGGTGAAGTTTTAAGGTGTAAGTGGTGAATTTAAAAGGCACACCGCACAATATTGTTAACGAGGCCAGTATTTTCATTACTTCTTTAAACAAGCATTGGAACTGCAATAGGTCTGCCTTCAAAGTGATATTATATGGTAATGTGAAGCATAACAAGCAAATAGTGTGGCAAGAGATATCTATTTGAGTGGAAGCAAGGAACTCTAGAATAGTGTTAGTGTAGGTTAAAGGATCAGGTGACAGTAGCAATGTCAAACCAGATTAAAAGATAAAAAATCCATGTAGGTTAATGATTGCTCTCTTCCCATTTGTGCTGCTACCAGAGAAAAACAACATAAACTATAGTTATCTAGGACACTTTAATAGCATTCCAATGTCATGCGTGTGCCCCTGAAAGCTCAAGATTAGGCATCTTGATAAATAATCAAAATGGTCACAGCTGTGTGGAGGGCAATCACGTTTGAGTAGAAGCACACAACTTCTGCCTAAATAAAGTACTCCAGGCCCTCAACATGTGGGAAGAGCCAAAGCGCCTCTCTATTGACGCTCATGTAATTGTCTGGTGATAACAACAAACAAAGAAATGTGAATAGTAATGTGCCTTTATAAAAGGCAAAGGCATCCAACCAGCACACTTAATGCAGTAAATTAAAATGTAATCATATCAACAAGATAAAGATATTAAAAAGCCAAACATCAAGTCACATCTGGAGTATAATAAAAGGGCAATCCGATAACCCATCACCAAAACAGGAACACAAATGGGAGATGTAAACACACTTGAAATGCCATGGGCTTGATGGACAGCCCATCCAACCATTGCAAAAACATTAGAAACACATAAATATCAATGGTTGAATGGGACTGACCCACAGTCAACTTTTTAGCTATACTTTTTCCGATTGTACCTTTTTTAAAGAACTGCTAATACAACATTCTAGACAGAAAATGCTACCTGTAGCCAGACCCCAAAAAACATTTATGAAGGTATTAATTACAGAGATAGAAAGAATAAAAAATTAACATAAAGCGTGCAAGCATAGAGAAAAACAGGCTATGCAACAGACAACATTTTCAGGGCCAGGCATTTGGAAAATGTGAATCTGCAATTTGAAAACGTTTACTATTAGCAAACTGTATTACGACGAAGTTTCATTACCTTACAGTCACTGGGACACTTTGAACTATAGAGAAGCACACTATAGGAAGTTAGCATGATGTCCTTTCACTGCTCCTTACATTTTTCTTTGGCTACATTACACACCATGTCTAGCAAGAATTCATATGAAATGAAACACCTTTTAGGCAAGAACTTCCTGGTCACTCTAGGAAGTTCTGGCAACCTGCTTGGAAATACGTACATTTTCAGGAGACTTAGCCAGTTCATTAATCTGACAACCACAGAAGCAATGGCATGTAGCATTATTACCAGAGACAGAAGCACAGTTCAAAATTAACCCCTCATTTAAAGAAAGTGTGGGGGCTGTGGGAGAAAATGAAACAAACAAAAAGTGACTGGAGGAAAAGTTGAATTGACCTCAACCAGTTATTACGACTCTGGGCTGCATTCTAACCGTTGTTTTGCTCAGAGTGCAACTTCAGCTAGGCACCAACTTTATGTAGATCAGACTTTTCCCTTCTCTGCAAGGAATAGCCCAATCAAACTCCCACGCTACATGACGTCTGAACAAGAACAAAAGCAATTTGACCTAGACTGTTCATACTGGAGCAGAAGGTTATCTCATTTGTATGTCTGTAGCATGTCTGAGATATCAAGGTAATACAATAATGTGTCCCTGATCAATTGCCAGTGGCTGAGACCATTCCAGCAATTATGGCCATTGCCTTTGTGTTTCAACGTGACAACCCCACGTGCATTTAGTATGCATAGATATTGGTCCGATACCCACTGTGCCACAGGAATTAAGATGCACCTCATTGATGAGGGACAGGAAGGGAGTACTTGGGAGTGCTTGCGTTCCTGTTAAGATGGAACCATGGTTGTCCTTCCAGATTAGACAGTTTCTGTTGGCATAGGACCAACTAATATGCAACTGTCTAGTCCTTGTCAGGATTGTCATAGTGGACAAAAAACAATGGAGTGGAAAGCAGACCAACTGATCATCAGTGGCTCAGGCTTTTGCACGCAGTTGGCCCATCATCACCATGGTGCTCCGTATGAGCCTTTAGCAAAGGTTTGACCTATCACCTTTTATTTCAGTTTTCATCAGTGTCTTCAGTAGGTGCATAGTCCCTACCA
This sequence comes from Pleurodeles waltl, assembly GCF_031143425.1. Taxonomy (NCBI): domain Eukaryota; kingdom Metazoa; phylum Chordata; class Amphibia; order Caudata; family Salamandridae; genus Pleurodeles; species Pleurodeles waltl. The sequence continues at coordinate 554,078,167 of NC_090447.1, forward strand.
TGTAAATAGAACTATTTTGCTACCATATGCCCCAAGAGTAAGAGTTTGGCATGCAAGGCAGTCACTGGTCGTGCAGGACCTAACCGGTTGTCTCAGAGCTGTACATGATATACATTGGCATGACACTTTTGACAGTTCCAAACATTAATCACACGGAATGATGTATTTAAGGTCCATGTTCCTGAGAAAACAACTGAGGCATAAAGTTTTAGGCTGGGGTCTTGTCAATCTTCACATGTGCTTATCCATCCCGATCATATAAAAGTTATCTTACGGTTTAACAAAAGTGACAGTAGATAGTTGTATATGCATTATACAAACAGACATGTACAAGTACCAAAGGAGCCTGCCATTATGAGGACTGACAACACTTTTCATGCACCAGTGCGTAAGAACTGCATGCATGCTATGGGCTTCTTCATGTAACATCTTTGGAAATTAAAACAATTGATATAAAGCAATTCTTCAGTATTTGAGATTTGAGTTTTCCTTTCAACATATTTCTCCTTCTGTTTTGAGCGATTGCTCAACAGTATCTTATTGATCCTCTTCACTCCCCCCTTCCCAATTATCTGCTTTTTCAGACTTTTATTTTCGTAATATTTATATTTCATTTTGCCAGTTTAGTATTGTGTGCTTTTTGCGCTTTTCACAACCATTTCACCTCCACTGGCATGGTTATGCATGAAAAAACTGCTTCTATTAGTGGCAAAATAATATACATTTTTCAATGTCAAGAAAGCATTCAAGGAAATTATTTTTATTTATTTTTTCCCTGGGAGAGAAGGGTATATGGGACTGTCTCTAAGTTCTCTTCTGCTTTTCTGTGACCAGGCCACCATGAGAGAAGTTCAGAAGGATTGTGATGTCCTGTCACATGGATTGTGTAAGGGCCATTATTTGAAGTTGCTGAGTTATCCTGAAGAGTTCTTCAGGAGAAGTGGATGTGTCAAGGCTGTGGAGCATCTAACGTTAATCGTGCCCCTTTGTGACAGGAAGCCAGGGTCTGCAAGTCACACACTTGTAGGTGCACCAGCACTCCAATCTGTGAAATCAAGATGCTGCTCAGAAAAAAGTTAAGACTGTTCATCCTGCTCCAGAAAACAGGGAAGGGTCTGGTGGAGCTTAGAGTATAGGTCCCAAATCTGCTTCTATTCAGTGAGGATTGTCCATCGTCCAAGGTGGAGGTCCTACAGAATTATACATCTCATGCTTTCTTTACTCTTACAGTGTGGCCTTTAGTGAGTGGCTGAGACCTCCAGTACCTCCCCAGTGTGGCTGTGAGCCAATGGCTGACACTGGGGAGTGTTAAAAAGAATTCTCCAGTGAGTGTATTGGAAAGTTCCTATCCCTTTTTTTAAATAAGGAGCTTGGGGTTGAAGTGGAATTGCTCCGGCTTTGGGTCTCACACTTACATCTGCTACTTTGTACCGCAAGGCACACCGATTTCACAAACCTCACTGAAGTAACAAGAAAAGGTCAGTTTCTTCTTCATTTTTCCACTGGGCATCCTTCACCCCAGGTGGCCTTTCCATGTTTGAGGAAGGCGTCACTGGAAAGGGAAGCCTCCCCTTTAAAGCAATGGCTTTCTCAAATGAATTTCTGCTCATAAATGGCAGATGCACTGTGATCCACAAACAGGAATCCACTAAACATCAGGCAATTTCATATTTTGGGGGAATCAGCTCCTCTGGCATATGAGATGGGCTACCAATGGGGCATACTATTTTAAAGGAATGTAAGTTTTTCCCTTGGAGGGGGTGATCGGGCCTCCAGGGAGGGTGTGATCGTCCCACGCAGGGGAAAACGAAATATCAATTCAAATACACTAAGTCACTAGGGAATCTTGTTTTATGCAGATGGTTAGTCCCTCTGGCACAGAGGCCAACCTCCTGGGAGCATACTTTTAAAGGAATGTTTGTTTTCCCATTGTGGGAGGAGTGATCTAACCTTCAAGGCGGGTGGAAGGGCCTCCGCAGGGAAAAAGAAAATGCAAACATAGGCAGACTGGCTTACAGCGATGTGGTCGTGTAAGAGGGTCTAGTCTGACTCAGGAATATCTGATCCATTTTGTTTTTCAGTTTGTAGGCCTGCCTAATGGTTGGATGGCGGTTTCTACTTTTGGATTCTCTGACGTGAACACAATGTTGCCTGCATGCAGTCTTCTATATCTTGCAGAACACCTATGCTGCGTGCTTTTAAAAGTTCGAAACTTCCCCACTGTGCCTAATTTCTGTGCCAGTCCGACTGATACGGCATAATTTTAGCAGCCTTCTGCCGAAAATTGTTTCTGCTGCAATGTAAATCAATGGGGGAAAAGTTTCCTCGATTTTTTTTTTTTCAAAGTCTACCTCTCTCCATTTTCCAAATGTTGGCATGTATGGTATTATATTGTAATTGCAATGATATAGCACTTGGGGCATATTTATACTCCGTTTGCGCCGGAATTGCGTCGTTTTTTTTGACACAATTCCGACGCAAAACTAACTCCATATTTATACTTTGGCGTTAGACGCGTCTAGCGCCAAAGTCCATGGAGTTAGTGTCATTTTTTAGCGTGGACACCTACTTTGCGTTAATTATATGCAAGGTAGGCGTTCCCGTCTAAAAAATCGACTCCGAGGCATGTGCGTCGGATTTATACTCCCGGGCAAAATTCACGCCCGGGAGTGGGCGGGTAAAAAAAAATGACATACGGCCGCTTTTGCGCCGTTTTTTAGCGCCTGCAAAAGGCACGCGTTAAGGGACCTGTGGGCTCTGAAGGAGCCCAGAGGTGCCCTCCCATGCCCCCAGGGACACCCCCTGTCACCCTTGCCCAACCCAGGAGGACACCCAAGGCTGGAGGGACCCATCCCAGGGACATTAAGGTAAGTTGAGGTAAGTTATTTAAAAAAAAAAAATTGTGGCATAGGGGGGCCTGATTTGTGCCCCCCTACATGCCACTATGCCCAATGACCATGCCCAGGGGACAGAAGTCCCCTGGGCATGGCCATTGGGCAAGGGGGCATGACTCCTGTCTTTGCTAAGACAGGAGTCATTTCTATGGGGGTTGGGAGTGAAAAAAAAATGGCGCAAATCGGGTTGAGGCGAAAAAATTGCCTCAACCTGACTTGCCCCATTTCTTGACGCCTAAGCCCCATATCACCCTACGCCGGTGCTGCCTGGTGTACGTCGTTTTTTTTAACGCACACCAGACGGCGCCGGCGGCTAACGCCTGCTAACGTCATTCAATAAATACGGTGCCCGCATGGCGCTTCAGAATGGCGTTAGCCGGCGCAAATTTTTTTGACGCAAAACTGCGTTAGCGCAGTTTTGCGTCAAAAAGTATAAATATGGGCCTTGCTACCCCTGCCGAAGTGCAGAAGCACTTTACGACAGGCAGCACACTGATTTGGAACCCAAAGTCAGTGCATAATCCGGTGGTTATTGTCGGTTATTGGGATTTGTTTTGCACTCCGGGAGCAAACAGGAATAGTTCTAAAAAAAAAAATCCGGACAATCTTACATGAATTCATTTTATCTACCAACTGTTGGATGGTTCAAAACAGCAGAAATGTACCAAATGGTTGTTTTTTGTATAAGAAAAATGGTAAACCTGTGAATGCTTTAATAAACGAACAGTGGCTCGAGTGGACTCATCCCTTGGCCCATTATGTATGCGGTGGTAGTGCAAATGTGGCAAGGTGGAGTAATCATTTGTTTTGTCTCTTTTAGTATCTTTTGTGAAGCTCTTTGAAGAAGTTATTTGGAGAAGTGCATTGGATCACAGCATGGTGAGCTTTTCTGCATTTTCTGCGTTTTCACTTCATTAACGTATCCCAGACTTACACCCCCCACCTACCAAAATACTGATTTGTAAGCAGACTTCTGTCCTCTACATAGGAAATAGTATTTCAGGAGGAAACTTTTAGACAGTCAATAGAGATGGCATTTCAGTGGATGGCTACTGCCCAGGCCTTAACTGAAGTAATGGAGGAGAGCTCTGAGGCATGGTTTGATACCCAGAACAGGTATGCCCAAATGTGCGTCCCTTGCACACTGTGCCACTGGAAACAGACCATACCCAACTGATAATCCCTAATAAGTGAGAAACCGGTATTGGGTTTCTTTCATCCAATTCTGGGAGGACCTGTCCTAGGAGTGTAGTGTTGAGTGTTCCTATTAGGGCAAGGCAAGACTGATTTGTACATAGCTAGGTCCAAAGCGAGGTGGCACGTTGTGCAAAATAACAATAGTGAGGGTAGCTCTAAGTAATTACTAGTAGCAGAAACTAATTTAAGCATTCCATCCATCACGTTTTTGTATACCTCAGTGCAAAGCTTTAAGAAGACAGGCATGCCCACATGTGGGTCCTGCACACACTGAGCCACAGGAAACAAGTTGTATATGATTGAAGAGCCATAATAAAGGTGGAACCTGTGTTGCTTGTGTTCAGGTTCTAGTAGGACCTAGCCTGGCTTCACTTGCCAGGAGCCCTTTGTCACTTCCATGCAGATGAAAAAATATTAATGTGGTCAGAATTTGGATTTGTGATCAAATTTACATTTGTGGGTATGGCCCATTGCATACTTACATACTGGATTGTTAGTTTCCCATAACTAATACTTTAATACTGCCTCCTTGTTATTCCATCATGCTAATGTTCTAACCGACTATTTTCTGGAATCAACATTTAATGCGAAAGTGAGCATATAAAGACAAATACACATACAGCTATAAAGCACATTCTGAGTATGTCAGCTCTGGTTACTCCAGAGACTGGCTATCAGACAATATAATTTTGCTAACAATCCCGTGGTTATATTTTTTATTGTACTTTCTTACATGCTGGTGAATCATGGTACGATGTGTGCAAGCTGCTTCTCTAACTTGCAAGCAGGAGGCATGAGGTAATTAAAACCCTGCTCCAGTGGTGCAGAGTACACGCTTACAAGTGAGACAGGCAGTGGGGGTGTCGGATGATATCAGATGCTATTCTCATGAGTCAGCCATGCCTGTAAGGAACAAAAGTCAACTCCTTTTCTGACTTAACAAAACTACCCAAGGGGTCTAATTGATTTGTTTTCCATGGCAGCAAAACATAACACAAGAACACACCATCCTACTTATTTTCAAAAGTTGCTTATTTTCAGCTCATTACATTAGAAAAGTAGATTATGGAGATACTAGCCAGGTTTGAGAATAATGAAAACCACTGTTTGCTCACAATGTGGGGCAGCAAACCTACTCTCTCACAACAGTATTTTATTTTGCAGTTTCTTTTGCATGTTGCCCAAAAAGTCCATCTTTGTCAAGGACTGGACATTGTGAAGGCTTGTCAAATTCCCTGTTTGATTTCATGAGGAAAGAGTAACTCACTTAGTAGCCACCAGGGTATCCCTTCACTCAACAGGACATGTCACTGTTTTGCTTGAAAAGGCAAATGAGTTTTGGTCAGACAAATGGAGGCCACGCAAATTAGGCACTCCACTGCTGCCTAAAAGGGTGGTGAGAAATTTGGAACCCTCCCGGATGACACCATCAACATGAAAAATTAGACTGATGTGGTCTGCGGATCTTTCTTAGGTATCCTTTGCTTGAAGGGAAGGATACACAAGTGGATAACATGCAGTGCAGGAAGATCTTAGTACTGGCTCTCAGTGCCAGTCATTTGGATTATGGTATTACACATTATGTTGTCATAAATAATCCACAATTATCACAGCTGCAAATCATTTAAAAAACTGTGGCAAGACTAATTGTTAATCTTCCCTCAAGATCATCCTTTGGACTGCTTCTTGAATTTCTTGCATTGGTGGTCTATCTGCAAACTGATTATTTTTTAAACTTCTGTGCCACGCTCATAAAGCATTGTACAGCAATGGTCCGTGCTACCTTCCCTCATGAGCTATCTTTTATAAACCTCAAAGGGCCCTTAGAGGTGTGGATCGAGCTCCTGTGGCCTCTCCCAATATTAACTAAGTTAAAAGTGGTGGCTGCTCTTTTTCTTATTTTGCGCCTCTACATTGGAATGTGCTTCCGCTCTCCTTTCAGTCCTGTATTAAATTGAGAACATTTAAAAAATATTGAAGACCTGGCTTTTTTGTCTGGACATATGATGGGTAAGTTCTCTTGCTCCTGGTATCTTTCTGAAACAAGTAGGCCTTTTAAGTGGCAGAATATTATTTCAGGAGAGAGTATATGCGTTGTTTAAAAAACTGAGAGCATAACTTGTGAAGGTGTCCTTACGAGGCTACTAGTTAAGAGGTAAAAACACAAAAGATGACAATTACCTTGGCAAACGTGTAATTCTTGAATAAAGATGATGCTTTATGTAGAAGTAGATAAGCAATGCACTAAACAGTCTCTGGCAACAGTCCAGACACTAGAGCTGAGTAAGGGATTCCAGAGGAAATCCAAAGGAAATCTAGCTGCAAAAGTGCAAATATCAGGGACAACAATAGTAGCAAGTGGGTGATGAATAAAGCAAGCAAGGGAACTAATACAAGGTAATGTATTCATCATTACATAGAACATCACCGAAAAAGGCTAGCTCTTTATTTAATTGGGAACATCAGAACAGACCACCATCTTAGAAAGGGTCATTTGTATGACACTTTGGGCCAGATGTAGCAAAGGTTTTTCCCCATTCTGTGTCTATGGGAAAAAGTGTTCGTACATATGGCCCTTTCTTCTGGCACCTGGCATTGTGTAGACATAAAATGAATAACCCTAAGCCTGAGATATCTCCTCCAATGCAAGGATGTGCTCTCCAACCACTGACATTACCTGCTGATGCTCAGCGCAAGTCATGAAGCAACTCTCTGGTTGACCAGACCACAGAAAGTCTGGTGCTGTCTATACTGTGAGTACACTCAGCTGCAGGTCAAGCACAGAGTCCAGAGACATGCTGCTTGACTGCATGGTAAGGGTACATCCTCTTTCCAACACTAACTGTCACAGTGGATGTCACAGTGGATGCAAAAGTAAATCCCAAGTGAACGAAGTAACCATTGAGGCATTCAGACTCTGGGAATCTTAACAATATCACATAATGCCTTGTTCTCCTTTTACCTGTGCAATTATGGAGCCAGCGGCGGCCCATTCTTGAGGACAGAGGGGCCACATTTCCCCACCTTTTTCCAAATGTGAAGAGTGTCTGTCAAGCTGAGCAAAGGTCAGTCTAACAGACACTCTGCATGTTCACGTTAGGTGTTGTGCTTGCATGAAATGTGCAGGCGCCTGGTTGCCTGAGCTGCACTTTGCAGGGTTGCAGATATCACAGCCCCATAGGCATGACCTCCTCAGCCCAGCAAAGCCCTTGGTGGTCCTCACCCTCATGATCAGGGTCAGCATCATTGATAGGCTTGGAACTGGGCACTCCAGTTCTAAGCCCCAAAGTGCCCAGGGCTGAGTGTTCATCAGTAATGCTTGTCACAGAGTGAGGTGGAGTCAGCAGTTTCACTGACACTCATCCCACTCTGTGACACAGAAGGGACTGCAATCACCTATCTTTTGCTGATTGTTCTAATTGACCTGATTCACATAGGCTTCACTCCCACCACCCAAGATCACTGTTTTAGCCAGCTAAGTCTTGTTTTTTTAATGACTGCTGCATGTGTGTGTTTATGTATGAATGTATGTGCATTTGTGTGTGTGTGCTGTGAGTGAGTGTGTGTGCATGTGTATGTTCTTGTGAATGGTGGCTGAATGTGTGCATGCATATGAATGCATGGTATGATTGTGTGTGCCTATGGCTTGCATAACCTTCCCCCCACCCCCACCACCCCTTGCCTTCTCAAACTACTGGCCAACACTGAATATGACTTATTGAGATCAGTCAAATCCTGTGCCACAGTTTCCTTGTCTTTCCATTGTCTTCTTCTGAAAGACAAAACTTACTTTAGAATCACCCTCTTGCCTGAAAGCCTTCCTCCCAACACCGCAAAGAAACTTTTAAAAATCGGTCCGAAGCAGAAGCCTTAGAAGTCATGTTGTTTCTAATTCTTGTCCTCAGCAAATTTAAATACAGTTACATATAGATCTAATCTTTCTTGGGTATCTTCCTTTGTGAAAAACCCAACTACAGACTGAAGCCCACATTTTTCCTTAATCAAACTCCGCAATACCTTAAAACTATTGCTTTAAAATGTCTTCTGCAATGATGCATTGCACCCATTTCGCCTGCTTTCCATCCGAGTATCTCCTGTCATCCTTATTGACTGTATAAATGTTTTGCACTATTCAGTTTCAATACACATATCCTTTGCAAAAAGCTTAAAGACCATCAATGCTGAAATTCTGACTTTGTGAAACAGAAATGCCATTTAATTGTCCATCTGTTGGTACAACTACCTATAGGTTGTTCATTTGTAAAATAATATATTTAAATGAGTGACCTTAGGGTTAAGCTTTTGTCCACGCCGTAACATAATTTTAACTTTGAAAATGTATGCAGTGTTGTTTTTCTGCTAGTACACCTTTTGTAAAGCATTTATATGCACAATGGCAAATGTTTGCCTCATCTCTACAAGTTTACTGATAGCAGAGATTCTTTTTACACATGGCACTGTGCAAGCAATAAACACTAATATCTGTCAAGTTTATATTATGCAGAACATTTGTTTAGAATAAGCATATATGAACATGTCGCATTGCGAAAAAAAATGCAACATTCGAGAATAGTGAAGTTGCGAGCACGCCTGACCTTATTTGACTTATTAGTTGACAAGGGGACACGTTAGAGGTTCGATGGACCTTTTGACTCGTTTAAGATGTTCACATCCTAAGTCATTATATGGCATAATATCATCAAATCCAACAATAAAATTCTTTGGAGTCAGTAACTTTTACACACCATGACCCATTTGGTCATGAATAACCGCACCTTTTATATAAGTTAGAATGTTTATTTCCCTAGATTAACAATGCTAGTATCACGTAAATTAGTCTCAAAACCACATGATATAAGTATAAAAACAGCACTGGTGAACGAATCTTCTAAGGAATTTCAACTTGACTAAAGCATTAATAACTAATCCCTCTAAAGCTAAAGTACAAACCAACCATAAGAGTAATTGCACAATGGAAATAACGTACATTTGAATTCAGCAATTGAGTAACATCAAATAGCAATTTAGTTGGATGGAGGAAACCTCACTAACTTCAGAATAGCATCAGCATGTTTAGGCTTCATCCAAAAACATTTAGTCAACATGAATTTGGAAAACATCTTACCATGGCTCTATCAAAAGCAGAAGTTGATACCTAGAAACAAAAGACAAATCAACAATAAAGACATTAGCAATTTGTTATACCTTTCCTTGTGGATCAGCAAGCTGTGATAATTTTCGTCAGGGGGACATCAGTTCGATCAGCACCAGGACATGTGAAGGGGAAATGGTTCAGAATCAGGGTCTCTAAGCTTTCTGAATCATTAGAAAGTAATGTCTAAGACAGGCAGCATTTAGCATTAAAAGTCTAAGCAAATTAAAGTTAAAATCAAAATTCTCTAAGTAAGATAAAAAACAAAGGCGCGTACGCTTCATCAGTAATTAATCTATCAGTAGAACGGCAATAATAAGCTATAATATTTCCTATAATAATAATGGCTCTAATAGTAGCTCACACCTCATGGTGCAGTCCAGTTAAGTTAAAGTTGTCCCACGTTGTCATTGGTCAAAGAATTGTGCAATAGTTATTAGTCCAATAAAATTAGCATTTCAAATCTAAGATATAACTAAACAATCTTTCACATGTTGCTGATTGGCTCCTCTTCTTCTGCGCACATCGTTCGACTCGTCAAGAAACAATTTTAGTATCCGTCTGTCCTTCCGTCAGTACATCCATTGTTAGTTCCTGGGAACATTGCTTTCTCACACTTCGAGTTAACATTTGTAACAGTTTAAAACATTCAGGTTTCTACGTGCATTTTCTCACAAAAAAACATTTTGCTATCCTTAACCTTCTGTTAGAACAATACATCTTTATTATTCACTAAACATGAGATCAAATTGTATTTTATTTGGTCATGGAGTCCTCTGATTAAATAATTGTCACTTGGCCTACCAGACTAGAAGACTTTTACAGTGGAGTCTTTCCCATCCACTTTCCACACTGAGATATTTTTTTGTTCATTACAGAATGTTAATTTTATAACATCTTTTGTTTCTTTAAGAGTTCTGTATGTCGCCTTTCCCCTAGAATAAGGTTGACCTTGTACTTATCCAGCTCAGCACTGAGTGATGTTCTTCCCGCTCCCTGACAATACTCTCTTTTTCATCTACTTGCTGGTACTATCAACACTAGTTCTGCTTCTAACAGAAACAGCTTTCATGTTGCACAACATTTCCTGTTTCTTGTTGACTCTGGCAGAATCAGCATTGGTAGCCTCCTTTGCTTTTCTATTACCATTTCTTCAAGCAAATCGCCAAAAGCAGGATTTCACAATTGTTGGTCTGCATAGAGACCCCTTCATTCACCCTAACGTTGGTGGCCCAACATGGACATTTCTGGTACTTTTCCAGATCTACAGAATCCATATTGAAATTCATGACACAGCTAGAGAAGTAAAAGATTTTTAATCCCCACAAAGTTTAACAAACTGAATAGTTCCTGATTTAGCTTTAGCTTTTGCACATGTTACAAGCAAATGTGCACATGGATTACAAACTTCAAAACGTTAGGAGTACAAACTCAGATTGGGCAACAATCTTGCCACAAAATCTTATGAAAGGGTGAATTTTTAATCTTACGTGAGGTGAACGATGCTAAATTGAAAAAAATATATTAAGATACTTTATTATATTATACACTGATATGAATTTTTGCCAGCATAGGTTAATATTCTTTGTTTAATTATGTCTTAATCATGTCTTGAATATTAATACAAATACCTGTAGGAGGCTGCGCGTTTATAAGATCTAGTAAATGGTGGAACTCTGACTAATGGAAGCTAGAAATGTGTCATCTACAGTAAATTGTAGAGAAGTAGCTATGATTAAAGCAGTTATCACAAATTGTGGAAAAGTGTCATTTTTTGGGATATTCCTGGTATACCGACAGTATGCACGTATTGAGAGACGGAGCTTTGGACTCCTTCTTGCGGGGGCGTCTTCTTGTGGGAAGATGTAGCGCACATCCTGGCTGGGCTGGGCCCGGACGAAGGAGGGGAAATGGAAGTGTGGTCACAGATGGTGGCTAGAGCTCCATGACAAATTTTGACAAATATCGAGGACGTAGGGGTGAAAAATAGTAGAACAATCTTTTCTCAATCAGCTTTTTTGGGATCTGGAGCTATATATATTATTTTAAATAGTCTCTTGGGTAATTTTTCAGTTTACGTTGAATGTTAATGGTTTTAACAGCCCTGATAAACATTGCCTAAAATGCGAAGAACTGTGTGACATTAGCAGTGAAGTAGTATATTTGCAGGAGAACATGCTACTTATAGAGATCCAGAGTGTCTGGCCAGATATGTTATAAACTAGTGGTTTGTTCAACCATATCGGGATCTATATGAGGTGTGGAAAGCATTTTGATTCACTCATGGCACATTGTAAAGGCAGCCCAGATTCAGGAAGACGGTGGCTAATCACGCCAGTACAGATGGAAAATCAGCTATGAATGATTTGCTCAATTTAAGGCTATAATTCAGATTCGTCCACCATTATTGATGGCAATACTTTTTGAGATTTTACTGTGGGCTGGCCACATTATGCTTTTTGGGGATTTTAACTGCACCTTGACTCCAAAACACATCCACAAATGTTCTTTAGGTCATATGTGATTTATAATTAGACTTATGAAATCGTTTATTCAGTAGATGCTTGAAACGTGTGGCAGGGTCAATTATTAAGACATCTTATTTCAACCCCCCTATTTGTTATTCATGTATAAATGTGTTCTTAGTATTGTCAGGCATTATAGGTGACATTAATGTGGGTACCTTTCCTAAAATCTCTTCCAGTCACCATCCTCTACCTAACTCTGTGTAAAACATAATGTATCAGTGGACATTTGAAAGGGAACTATTGCAACTTGTGAAATATCTACAAATACTGTATCTCCATCCTCAAGAATGGTATGTATACCATGAATAATTTATAAAAGGGCTGATCTTAATAAATAACTTACAGAGGGGTAAAAAAAGCTGTGGAAGAAGACATGAATACTAGGCAGCTAATTATACATTTGGAGATTGATCATGCAGAAATTATAAGTTATAAGTGAGGACAATTACAGAGCATGAGATTCATGCAAGAGAGTGCACCAGCTGCACATCTCACTGAAAAGCAAAAAAAAACTTTGAATATTGCAAGATTGCAAGGGGGAAACGATTTGAAGGGGTGCCCTGATTCTTGTTTATTATCTGTTATCTAGTTAAGACCACATGTAAAATTAAGTAGGGGAAATGTTGCCATATGAACTATTGACTTTAATGGTTTTAGATCAAACTCTCTTCTTATGCAGAATATGTAGCTATCTACACAGCATCAGTCAAGGAGGATATTTTTACTATCGAGCAAGAGGAAACACTCTTTGCAAAATATCTGGTTGTCATTGAAATGCCTGAAAAACTCAGATTTTACCGAACCCGTGAGACAGGTAAATTCCTTAGTGAATAAGGAAGTTGCCGATCTTGGAGTGAAGATCTCTCCTGAGGTTGGCCTGGTGGTTAGAAGGAAATATGACATGCTGTTAATAGGCTACAAATCGTTGGTGAGTAACCAGCATTATTTTCCTCGTAGCCTGATTGGGGTGTTGCAACATTGTAAATATGCCTGTCCTCCAGAAGCTTCCTTTTCTATTTCATTCTATTCTGTTAGTGCTTCCAAATTCCTTTTATTTCTGATAATGAGCCAGCTATAGGTAGTTTTATTTAGGAGATAGAGGTTGGCAATTCATTATATGAATGAACTATTACTAGGGGTGGGTCCGATTTTAGATCCTATTTAAGCTCATCACACACACTGGCATAGTGACTTGCAGCATCTTTCAGTTATTTCGTCAAACTTCATTCTCAATACTTTGTTACTTGGTTGTTGCATTTTCTCACATTTATTTTGTTCTTCATCTCTGTTCTGGCCCCCTAGTTCCCTGTATCTTATCCTATCCTTTTGCTTTTCATTGCCTTTTGGTTCCTTTCTTTGTCAAGCTCCTCTACTTTTTGTGTGCTGATGAATATCTGCAGGTGCTGCTGCTAAGGCTCTGGTTGGAGTCCATTGGCATTTACAAAAATGGGAACTTAGCCTGTGAGAAAACAGGCTTTTTGCAGGTTTTCCCCAACTTTGTGCGCTTTTTTGGACTATTAGCTTCTGGTTTTCAACTCTGAGAGTACACCAAGGCCTGCTGATTAGACCTCAGTGACAGCATTCTTTCCCCTTTTCAAATGGTATATGTAATTGGATACCCTGAATTGTCATACACTGACTTACTTATAAGTCCATAGTATAGGGTATCCAGGTACCAAGGGCATGTAAGGCTGGTGGTCCACACAAGAGCTGCAGCACTGGTTGTGCCACTCTATGTGTGACAAAATGAAAACATGACTTTCAGCTATTATTGCAGACTGAATAAGCTGTAAATGTACAGCACACCCGGCTTTGCTATTACCACTTATGTCAAAGTTAGCGTAAGTTCCTTATCTATATATGTAAGTCTACTCTAAGGCAGAGCTATGACTCCTCTGTCAAGGAGCTGTATGTTGTTAAGATAGATATATATTTACAATATGTCTATACAGCAAAGCCCTAAAGTGTTGGTGTTTGCTGAGGACAGTTAAATAGCATTTGAAGGCAATCGCAGAGTTAACAGTTGGCACTCCAATGCGTCTGTCAAATTTAGAGGGAGATCAAGTGTGACTCAATGGTGCAGCCGACATTTATGTCCACTTCTATGCTGGCCACTTTTACTAAAGCTGTCATACTTTGATCCAGTAGTCCAGTGGGTTCTGGGAGGAACAAGGACATGTTTCTGACCAACTGGGGATATGTGAACAACTCCCAGACTATGGAGAAAGGCTATTGCCACATTGGAGGTGTGACCCACACCGACAGGATGGGCTCCAAAAGGTGTTATCCCGAAATGCAGCAATCAAAGTGCGATGCCCCAATTAAAGGGCCGCTGTGACAACATTCCAGTGCAGTAAGCCCTTTGTTTCCCCTAAACAGGGTAGAGCCAGGGTCAAAAGAGGAAAAAACGGTTTTAAATCCAGTTTTCCATGTGTGTGCTGCCCGTGGTAGCCACACCACAGGAGTGGGCTACCAAGGTCCTCACACACAAGGAAGACATCAGCCTTTTTGGCATGCAAAGTGTACTCTGGGATAGCCAGATGCCATACATCACCCGAACTGTGTCAGGAAGCCCATTGGGTAGTGAACAAGTTATCTGCTTGGGGCACCTTACTGGCATGTAATGGGCACTCCTGGTGCCTGAGACGTTGGTACTCTCTGGATTTTGACTAAGGACAAGAAGAAGACCACTCTGCACCATTCTGAAGTGCATGAAGAGGGGCTGTGATGCAACTTTGGGCTAGTGGAGTTTGGACCCTCTTCTGCATGCCTGGCCCAGGGAAAAATGTATTCCTGACCCCAATCCACAGCAGAGGTTCCAAGAATCAGATAGTTGTATTGTATTGTATTGTAATCGTATTTATATAGCGCTTACTACCCCTGGCGAGGCGTTGAAGCGCTTTTCGGTGAGTAGCACGCTACTCTGGAACCCAACAAGAATTAGTGATGGATTAGTATCGGGAAATAATGAGTACAGTTTTAGTATTATTATGAGTTAATTTGAGCCGCGGATATGAGAGTTTGTTAGTTAGATTGACTGGAGTAATGGAGGGGTGGAGGAGAAAAGAGATCCAGAAGAGTTAATTGGGAGTATATCTTTAATTTACTCAACCCAAAGGCTTGGGATGAGTAAAGGGGGGTGGAGGAGGGAAGAGCATGTGGAAGGGTTAGGGAGAGCATAGTAGCAGGGTGAGATAAATGCGGGAGAATTTAGTAGGGTTGTGTGGGAGGTCACGGTATTAGAGTGAGGTTTGGTGAGTTAGATGTGGAAGCGGAGGGAAGAGCTTAGGCAGAGTTATTTAGGAGATGTAAGTAGTAGAAAGGATTTGGGATGAGTCAGAGTGAGAATGGAGGATACTTTGATAGAGACATGACATATGATGATGGGTAGATAAGTGTGATAAGATGAGAGCAGGAATTCACAGATATCTAGTATAACAACCCACCCAGGAGCCATGAAATGACCCACAAACATGCCAAGCACAGAAACAATATATACACATACATGCATACATATATATATACATACACACACACATGAATACACACACATATGCACATACAATACATAATTAGAACCATGGGTAAAATATACTTAGTAAAACAGGTTTAAAGAGTGTGTGTGTATTTTATTGTTATGACATAGTAGCGATACATATTTTCTAAAGAAACTAGAAATAACTAGAAATATACACATAATCTGAAAAAAATATTTATCAACATAGGCATATGCAGTTCATAGTTGTTTGAATATGGTGGTTATGAAGGCAAGAGCCAACTCTTGAGTAGTTTTCTGAAGACAAGAAAGTTATCTGTGGCTCTTATAGTTGGGGGTAATGAATTCCATAGTTTGGCTGTTTGAACGGACAAGGATGTACCACCTACAGTCTTTTTCTTGTATGGTGGTGTTCTAAGGCGGGGTGCCAATCTTGAGCGGAGGTTTCTTTGTTGGATGTATTTGGTAATTTTGTTTCTGATAAAAAGCGGTCCTGTTCCATGTAAAGCTTTGTGGGTAATACAAAGCAGCTTGAAAGTGAATCTTCTGGCAATGGGTAACCAGTGTAGTGCTCTCAAGGCAGGAGAGATGTGGGCTTGCGGGTTTACATGTTATAGTAGCCTGGCTGCAGAATTCTGGATATGTTGTAGTTTTTTCATAACAGATAGAGATGATCCATGGTAGAGGCCATTGGCATAATCCAGTTTGGATACTCCAGGGACACAAAAGTAGGCCTCGGCGGAGTTCACAGAGAACGACTCTGCAGAATTCCGCATTGTTGAATAAAAACTCTGTGGAATTCTGTGGAGGCAGAGTTCCGTGATCTGCATAGTCCTGAATGAGCCAGGTCTTGGAAGTGCAAGGCAGGGTCGGGCCTGGTTAGCTAGGCCCAACCCTGCTTAGTGCTTCCTAGATCAGGTGCATTCAGGAGAGGGCCATAGGCAGTGGAAGCTGCCATTTCAGTACTCTTGTGCACTGGCCTATCCTGTGTGCAGTTCACACGGGGCAGGCCGGGGCACAAGAGGCCTGAACCAGCAGCTTTCTTTTGCTGCCTATGGCCCTGGTCTGAATTCAGGCCACGGCCATAGGCAGCGAAAGCTGCAAGGCCTCTTGTGCACCGGCCTCCACAGTGTGGACTGCACATGGAACAGTCCTGTGCACAAGAGGCCTTAAATGGCAGCTTTCACTGCCTACAGCCCTGCCCTGAATTCATGTCAGGGCTGTAGGCAGTGAAAGCTGCCATTTCAGTCCTTGTTTGTGCACCAATGTGCACAAGCAACAAGAAAAGAAAGAGACAAGGACTTATCTGGGTCTCCCAGGGGGTCCTCCTCTCCTCCATGTCCAACAACACTGAGTCCTCAGCTGCAGTCTCCCTCTGGCCTCTGTTCAGGTACGAGCTGCAATCCAATTATGGGCTGCACACCGCAAGTGCAGACTGTCTGCGCCTGCACTGTGTGGCCATTAACTGGGTGACAGTGAGCACTTTTCACTGCTACCAGTCGCTGGGTGCCCCAACAAAGCAATCAGAGTGAGCCAAAGTCTGGAACCAAGTCTGCTGAACCCAGGAGAGCTGTCAGAGACTGGATTCATTGGACTACAAGAACAATAGTCCTCACCAAATGTTTGCACCTGAACTCCTGTGTTGCAAGAACAAAAGGTCTGTATCAGCAGCCCTTTGACCTCAGCATAGTGGACTTCTTGTGACTCTAAGTTCCATGGCTGGAGCTGCCTCTGTCGTGCAGGTTCTCATTATCCTAATGAGACTACAGGATTTGGGCGGCAGAATCACTTGTACTGTGGGGGACTGAGTCTGATCCCGCACCATGTGACACCCATCAGCCTAATCCGGGTTTGTTCCAGCTAACTAGCAGTGCCTCATCTCCACCCAAGAGTAGGGATGATTGGGGCGATCGGGCTCATGACATACATGTTTCCTCTGGGGAATCGTGGTCACTCAGATCTCATCCATTTCTCTCAGTCACATTAGTCTCAGGTATGCATATGGATAATGCTACCATACTGTCACTAAGGTTTGTAGGGATAGTTCCTACTTAAGCTATGTTAGAGCACAGCATGTTAAGCTTTGATTCTGCCTTTCAGGTTCCCCCTGGGAAGGCATCATCCCTCGTACCTGAGCAAGAGGCCTGTAGTCTACATAAGCAGCTTTAGCGAAGCAATCAGGAATCAGCATACAGTCGTGGTCATCTGGCTGGAATCTCCCTCTAACATACATGGGTCAAAGTAGTGTTGTTAATAAAGCATCTAATGTTCCAAGAAAGGATCGCCACATAAGAGTGTGTATGTTTCTGTGAATATTGGAGACAAAGCTTAACACTTTTTCTGGAAAGCTATCTTACTGCAGCCTTGAGAAAAGCACAGAGTGAAAGAAATGTCTTGTTTAAGAACGCAGTGCTGACCTAGGCGAAGAATAGCTAGATAGAAAAAATAAAACAAGACCTCAAATGTGTCTAATGTTAAAATAATGAAACAAAGCTGAATAAAATATATCTAGGTTAAAGTGCACAGCAACAGGCCGAGTATGCTAAAATAACATGTATAAAATTATAGCCAAAATGGCTATACAATACCTCCACTCACCTGTGGACCAGGGGCTCTACCGAACTTTACCATCACGGATCGCACAGCATCTTTAGCTTCCCTTGAACATCCATAACCCTGCATCCCTCAGCATCTGGACCACTCTATAGAAGTTATTGGCGGTTGTCCTCTAAAGTTTGGAACTTGCTTCTAAGATGCTCTGGTACACAGGTAACTGTCCAAAGTTTCCTTCCTAGACTGCTCAACCTCCATCATGTTGGATTTGGTTGCCCAACCCAGGTCAGAGTCACTCAACTCAGAGTTACAAACTTTTTCAAAGTTTTCAAAAGTTTGCAAAGTTTTGACTTGCCAATGCTTGCTTGGCTTGATGTTAAAGTTTTTAAATGCTTTAGAAATTCATATATCTGGAAGCTTCCCATGGATTTTAGTCATCAAAAACTCTAAAAAGGCATAAGAATATGCTCTATTTTTACAAACTGTTGTTGTGTCTCTTTCTTGTTTGGTGATATTCCTTATTTAGTTCTTTGATGCTGTTAAATGCTTTACACATTGCTCCTTTGCTAAGCCTTGCTACTCTGTGCTGAAGCTACCAAAATGTTGGGCTGAGGGTTGAGCAAATATCTCTGTTTGAAATGAAGGAGATAAATGTGAGTGTATTACATGACAAATCCCCAACCTTGCCATATGGTACACCCTTTTTCTTACATAGTTTTTCTCCAGTCGGCTTCTCAGTTAATCAGTCTTCTCCATCACGGAAGAACCAGAGTCTCTCCCAAGCTATTCAATCCAGACCTGATTCCTAGTAGGGCTAGAATTAGTTATAGTCTTACCCTGCCAAATGGGAGGTAAGTCAAAAGGCAAGTAGCAGTGCAAACGTTCTTGTGAATCTACAGGTATTGCAAAAATCTCCCAGTATATTTTTGGTTTATGTCTCTCTCAAGATATCCAAGCAATAGTTCTGAGACCCTATTTGATTGCTGTGGGCACTGTTCTAAACCAGTGTCTCCACTGTCGTCCCCATCCCCTCTTGCTCTCATGGTTCCTAACCTACGTAGTATTTTTGAAAACCTGGGTTGGAACAAGGGTGGGATTGGGATTACCGTCTATACTTCTCTTGGGCATTACTTTTTTATGCCTACATCCCTAACAGCGAGGATACTGACTCTAGATGCTTATTCTTCAATGTAGAGAGCTGGGTTCTGGTTGAAGTCCTCCTACCTTTTGCCTGGTTTTGGATGCAACTTCGACTAAGGTGCACTGCGTTCCTGCTAACCAGTACCCCAGTACCAGTGTTCCTTCCCTAAAACAAAGACACTTGGTCACTAGATCCCAAGTGACCAGGACCTCCAGCCCCTTACAAGCCTCTAGTAAATGGTACCCCTGGCACCTAGGGCATGGGTGCTAGAGAGGGCTCCACAGAGCTGCAGCACAACTTGTGCCACTCTGAGGGACCTAGCACTAACCTTATGCAGACTGCCATTGCATGCTGCGTGCAAGGTGCTCCCAAAATTGAAAATACAACATGGCACACAGCCTGTGTGCCTCTCCCCTAAACACTGCCCTAAGGAAAGGTGCATTATATTACATGTGAGGGCATATCTGCATGAGAAGATATGCCCCTGCTATGTCTCTATTGATTCTCAGACATAGTAAGTGTACAGGCAAGCCATTTTAAATGCATGTGCTGAATACTGGTCATTATGAGTTCCCCAGCTACTCTGAATCCTGGGATGTTCAGCATCAAACATTTTAGAATAATAAACCCTTACTGACCTCAGTAATGGATTTAATAAACAAAATGCACACAGAGGGCACCTTATAGGTGCCCTTGAAAACCTACCAGCTACTGATGTGCTGACTGACTGGTCTTGGACAGTTCAGCCACCACAGACACGTTCCTGGACCTCCTCATGGTGAGAGCCAGTGCCCTCAAGGCCTAGAGACAAAAGCCTGCACCGGGCAGAGGTGTTACCTCCTCTCCCAAACACGATGGACATTCCAGGGCGGGAAGCTTCAAAGGCCTTGCCACCTTTGTGATACAACCCAGGCCTCTCCAGATGGTGGAGATGACCACCACCCCCATCCTGACACCATGTTTGGCTGCAGCCCAGGAGAGAAAATTAGTGCCCACTTCATGCCACTTCCACCCCTAAGGTGAACAAGCTGAAGTGAACCTTACTTTTTAAATTCCTCCAATTTGTGTGGAAGAAATTGAGCCAATAGGTTTAGGGTTGTGCCTACCTCCCAAATAAAGTGGTCATAGGCAGTGTGAAGTCACCTTAAAGGTGAGTAGCCCTTTGGCTACCACCTGGCACTCCCTGTAACACCCCTAAATTCAGTATTGAGTTGGCACCTCTGAACCCTATAATCAGATTCCTGATGACCTAAGAAGTGCTGGACATTACATCATCACAACAGCAGAGAAGACTACAGGCACCAACTGACGTGGCCCCAGCCCTACTGGCCAGGCTGCAGCCCTAAAAGAAAATGCAACAAAAGTTGACCAGTCCTGCAGCCAGCGACCTCCAAAGCCTTGGGAAGACTGCCTGCCTTTGACAAATACCAAGCTCTCCTGTGGACAACTGACCTGTCCAGAAGAAAACAACTTTGAAAGACAAAGACCACAGCCCTGAGATACTGTGAAACCGTATTCGGACCCACCTCTGCACAGGGTGCCCATGGACTGAGTTCAAGTGTCTCACCTGTCCTGTGAAGGTTCCTCAGCAATCCTGAGCCTGAGTCCACCACGTGTTGACTCCTGCCGGACTGTGTCTCTAAGCCTGCAGCCTCAATCGGAAGACTCCCCCTGACTGCAACCGCCAGGCAAGCTGATTTGTAACACCAAAATACATCCCTGAATCCAAAGACCCTGGGCCTGGGGGACCTGGACAGGCAGTGTACCTGAGTCCTCCAACATCAGAACTTACCCAGGCAGCTGGGGGTTTCTTTCGTCCAACTTCCTAGGCCGAGCCTGCAGCCTTTTTCCAAAACCGATCTCCGCCATTGGTCAACATTGGGAGCCTGGCCCTGAGTTGGCACTCTGCTCTCAGCCGCCCTTGTGCCACTTAGGGTGTAAGTTTGGTGCTGCCTTGTGGCCCCCCTTGTACTTATCTCAACTTTAGGAAATCGACCTCTGACCTCACTCTACTCACCTGGGAGCAGCGCATCTTCGGTTACTCTCTGTCTCCATAGGATAACATTGGACGGCCAATGCTGTGTTAGCACTCTGCACCCAACAACCCCTTTGCTGCTGATACCGCTTTTACGCACCTGTGAGCAGTGCATCTTCAGGCCCCCCCAGTCTCCATTGGTTAACATTGGGCAGCGAAAACAAATTTGACCTCTGCACTCAGTTGCCTCTGTGCCACTGTAATTGCACTCTTGGTGCTGATCTGAACCTCGACTGGTGATGACCCAAAACCCTGAAGACTGGAACTGTAAGTCATTTACTTACCTGAAAAATTGCATCTTTGTTCCCTCCATAGGTTAACGTTGAAGATTTTTGAAACAGAAAAGTATTTTTAATATAAAAACTGCTTAGCTTATAACAAAGTTCTTTGGTTAAAAGCATATATAAAAGCAACTGTTATTTCTCTACATTGGCCTCAGATTTATTCTTTGAGTGTGTGTCTCATTTATTTCCTCTGTGAGTACAACAAATGCTTAGCATGACTCCTTGATAAGCCTATCTGTTCGCGCACAGTATCACAAAAAGAGCACTAGACCTATCTATTTCTACCTCTAAAACCTTTTGGGGTCCACTGGACACACTGCACAGTGTACTTCATTTTACTGCCCTATATAGAGAGCCAGCTTTCTACATTTAGGAAGTACACTTTCAATATCTTTCATATTTGTTTTGGAGAGTCTGCTCCTGACTGCTTTCTTAGTTTTACTGATATAAGTTATTGCAAGAGAGTGACATTTAGGACAGTACTATGTGCTCTTTCATTGTGGAAGGTTTGGTCTAACGTTTTAGGTTGTGTCCTCCCCCCCCTGAAAAAATGTTGCTTGCTCGAAGGTAAACCAGGAAATTTTGCAGTATTTAGAAAGAGGGAACTTTGTAAATAGAGCATGTTTATGTAATGCACTGCAGTTAATGTGCAGTGCAGTTGCTTTCTAATCTGAGGTGTCTGTCTGGGAAGACCTTGGTTATGGCAAATCAATGGGTGTTGTGTGCATGTGAAGCACCTAGCGGGTTGTTTTGGGTTTACCCAAGTACTTCTGATGATATATGGGTTCAACTTCACAGTTCTTCCCTTCAGTGCAGCTGTGTAGCCAAATGGAATGTCTCAGCAATCCAGCTGGAAGCCACAAAACTCCTTATCCTGGGTTTCACAGGACAAAGTGTTTTGAGAGTGCAGTCCATTGTAACATACGAAATTGTTAGAGAGATCAGCACATTGTAGCTTCTTAAATCAGTGCATGTCAGGACCAATGCCAAGGTGAACCAGCAGCTCTTTCACTAGGGCATGCTCTGAGCAGTGAAGAGTGGGGTGGTGGGGAATATTTGCAGTTTTAAATGCTCTATTTCTCTTTTGGTAGATATCCCCTATCCCTGGATTCTAGTCAATCAATCGGTTTAGTCATTCTTAACATATCAGCATCTGTGGGCTTTCATGGCCCAACCAGTGTGGCACTTAACACCACGGCTCTGCCCAGTGTCCACTGTGTATCCGGGTTGCACAGGTCTGACCTACACTCGCTTTGCTCCACAAGTGCAACAGCTCTCTTTGTCACAAACAGAGTAGGCAACAGGGTCACATAGGTGAGGAACAAATCTGCATCACAGGGTGGGCAGGAGGCCCACTCCTACTTTAAGAGCCAAAGTCATCGCCAGCACTTCAAAGCAGGTTCACCTCCCCTTTATTGCCACTGTTCAAGTTATGTCCTCCGTAAACTATAAGAATTTTGTCTAGTGATGGAATCAGAGCTGTGCCACATTGCAGTGGCATCACAATAGCCCTGGCAGTGCTTGGGGCCCCTGAGCTCAGAGGGCCCCCTCTGGCACTGTGCATGGGTGGCGAGCACCTGGCATGAGAGCTCCTAACTGGTCCTGAGCATGGAGGACCCCTCCATGAATTTTGCAAGGGGTGGCCTCAGGATTCGTTACACCACTGTCACAATGGCTACTACTCTCACAACACCAGCCCCATGCATCAACCTGGTTTGCAGCTAATCATCATTATGCCTGGGGATCCAGACATGATGGAAGCAGTGAGGGAGAGGGATTCTCTTTTGTTGTCCGGTTTTAGCATAAAGTTGTCCTTTATTAGCATTAAGTTGGGTGGTGCTCCGTGTACACAAATGTACAGGAATTCAGCTTTATTAAGAGGACTTGCAAATGGAGTCTGATAAACTCAACTCCTGTCAGCTATCTTGGCAGGCATGCCCCTCCAACAACGGTCCATTTATTATAAATCAGAGTGCTATAATAGTTGAGGATACCACTGTCTGACTCATAATCATGGAGATATGTGTATATATGAAGGATCAGCTCCTTTCTGGAATTTAAGTCACAGCCAATTCACCTTTCCCCCTGAGTTCAAATATTAATGCTAACTTGGAGCCTCTCCACTTTTAGACAAGTATGCTGCAGCACTATTCAAGACTTCTTGTTGAATATATCGTGCTTACTGCCACAGCTCTGCAGCTTTGTCGTGCTTTCAATAAGATGTGCTACAATACTCAGTCTATTGAACTGAAACAAAAAATAAGAGTGACAGCCCTACTAGAATTACAGATGCTTACTGGACCTTAGGCAGATCTATTAAAGATGGAGTTTTCATGTTTTTACTATCGTAGAGATTGGGAGGAAAGTTATTAGATATATATTTCTATTTTTCTATAGTGCTGTACTCTCTGGAGCTTGTCAATGTGGTTTTCAATTGGTGGCCCTAATTACCGTTTCGGCAGGGCATGTGCCACTCTATTACAACAGAGAATGCACTTACTAGAATAGTTTATGATTGCAAACAGTACTGCAGGAGATCTCAGTTTTAGCAGCTAAGGGAACGCAAAAACTAAGTGATAATAGAATTTGCTGAAACCACACTATTTTGACAAATAGATAAGCTGGATCCAATCCCACGTTTTCTGATTTCACCCAGGTCTGCATCAAGACCATTATCTAACATCTGGTCCAACAAAGGGACTCTTCTTCACGAAGTGATCGAATCTGAAGTGGCAGGGTAAGTGCTTTCATAACAAAAGGCACCTTACAGGGCTCAAGTTGTGGGTACAGAGTCAGTTATTGTTCTTCGAATACAAAATCATTGTTCTCCTGATGTGGAATGGAAGAATAATGAATGAGTGCAAAGATGCTTGAATGGTCAACATTATCAGTGAGTACTGGACATAACCATGGTCACTTTGGAGGCAGATTTCGCTCTCTCACCTACTATGCTGCCGCACGCTCACTCTTTCATGCATGAATTATCAGTTCATCCATCTGCACACCTAGCCACTCATCTACTCATACACACTTTGGCTCGTTTTCACAATCATCCACTCACACAACCGGCCTCATACATGCAAGTACAAAAACCCATTAAGAACTCCTTTGAGATATAAAATAATGAATTTGCAATTGCCTTTGCAGTACTCATCACACTTATCAAGGGTTCTCGAGGATGATTGTCAATCAGAAACACTTTTCCAATAGTGTTTTTCATGTCACCTTATCATGTGCTAATCAAATCTAAATGAAATATTCAAAATAAGTAAAATCTACTCATCTGTCGATAGTGGTCTTCAAGTTAGTTCTCCAATTTTTACTAATGCTGCCAGACAACAAGTAAACGAAAAAGTCATGGGAAGGGCCCATAAAGTTAACATTTGAAAGTTTAACAAGCCAGAAATTGTAGATCCATTTGTAGCAATCAAAATGGTGCTTCAGTGCCATGAATAGCTTTTAGAACACTTGGCAACGACGCTCTAGTTGCTGACTTTAATGGTACAGGGCCCGATTCACAAAGGGACTTACGTGTTTTAAGGTTACGAGTGCAGAGACGCTGCACTTGGGGCAGAATCCCTGCACAGCGCACTTCCAAGAGTGCACTGTGCGACACTAGTGTAACAAAGGCCCCTGCAACCCCCACGGTGTAGGGGTTCCATGAGCTCCAGGGGGCCCCCTCAGCACACTATGCACTGGCGGCAGGCCCCTGACTAGGTTCAGGGGGAGGGGACCTCCTACAGGTACTTTGCAGGGGGGCCTCCTTGAGTTTCGTTACGCCACTGCTGTATGGAGGCTCGACTCAAGTGGCGAGATTCCCCCCCAAGTGCGGAGACTCAGTCACTAAAGGGGAAACACCGCACTCATAACATTACCACATGCAAGTCCTTTTGTGAATCAGGCCCTCAGTATCTTGCACAGTGAGCGATCAAATGGGTCTATGTAATTTTGATTTGGAGCACCAGATATGCAGTATGGGTGATCGATTGGGGGTAAGGTCCACAAATGTGCCACAAGGATAACATATTATGGAATCACCACTAAAAAGGAGAAGAGGGCTGCAGAGAAGCTTGCTCTTGTCATTAAAGGTATCAGCTTAACATTCTAAGCATTCAAAAGGGTGATGTGCAAAGAAATGCAGAACTTGCTGAACATGTCATCCATGACATGGATCGCATCCATGTGTTCCCTCGTTGGTCACATTGATATGTTTACTACTAGGTCACATCAGAATGTTCCCTCTATTGTCTTTCACACAGCTCCCACTGCTGCATATCACCAAATGCTCATGTAACACACACAACCATTTCCCTGAGCTGTTCGTCACCCATTGGTACGCTGATGCTCAACACTGTTCCTTATATCACCAACACAGTACTCCACTGTTGTACAAAATTCAGAACTTCACTTAGGCATGTTGCCCAGATCTTCCATAAGGCCCCATCACCCATGTTTGCCTGACATGTTTCACCCATTGCTTCGCTGTAGTGCACACTGGTTTTCCTCTGGTGCACCTCAACTTGTGACCTCCAGATGCATTCACGTTTCTGCACGTTATTCTATGATTTGCTGGAAATATGTGATTCTGTGGCAGCAGCACTTTTTACATAATTATGGATTTGCCAAATTTGCCACAGAATGTACCATCTGCTGCATAATCTGCAGATGTTAGCAGAAAAAAAAATGCTTCTAGCTTAAAGGGATCAAAAGTTACAAAAAGTATGGTGATTCAGGTTTCTGTGCACCGGAAGACTTTACGCAAAGGTTGCTTATCGTCTGTCAGCCGCTAATTGCTATATATTAGGGTGTTAAATTGGTACTAATTAAGGTGAACCCTTTTCTCAGCCATTCTTATCAGGTGTAAACATGGCAAAACACAGTAGTAATACTATCACAAAATGTGGCGTATTATGCCACATAATTTACTTTTTCTTGCCACATAATTTCGTACTCCTCTACCACATAATTGTGGGGGCACTGGTTGTATACGACAAAAGGTGTCTGCAGGGTGTTGGTGTTGGTCTATGCTCGCAATCTTTAAATGAGCATATTTATACAGATGGGGCTGAACAGTGGCGTTGTGAACCCCTCACTTTAACAGCTACAATGAGGGTGTTGGGTGAAAGGATGAAAGGGTGGGTGTGTGAATGGGAGGGTGGTGGGTGGTGGAACAATGGGGTGAAATGATGCATGGATTGGTGGGTGAAAGGATGGATGTGTGAAAGGATTGATTGACAGGTGGGTAAAGGGATGGGTGGATGAAAGGATTGATGGGTGACTGAAAGGATAGATGAGTGGGTAAAAAAATAGATGAGTCAATGAAAGGATAGGTGAAAAGGTGGGTAAGAGGATTGGTAGGTGAAATGATAGGTGGATAAGTGGGTGAGAATAGATGGATGGGTGGCGAAAAGGATGGCAGAGTAAATAGAAATTTAGGAGGATGGATGTGTGGGTGAAAGGAAAAATTAGTGGGTGAGAGGAAGTATGGATTAGTGGATGAAAGTATGTATTGGTGAAAGTATGGCTGGTGGAGTGGGTGAAAGGATGGATGATGATTGGAATAAAGGATTGGTGGTTAAAATGATATATGATGGGTGGAAGAGTGGCAGGTAAAAGGCTGGATGGATGGGTGAAAGGGTTCCTGCATGGGTGGATGAAAGGATGGATGGGTAAAAGGATGAATAAGTAGGTGAAAGGATGGGTGGATTAGTAGGTGAGAGATTAGGTGGATGGGTGGGTGAAAGCATGGCAGAATAAATGGAAATCTGAGAGGATGGAAGGATGCATGGATGGGTGAAAGGATGGCAGAGCAAATGGAAATATGAGAAGATGAATGGATGAATGGATAGATGGGAGGATGAAAGGATGACAGAGTAAATGGAAATCTGAAAAGTTGGATGGACGGGTAGGTGAAAAGGAGACAGAGTAAATGTATGAGAGGATGTATGAATGGCAAAGTAACTAAATATCTGAAAAGGATGGATGAATGGATGGACACAAGAACCAATTGATTGATAAAAACCTTTATTTATGGATGGGTAAGTCAAATGATGGGTTGATTGATATACACATGGATGCATGCATAGATGATGGATGTGTGAATGGATGGATGGAAGGATAGATAGAGGGCCTGATTATAACTTTTGCGGTCCAACCGTCGGACTGCCAAATGACGGTGGAGAGGAGGCTGCCATGCTGTTGGCCTCTTCACTGCTGGATTATAACTTCCCTTCCGGGTTTACCGGTTCAGACAGTGTAGTGGCATTAGCCTCGACTCGTCCTGAGAGTCAAGGCTAATGTTGCCACACTCTACGTTCCAGCAGCACAATTGGAAAGCGCACTGTCTGCCATGGCAGACAGTGCGCATTCTGGATGTGCTACGTGGGAGGCCCCTGCACTGCCACGACATGGTCATGAGCTGGGTAGGGGCCCCACTGTGACCCTGTTCCTGTCTTTCCACCAGCATTTTCAAGGTGGTGACCCCACCATTAAAAGGCTGGAGGAAAGGCAAGTCGTGATCAGCACGGTGGTGTAGACATCAGCACTGCTGTGCTTGACTACGACTTGCACTGCCGCCTACCCATCGGGATCCATGATCCTGGCGGTGGCGGTGGTTTTAAGTTGGTTCGACCACCAGGATTTTTGTAATCTGGCAGTGAGACTGCCAAGATTGCAGTGGTCGGACTGCCACAGTGAGTATGACGGTCTTATGACCGCCATACTCGTAATTAGGCCCAGAATGTCCAGTGGATGGATAGAATGGTGAAAGACTGACTGACAGATGATAGAATGAATGTATGACAGAATGCAAAAGTGTAATGGGAGTAAACCTAAGTGGATAGAAGAATGATAGGATTAATGGAGAGATGCTTGGATGGAAGAGACAAGAGAGCTCTTTCAGGAAGGGTTGGCCCACTTGATTCACTTGCTTGGTAACATCAGACCTTTAGTTCAAAGTGTTTTTCTTTAATATTCAGGCTACTCCCTTGGGGTTGAATCATGATTGGTTCCGCTAACCCAGAGCGGAGCGTATGATTTTATGTGCCTGCAGTGTGCAAAGTCTATTCATTAAACCCAACATTTCTCCAAGGTAATGCATTATTTTGGACATTGTTGACTGTTTCAGAGCTGTACTGTCTGAAAATGAAGTGTCTAACTCTGCAAAGTTGCAGGTTAAATGACTTAGCTTTAAGTTCTGCATGTGCAAAAAAGTGGGCGTTAGGCGTACGACCCATGTTCTGTACTGCCACGTGGGATTCGAAAAAGAACAGACTTGTTGGTTTTTTCAAAGCTCGTTTCTATAAGTGGTAATTTTAGGATATGTTAACAATTTTATTGTGAAGAACAGACAGTGATGCAGATCTGTCATTAGAAAATAGACTCTTCCGACATCTTTCCTTACGAATTATACAGAATTATTATCCCCATCTCTGTTTTTTTAACCTATAAAGTGCTCTACGTTCTTTGTGTCATCAATTAAAAAGTACATTTATATTTCAGTAGGCTGTCTGTTTACTTCAATGGATAGTGCACCAAAGCACAGACGTTTGCACAACACATGCAGTAAGGTTCAGACTCTCCTATGGCCAAGTTAACCTGTGAAACTTTAGAGGTAACTTAAATACACTGCAATAGACATAGCCTTTGGCAGCATTTGTTATATAAATCATTGAAAGTATCATGAGCGATAACCATATCACCAATTCATAGCAGGGAATGAACAAAGAAATACCATGAGGATAATATTGTGCCTGTCAGCTCTCATACTAGCCACAGTATCTGTTGAGATGGAAAAATCCCTTTCATGGTAATAGACGTTTACCGTTGCCCCAGAGTGCCTCATCAGAGGTGATATTTGATCCATGGTAACACATTTCAGTCCCAGGCTAGCAAGGATCATGCCGGTGCCATGACCTAGGCCTATCTCACAGATTGTAGTCTTGCTTAGATCAGGGGGGGATGCCCCAATGTGTACGTTTGAGTAGTAGGAGGCTACTGCCTTCATCTTAAGTTAAGAAACATGATTGTGGAGGTGACCACATACTCTGTGTTTAAGTAATAATGATCAATAGAGTGAAAAGGCCTTTTTACCTGTGTGAGAGGAGTGGGGCCTAATGACCCACTCGTATAAAGTTCTACTGCGGTGTGCTTAACTCACCATTAGCCTACATTAGAATGAATGTTGCTTCACAGTGCACCTGTGTCTGCATGTGTATGCTGGAACGTATGGGTACCTGTGAGTGGTGCCATGCACGGAACACAACCCCTTTCTACATAAGAGTGTTGGCATCTGTGGATACCTGTAAGACGTGCTTTACATGGAAGACAGTATGTGTCTGTATGAGTCCTCTGGGATGTATGTTTGCCTTTGAAGTGGTGCAGCATATGGAAACCTGCACACATGTATTGCATGTACGCATAACGAGCATTGTACATGTGAAGGGCACAATACATGGAAGCCTCTGGATTCCATTTTGGGACACTCAGAACCTGTTGGAGAAGCATGTGGAGGTGTAGGAGACCTCCAGACAGGTTTGTGGAATGCTGCATTCCTGAGATCTGGGTGGGGCATCCACTGGAGGAAGGAAGAGACAGGCTCTTCAGTAGACTTTTGAAAGACTCTTTGGTTCTGAAAGAGGTCACTAGTCAAAGGGTTCTAGACACATCTCAGGAAGAAGATGGGGCTGATAAGAGGATCATAAATACTAGAGTTGGGGGCCTTTATAACCTTTTTATAAACATGAACCTTTTTGTCAGTGAGGCTGATATCCACATTTGATCTTCTAATCAATCTCACAGCCTGTGTTTAGGGGCTATGAAGTTTGTAGACACTTCTGCTGTGATAGAATGCTTTCTTGGGCAAGGATAAGACAGAGGAGTGGGAGTTTCAAAGCGGGGAACCTCCATAACACAAACTTCAAAGACTCAGACATAACACAAACTTCAAAGACTCATACATTAAATTACATTGATATCTAGAAAAGGATTATAAAAAGGGAAGCTTGGGCCTCCCAACTTTGTCAAACTGAAGCTGTTCATCAGCATGGAGAAGCTCAACATGAGTTCTGC
The DNA here is from genome assembly GCF_031143425.1 of Pleurodeles waltl. Lineage (NCBI taxonomy): Eukaryota > Metazoa > Chordata > Amphibia > Caudata > Salamandridae > Pleurodeles > Pleurodeles waltl. The sequence continues at coordinate 554,108,516 of NC_090447.1, forward strand.
CTACCGTGATCAGGAATAGGGACTGAGGGTTCACCATTATCTCTGTTGGTAGAGCGAACTTCACCTAGGAGAGTCAAGAACACTCAACCTAGAGGCTGGAGCACCAGCTTCTGCCTGACTCAAGATCAGTGGAACCTTTGAGAAGAAGGAGATTGTCTGGTGGGTGCCAGGTTTATTGTGGGTCCTGTTGACTGGATAACAGGAAACGGAGTATGAGATTCTGGTCCATCAGAATCAACGCACCAATTGGATAGAGTACCTGTGTGTCCTGGTGCCACCCTCATGTGCCAGGGTGCCAAGGAGAAGATTGGAGTGTGTCACGGATCGGACCTTCCAACCACGTGCATAGTCTGCAACCTCTGTATGCCAGGTGACACCGCTTTGAAGAGTAAGGGTCCTCACCCTGATCCATCACTGTGACAAAAGGAGAGCCATTCCCTTGTACAGCACCATGACCTGAAGAGGGCCATCACCTTAATGTGGTGTTGCAACCCCCTTATGCCAGATAGAGGCCATGGTGAAGATTAAAGGCCATCGCACTGGTGCTCTGTTGTAAAGAGAAGAGGGCAGGAACTGCTAAGACTTGAAGGAGCCTTCACTCCTTGTGTCACTGTGTGCAACCCCTATATGTCAGGAGGGGGCTGCAGTAAAGTGAGACGGCAGTAACCCTCAAGCAGCATGAAGCCATGAAGACAAACTGGGTTGTGACCCATGATTAAAGAACATCAAGACATCCACCAAGTTCAGGATTACTAAGGACCTGACGCCAGAATGAAAAAGACTTGCTGTGTGACTGGAGGAGCACAGTGGATGCCTGATGCCTCAACTGCAGCACTCAATGTTTGCTTACCACAGGGCTGCAGACACTCCTTTATAAACTCCAAACCTTTACTAAAGTGACAGCGGGTAAGACTAAATTCCAGGCCACTGGTTTTCAGGGGGAACTTTCTCTGATGAATACACTATGGCAGGGAAACACATTGATTGTCTCAAAAAACATTATGGATTTTCTAGGACTTGAACTCACTAGCAGAGCCTAGCCTTGATGCTTCATGTAAATGGGGACAACCACGAGCCGTACATCAGTAATTGTGTATATTATTTGTGGCATACTATACTGTATTTTGTGTTCATAGATAAATATGCCTTTTTAGTTAAAAGCAAGTATTGTACTGGACAATCATTTCTTGGGGGTTCACTAGATTTATTTTGAGTTGTGAGCCTGTCTTCACCCTACACCTACCTCCTCCCCGAGAAACCTTGAACTGCTCAACCTAAATTACCAGAGGGATTCAAGTACTCAAAGGATACTTGGTCCAGTTGATCAGAGCCCATAGTAGACTGGCCCTGGAAACATCAGGAAGGAAAAGCCTCAACCACTTCAGTATGGCTTAGTAGCTCCCCCTTTCCCTGAGCCCCCCCTGAATAGGGTTTTGACACTACCAATTCCTTTGTTCTATCTTTCTGTTTCTGTTGCAATGAAACAAAGCCATATGGTTCATTGCTCCTTCTTCTGGGTCCCTGCAGCACAAAATGCAAATGAGTTTGGTCACTGCAGTAAACTTAGTATCTTCTTGAGCACTGTCAATGATGTTATGTTTTTCTAAGGCTATGTGGGGAGGTCTGCTGAAGATTTGTAATTCTCAGCTATTAATGGTCATGACGGGTTTCATGAGAGAGAAAATCATGAGAAGAAATCAGGAGGATTATACTCCTGTTGATTTTTATAATGCTGAATTGATCTCTTGTCCCGTCTTTAAGTGCAGGGGGCATTTTAGCCTTTGGGAATTCAAAAGTGGTAGACATAGGCCCTCATTATAAACAAGGCGGTCCGTTCCGCTCCACCGGCGGTGGCGGTAGAAACCACCAACAGAGGACCAGGCCGCACCGCCAAATAACGAACCAAACGAAACCCACTGCCAGGAAAGGAGTCCTGCTGACGACGGCAGAGTCCGCCCACAGGCCGTCGGAAAGGCTCAACCCGCCCATCAAATTATGAACCACTATTCCGCCACCAGTTCCGGGGCGGGAACCACCGCCACACAAAGCCAGGCAGAAAAGAAACAAATTGGAGGAAATACTCACCGGAGTTCCCAAAACGTACAGCGGCAGCCATGGACAGAGAGCTGCTGATCATGCCAGCCTTGCTCCTTGCCATATATCTACACGACCGAGACCGCCGACGAAGACGATGACGGTAAGTACTGCAGCCTATGACACAAGGGAAGAAAGGGCAAAGTTACATACCCACCCACTCCACCCACTCTGCAATGCCCCCCCAACCCTTCCCAGCAGCACAAGTCAGACACCCCACACCAAGAGGGACGTACCCGACCGAATGCCACTGCAACATGACCATAGTACATACAATACCCCCACACCAATAAAAAATTAAAACAAACACCAGGGTGGAACTGCGTGCAGCCCAAACAGAGGCCACCCAGAAACTTTAATTTGTAGCTCACTGAGCACAACAGTGCCAACAGGGCCAATGGCCAGTCCATAAAAAGCTAATTGTCCTTGGCCACAATTGGCCACACCTGACTCCAACAAGTGCTCGGTACACCACTGAACGGGGCACCATATGGGGATCCAGGCACCTCACGGAAGGGTGTAGCAGGGGGGTGGGGATTTCCAATGGAGGGGACTTAGACTTGCATGAGGAGGTTGGAGGGGGTGGGCTTCTCTTTTGAAGGGGGTGGGGGCTGTTTGGCTCAGGTGGAGCTGGATGCCTTAGGCTCTGAGTGGGCCTTCTTCTTCACCAGAGAAGGGGCACGGGAATGCGAAGGCTGGACCGGGGTGTGCTGTGATGTGGAAGGAGAGGAAATGGCAAGGAGGTGGGCACATTTCGGGACAAGATGGGGTGGGCCAGTGGGTTGGAACAGGTCTGCACGGGAGAGGAAAAGTTTCTTGGGAGCAATTGAGGTGGACGTGGATGAGGGCGTGGAAGTGGAGGCAGAGGGAGTGGACGTATGGGGTGTAGGTGTGCGTGCTGTGGGTGCAGGTGACTGCTCAGTATGCTGTGGTGTGGTGGATGTCTGATGAGTGGGTGTCTTGGTGTGTTTGTGTGTTTTGGGAGGTGTTGGGTGGACACAGTGGGAGAAGACAGACAGCTAGTGTGGATGTATGTTGGGTGGGTGTCTGCAAGTCTGGTGAGTGTGTCAACTACAGTAGAGGTGGTGAGTGAAGGTGTGGTGTATGGGGTGCATGTATGGCTGTCTGCTATTGTGGTGAGTGCAGGAAGAGGAGCAGTAACAGTGAGTGAAGGTGCATGAGGGTGTGGATGTAGAGGGGACAGACAGGGAGGCAGAAGATGCGGGAGAACTGGGGGAAGTGGACATTGTTGTGTGTGCAGGTGTCTGTTGGCTGTGTGAATGCTTGTGGTGGGAGGTGTGGTGCTTGTGTTTGGAAGTGTGCTTCTTGTGTGTTGATGTGCCTGTAAGCGGGTCTGATTGTGTGCTTTGGACAGGTGAAGGCAAAGGGGTGCTGAAAGGGGTAGAGGAGGTTGGAGGGGGGACGGAATGGCCAGGGAAACTGGCTGCCGTCCAAGAGGAGGCCAGAGCCTGAAAAGATCTCTGTAGGGCAGACACGGCACCGTGAATGCCATCCAGATAGGCACTGGTCTGCTGCACCCCAGAAGCTAGACCCTGGATGGCATTGACGATGGTTGTCTGCCCTCCAGAGTTGGTTCTCAGGAGATCAATAGCCTCCTCTGTGAGGGCAGCAGGGCTGGAGGTGCCTGGGGCGAAGGAGATGCCCACCTTTGTTGGTGGACGGGCACGGGCAACTCGGTGGGGAGCAGAAGGTAGGGCGCTGATGGTATGGGTGGTGGCGGAAGATCTCACTGTAGTGGTGTGTCCACTAGGGTCTGCCACCGCCGGAAGACCCCCATTGGAGGAGGTCTCAGAGTCAATACCTCCTGTGGTAGTTGCCTCCCCCGTGGAAGTCCCCTCGCCCTCCCACCCACTGGTCCCCTGGGCGTCCGTTCTCTCCCGCCTCAGAGGATCCGTGGGCCGCTGCTTCCCAACTTGCCGGTGCCTCAGCTCCCTCGCCTGATGTTGATGCTGTACCAAACAAACACAAGAGAACAGGGATGGGGAGACAAAACAGGAGAGACACTTGTAAATAGCTGAATGCTGATACACAATGGCCAGACATACACCTACCCAGTAGACACACCCAACAGGCAGCACCGTGCACTATGCCCATGGCCATGACCCTGACTACTGAGCAGTATACTGACCTACACCCAGCCCCCTGAAATAGTATTGGAGCTGGGGTGGGTGGAACCTGACAGGGACACCCCTACACCCTTTGGGGAACAGACAGTAGATGGACACAAGTCAAATTCCCTGCTCTAAGCACCATGAGCCCTATCGCACACACACTCATCCTTCCAGGCTGAAGTATGGTCTGTGAGTACTCACCCCCTTGTGACTGCTGTGCAGCCTTCAAGCGACTTTCTAGGTCTGGGTACGCCACCACCAGGATCCTTCGCATGAGGGGGGTCAGTGCCCGACGGGCACCCCTTCCACGTTGGGAGGACTTCCCCAGCTGGGCCTCAGTGCTCTTTCGCGTCCAGCGCCGCAGGTCCTCCCACCTCTTCCGACAGTGGGTGCTCTGCCGGTTGTAGACCCCCAGGGTCCGTACCTCCTTGGCAATGGCATGCCAATGTGCCCTCTTCCGGTGGGCGCTGACCTAGTAGAGTGACACAGAAATGGAACACAGAGGTCAGGCACCTGCACAATGGCAACAGCTGGCAGATTGTCAAACATAGGACAGACAGTACTTCCAGAAATGCAGGACAGTGGCATGCAGCTTTCCATGCACCAAGGCCCATCCTGGCTCACAGGAGCACACATCTGTGCAATCCACTCCATCCATTTCTCACACAGTGCCCACCCAAACCCAGACTCACCTGTACCTCTGGCCGGCACTAGAGTCTGTCGTACAGGGGCAGGACCGCTTCCACTAGTTTCTCCAGTTCTTCCTGGGTGAAGGCCGGGGCCCTTTCCCTTTCACCACGTGGAACATCCATAGCCAGAGGCAGGCCACAGCAGTACAAAGAGTGGAGTACCTGTCCGCACAAGATCAGGGAGTAAAGTGAACAAACGCGGACGAATGCGCGTACGTTCCTCGGCGGTATGCACCGTCACCGCCGGCGCCGATCATGATACGCCAGGATTCCCCATTGGCATCCGTGTTAGCCAATGAGGGTGCGAACAGCGGTCAACACCGATGTACGCTGTGACGTCAACCGCTAGCGGTATTAGGTCACTTCCACAGACATTTTGCTATCACCTACGCATCTTGAAATTCATTATACTCACAATGCTGGGCCTACTAGCCATATAAAGCACCTAGGCCTCTATTCATTAAGTATATAATCACACATGATTTACTCTGTTCCCTCGTAGTGATGTACATGTACATCTGTCAAGTTGCAGTTATTGTACAGACACTACTATGAACACTGCACTGCATGTATTTAGCAAATATGCCAATGTATGTGTGCACATCACTCCTTTTTCTTACCCCTCATAGGTACCGACCCTTGTGGCGAGGAAGGGCACCATCGGTGTACAGACCACTTGTGTATATGGGGACCATGGTGGAGCATCAGATCATTATCACTTATAGACTCACATGTGCAACTATTTAGGACCTATGTGCATTACTGGATCCTGCACGGACTACGGGAAATTGTAATCAGCATGCCATTCCAACTGAGGTGCAGGTGCTCTCCGCACTCCATTTCCTGGCCACAGGCTCATTTCAAGTGACAGTGGGCATGGGTGCTGGTTTCTCACAGCCAATGTTCAGCCAGGTACTGACAAGGTCTCTGAATGCATTTGAACAACATATGCAGTCCTATGTGCGATTCCCCCAAAGAGCTGACCTCCCTGCCATCAAGTCTGACTTCTATGCCTTTGCAAACATTCCCCATGTCATAGGTGCCATCGATGGCACCCACATAGCTATCATCCCCCCAAGAGTGGGTGAACAGGTGTACAGAAACAGGAAGAACTTTCACTCCATGAACATCCAATTGGTATGTACTGCAGACAAGTACATTTCCCATGTGAATGGCATGTTTCTGGGTTCAGTCCATCATTCATTTGTTTGAGGAACAGTAGTGTGCCGCAGAAGATGGAACAACTACAGGATAGAGGGTGGATCATAGGTAAGTTTGCCACTAACTGACACATTGCAGAAAACCAGCCTGTCTGACTAAGGGACATTACATTGATGACTCTGTATTGACAATTTCTCTAGGTGATTCTGGCTATCCAAACTTGCGTTGACTCCTGACACCAGTGAGGAATCCCAGGACGGATGCAGAGAGGAAATACAATGAGGCCCATGGACGTACTAGGAGGGTGATAGAGTGTACTATAGGTCTCCTGAAGGCTAGATTCTGTTGTCTACATATCTCTGGGTGTTCCCTGGCCTATGGGCCTGATAAGGTGTGTAGAATAGTGGTGGCGTGCTGCATGCTGCACACCGTGGCTGTGAGACATTCTATGTCTAGGGGCCTGCCTGCTCATCAGTGTCCAGGCGTCCTTTGCCAAGGTCTTGTGATGTGCCTCTGTCTCCCTGGAGTGTCCCCTCCATTAGGGTTGCATGGGTGGTGGTGCCTGTTGGGGGGCATAGACGTGTCTGTTTCATATGCATGAGGGTTTGAGGTGTACAGAACTGTGCAATTTTGTGCTGATGTGACTTGTGCCTTTGTGAGGTGGACATTGCATTTAGTGGCAGTGGTGGGGTTACATTGTGTTGGGAGTTATTATTCCATTGTGGGTACTTGCAGGGGTGGGTGGCTGTGCACAGCAGGAGTGATGTGGGCCTGGTAGTGAGTTGTGGGTAATGCAGGGTGGTGGATGTGTGAGTAATGGCTGGGTGGGGTGTAGGTCCAGGTGGGTGTGGGTGGGGTGGTGCATGCATTGCAGATGTGTTGTATATGGGGTAATTGTAGATGACTTACCCGAGTCCATTCCTCCAGTGAGTCCAGTGAGTCCCTCTGGGTGCAGGATGGCGAGTACCTTCTCCTCCCAGTCAGTGTAGTCGGGTGGTGTTGGTGGAGGTCCTCCCCCAGTCTTCTGCACTGCGATGTGGTGCCTGGATGCCATGGCCCTGGCCTTCCCCCGCAGGTTGTTCCACCTCTTGCAGATGTCGTTCCTGGTGCAGTCCCACTGCATTCACCCTGTTGTGTGCTGCACCTCGGACCAGAATATTTGTGGCTCCACCTTCAGGATCTCGTCCACCATGGTCCTTAGCTCCCTTTCGGTGAAGCGTGGATTTTTGAGGGGGGGACATGGTGAGGGTGGTGGATGGCGTCTGGACTGGGGATGGGGTATGGGTGTTCCTGTGTGGGTCGATATGCGTGTCCTGTCTGATGGCGTCCTCTGTCTGGCTCTGGTGCTCTCCGTCTTCTGGTCCTGGTTTTGTTTGCAAGGGATGGTGGGGTGTGTCTGGGGTGTTTTATGGTGTTCTGGATGTGTGTCAGGTGTGTGGGTGATAGGCCTAGCCAATGTGTGCACTTGTTGCTGTTGGGCCCACTTGCCGCCCGTGCCGGTCCCAGCCACCAATGGTCGTCTGGCCTCCACTGTCCGCCGAGATGATTTGTGCATCATTATTTGGAGGGCAGGATGTGGGTGTACTTGGCGGTGGCGGGTGGGGTGGGCCGGGATTCCCGCCGACAGGGTCCAGGTGGGGAGTGGTGGTCTGGGAATTTTTGGCAGGGTTGGGTTTTTCTATCATTATATGGCGGGTTTCCATTCGCCGCCGCCAGCGGAATTCTGTTCACCGCCGACACAGCGTTCGGCGGTCTTTTCCGCCATGTTTATAATGACTGCCATAATGCCTGATGAGTATTAACAATAATTGTTCACATTCCATTAAATAGATAGGTAAAAAGGTTCATGCACCCAGACCATCTAAAATTGTCTCACTCAGCTTGAGAGTAGGTCTTCCCTGGTCAAGTCAAACCCAGACCAGCATGTGCAGCAATGCTTCTCTGTATGTTAAGACCACTTCCCATTTAGCTAGAACAGCACCCACTCCCAATGGGCCAGCATCTACAGATTATTCAGGGCCTGATTCACAAAGGTCAACTTAAACCTTTGTGTAAGTTCACAATTGTTTGCTATTCACAATGGTATTTTACTAGTGATATCTTTACGAGTGTGAAGTCTCCACACATAAAAAATGGAATTGTCCTATCTTTTTTTGTGCGGATTCACCACACTCTTAAAGATACTACTCATTACATACCACTGTGAATAGTATAACATCTTAAACTTACACTAAAGTGTAAGTTTAACTTTGTGAATCAGGCCCCAGGAGTGTAATGAATGATCAAAAAGTGTCATACAGTTTGCTGCAGTGATACATAATTTGATGGGATCAAATGCTCGCTGCCACTAGTCAGATCAGGTGTATGTGTACTCCTTGCTTGTAACTGTCCATATCTAGAAAAGTGAGGAGAGAAAAAACATTGGTGGTACTGGAGCCAATGTGAAGGCTTCTACCTTATTGGGTCTGGTCACATGCCTTCTTGAAGGAAGATGAGCCCAAAGAATTGTAAAGAAAACTTAAGAAAGGGACATTTCTCTTTGGTCATGGTGAGATTCACTGAGGTGAAGGCACCACAGACTTTGACTGTACTCTTGCTGTTCCAGAATTGGAGGTTCCTTAGCTCTGTATGAAACGTGAAAGCTCACAACTTTTTATGAATATTTTTCTATATGTGTGACAAACCAAACACTGTGATATAACTTGATGATTCCTCAAGCTCCAGTTGATGATGCCTTTTATTGAGATCAAACGTAGAAAAGAACCATGTTTCATGCCTTGATAGTGAGTAGTGCCCAACTGTACTGTTGTCTGGATTCCTAATGCTCATTTTTTGTCATTGGTGAACACAAATCATGCATGTGTGCCATGATATAGACCTGTCTCATGGATTGCAGGCTTGTTGAACTGAGAGGGGCTCCCAAAGCTCTACCCTCATAGCAGTGGAAGATTACTGTCCTTCACCAGGAGTTCAGAAGGACGAGCACTGTGGTGGCAGCAACTTTCTAGTGATGAGTAGTAGTGAACAGGACCTTTTTAAACTGTGTCACTAGAGTGGATCACTCATCTTTTTAAAAGTTCTGCCGCTGTGCGCTTAGCTCACCCTTGGCCTACATTAGGTAGATGTGGAGTGGAGGAATGGTGACTCTGCATTAGCTCTATGTGTGCCTGGGAAGGGTACAATATACAGATGAAACCGTACTGTGCAGTACATGTGTTGTTAGTACATGTGCTGGGTGTATGTATGCATGAAAGGAATACATTACATGAGTGATGTAGTGCTGTGCAGTGTGCGCACAGGGACAGCATATGCTGGGTCTATGTGTGCTTGCATGAAGTAAAATACATGAAGGGTGAAGTATTGTACAGCGTGTAGATGGTGAGTGTGTTTGTGCTGGCAGTGTGTGTGTTTGTAAAGAGCACACCCTAGTTAAATATAGAAAAACTTCAGCGCTGAACAGCCGCTCAGTTTGGGTGGGTGCACTGAATGTGAGTGTACATGTGCATAGAGGTAACAGTGCTGGACCCAAAGTGTGCTGTGGAAGTACAATGAGGGATTGTGCCTGCAATGGTATGTTGTATGGAAGACCATAGGTTCTATTTTGAGAAGCCCAGTCCAGCCCAGGAAGACATGAGGAGGCGATGAATCCCCCAGATAGATTTGTGTGTTGCTTTTCTGTGAGCTGGCTAGGGACACTCTGGAGGAAAGGAAGAGACTCCCTTTAAATCTCAAAAGACTGCTCTTTGGTTTAGTGATAGATCACATGTAAGGGGGCTGGACACATCTCAGAGAGAGGGGCAAATAAGAGGATAATACAGAGAAGGACTCGGGTCTGGGATTAACACTTTGATGCACATATTACTGTGCCTGACATCCAGGTGTAAACTCTGGCCACTCCCATGAATTATGTTGTGGAAAATTAGCTTTGGAGTCGTGCCTGCTGTGGCAGACCTCTTTCATAAAGGAAGATGAAAAGAATAAGTGGTCACTTCAAAAGAAACAGAACCCTAACAGAAGAATCAAAGATCCAGACCTCAAAATCACATTTGGTGTCTGAAAAAGGACTATAAGAAGGGGCAGTAGAGTCCCAAAAAAGTTGTCATCTGTCAAGCAGCCATATGGGATGTGTGAGAAGGGGAAGCTCTGCAAGACTTCTGTTTGTGACCAGAACTGGGGGTCAGGGTCTGCTATTCTCCAAGCTGGGTGAAGGGACATCACTCAGGAAAACCAAGATCAGCCGTCCTAGAGCCTGGGGCACCAGCATGTGCCTGCTTACCCAGATCATTGAGCCCTGTGAGGAAGAGGAGAGCACTGAAGGAGTGAAGGCCAGTGGGGAGCCCTACCATGAGGGCTCCCTGTGGAAGGCATGAGGATTCAACTGTTTACCGATCAGACCTTTGTCCATGTACAAGACTGTTTTTGGTGAGCCCCGTAAGCCATGAGATGGCTGCCATAGACTGTGCCACGCATCAAGAACTGTGTGGAGGGCACCAACCCCTCATGGCCTCATTGCTTTGACCCCACATGCCAGGGGGTCCACCGGTAACTTAGTTGGGCCAGAGGGACGATTGCACTGAAGAGTCTGTGCCCAATAGCGAGTAAGGCAGCAATTCCATATGAAAGAAGGGGCTGCAGGTATCACTGTGGCCAACTGCTTAGGTCATTGGCAAGATGAAAGGATTACTGCCATGACCAGCAAGTCTAGCCTGCAAACTGCACCTGACTGTTTCCTCATGGATTCTGGGATGCCACTGAGGACATCGTACCCTTGCCGAACCTCCAGTCGGGAGGAGGAGAACTCCCCCCAATCCCTCTTTTGCTAGGGGAAGTGCAACTTAACTTTTCTGTCCGCCGAGCAGGAGCAGCTCCAATCACTGGAATCCAACAGGCAGCACTGCTCAACAGTAAGAGTCTGCGCTGCTAGGTGCTGCTGTGTCCATCATATGCACCCTGACTTCACTGTGCAAGATCCAGACTTGGGAGTGCCAAAGGATAAGGCACTTGCTGCACTGCTGAACAATGTCATACCACTGCTTGGGGGTAAGACTGAAACGAGGCCCTTAGGGCCCCAGGGGATTCACTGCTTAAGGTGCTGTAGCACCATAGACACTTTTGACTGAAAGCCTGAAGAGTCAAAAGCAATCTCTTCAGTTTGGCCTAATAGTCTGCATTCCCTCATGCAGCCACCAGTGAATGGAGAATAACCCTGAACACATTACTCTAAGGAGGGTGAGACTGGGATTTGCATAACAGCTACCAGAGCCCCAACCTCAAAGGGCATAGTGTTGCTGCCTCTGATTGTAGTATTTCTTTGCATGTGAAGAGTTAGAAATAAAACACTACTTTTTATTATAAAAGCAAGTATTTGGTTTGATATCAATTTATTGTTTGTTCTGTCTGCACCTTGAGTTATGACTTGTGTTCACTGACCTGTATCTAAATGCCCCACTCCACCTCCCGGAGGGAGCCTAGACCACTGGACTACAGCTATCACTGAAAGTCAAGTGTAGAAGGGCTAGTTGCCCAGTTGAGAGGGCTCCTCAGTGGTTTGTCCCTGGGACATCAGAAGAAAAAGTCCTTAGTCACCATGGTTGGGCTCAGGAGCCTTGCGTATCCCATGGCTCTCTGAAAAGGTTCTGACAAGATACATGTCTTCGAGGTAATATGTTAAGAGATGTTATGAAAAGACTAGGCAAAGTGTAAACTGCTTGTCAGTGAACATAATTTGGCGTGCTTTAAAGCTGGTGGTTATCATTTTTCGGAACAGCCCCCCTATGCATATACAAGGTCAGGAGGATAAATGATGCATGTGAAACAAAAAACGACCTTGTGGATTTATTGCGCACTCGCCAGTCTTTGTGTATTGGAGTATGGGAAGTGAAACAGCTGTGCTAGTAGCTCAGAGCTACTTTTCACTTTTCCCATTAACACAAATTCAAGGAAAAGTAAAAAAAATGCACACCGAATTACTTTTTAAAGTGGTTGCTAAAAGAAATGAAAACCCATATCTATCTGCCTTTCCTGCAGTACAGGCACCACTGTTGAATAGATCTGTCAACATTAAGTTCAACGTATTTCGGATCCCTGGGGTTGTCTAGATTTGATACATTGTTCGACATCAGCCTGTGAAAAATGGCACTCGCTCACGAACTACTGGACCCATTCAAGAAGCTTGGCATGTTGATTGATGTCTATGTATGAATAGATTCTTAGTAACTGCAGTAATTTGTAGAAATAGGCTGAAAACTATTTTGCTACTTCTGTGCTTGCTAGTCTAGCCTCACCGTACCCTAGAAGGGAATCATTCAGTGTCGTAGTGCTAAAAATAGATGAACATATTCACATCACGATCAGGGCTCTTGCGAGCGGGTTTACTCGAGCAAATTGACTTGACCTATGAAAATTATTTATCCTTTGATTGAAAAAATATGTGAGTTTTAAGGAGATTTTACAGCATTCAGATTGGACACAATCCACCAAGCTTTTTGTTTACCTCGAGTTTGTAAAAAGATGAGTGTGTGATGGTAAATCCTAATTCTCAATAACAAGAATTCTTTCGATTGAAAATTACAGTCACAGCGATGGAGTACACAGGTACGGCTGATTTTCTCCTGTTACCCGCATAGATATGATTGTGAGAGTATGGGTTGAACCATCCATTAGACAGCCAACTGTGCATTGCAACGTCACCTGTGTCATGATGGTCATATGAAATGAGGCAACAGGCAGACCCTCAAATTGAGGCAACCATTGTCAGGAACCCAATTACCATTAACAGCCCCACCTGCACAACCGTAGTCACGTCACACCAATCACCATGCATCCCCTCAAAGCGCACAACCATGCAGCACAGCGATTGATGGCACTGACAGACCCTGATAGCGAGCTAGCTAGTAGCAGAAAATTCAATTACATGTTACATACCACAGCACTACCCACACCTTGTATGGTCAAGTGACCTTGGAATCTGTGCAGACCCCAGACAACCAACAAGCTGTACAGCATTCCCACTGTTGTAATTTAGCAGTGATTAGATTAAGCATTAGCAGAAGACATATTGTATTTAGTAACTATTGTGAACATTTTGCGGAATTCATTTTGTATTCATGGCAGCCATTTTCTCTGCTACATGCTGCCATGTGCTCACCATGTGCTCTGTCCTAACTTTCTGTTAACTGCTCTTGAAATCTGCCTAGTGACAAGTTATATTTAGCATCTCTTACTTTCGCACATGCTCAGTAAGGTCTGCAGCTGTTAGTCCTTGGAAACTGTTAGCTCCTCCTACCTGTCGACTGTGTATTTTCCACATGACCTTACATGTATACAAGTCTTGTTTCCATAATTGTACCATCTCCTTTTAGCCCCTGTGTGGGTATAAAAGGACCATGCTCTCTCAGTTCAGTGTGCTACTTCAGACATTACCCAAGGGTGCTGTTTGAACTTTAGTACCACCTCATGAGGTTAATAAACTTTTGTCTTTTATTCCAGTTTCTGTGCCAACTTCTTCCTACATGGTCTGAGGACTTTGTGCAGAGAAAAGGTGAACCCCTTGCACTAGTAGGCCTTGCTGAGGCTTACTTCAACAAATTGGCGCCCGAACAGGGACTCATCGGCGACTCGGATGCCCAACGGATTGGTCGCGACGAAGGATTGGGATCTCGCTGCGGACGATCAATGCCTGAGGAGACCCGAGTCTTGGCAACCACAGCCTTTTTCCCTTCCTTCTGACTTGACCATCCAGGTGGCGCCGGTCCTCGACGGAGATCCTTTTTGTTCATTCGTCATGCAGTGACCATTTAGTCGATTTGAGAACTTGGCAGTTGGAACCTGGACACCCTGTGATTGGTAAGAGCCGTTTAACGGCACTTGCTGTGGGTTTTGATGCCTGTGTTTGGTAATAGTTTAGCACTACTTACTGTGGCTCTCGTGATTTGGGTGACTAGTCAATTTGTATTCTTTGGATTCGATATATAAATTGCAATTTATATAGGCAGGTAATGAGGAGAATTTTCTCCAATTTAATTTTGATTTGAACGGCACCTTAAGTGCTACTTTGATTATAATATTGCATATTCTGCACTATTTTTGGCATGCCTGTTTTTAGCGCACTTCGTAGGATGTGTTGCTTTTGTAATGGTACCAATTTGAGACTGGAAGAATCGCAACCGGCACCCCCAGAGGGGACGCCAAATAGAGATATGTATGTTAAACATGGTCTTTCTTCTATAATGTACAGCACATTATGGAATAAATGCACCCGCGCGGATCCTGAGTTACGTTGGCCTATGCATGGGTCATTTGATTTGCGAAAGATTGAGTATGTGGAACAATGTATGTGTAAGCGAAAGTCTAGGCAAGATATGTTTGACTGTGTACGAATGTGGGAGAAAGAAGCGCATGGACGAGTGAAGCGTGAGCAAGCCTTGTTTGAGAAAGAGCAGCGGAAGAATGTATATGTGAAAGCATTGGAAATGAGAAAGAAAGAAATAAATGACTTAAAGGAGCTAGAAGAGAAAGAACGTAAGCTACAGGTAACTGGCCAATACACTGTTAGGCAACCTCTCTATCCTATCCTTAATAAACCACATGATGATTTATTGTTACTAGATCGCCCTCCACCTCCGTATGTCGTCCCTTCTGCCCCTCATGAGTTACCTAAAGTCTCCAGTTCGGAGCAACAGAAGATGCGGGACAGTCGCTCTATGCTGCCTGCTGACCGTGCGTCTGAGCTTAGATCGATTGCTCGTAAAACAATTTGTAGCGTTGTTTCTGCTTCTGAACTTTTAGACAACATGAAAGGGTGGACGGAAAAGGAGCAGCTATATTTTACTGAGGCATTTGGCTCAGAAGTTATTGAACTATATCGGAAATATTCTGATGAGTTAGAGCCCGATGATGTAGCAGCTGATCATAAGCAAATGCGTGATGGTCTTTTTGTTTTCTCCCAGGTGGCTGATGCAATCAGGCTTTTAATGAAATTACGTATTGTGGCAGTCCGTTTTCAAGAAGAGAAAAGGGCTGCGGACGCAGTTGCACGAGCATCTCAGACCGAAGGGGCGCAAGCTTCCATCTTTAAAACAGATAAGATTATGATAGTTCACGCGAAACCAATGCGGGGGGCCGCGCCTTTGTATGTTCCTCCTAAAGGATTGGGTACAAGTGATGATAAAACTTCTGTTGATGCTAAGGGTTATTTTATTTATAATTGGGTGTATACTCCTTGGAATAGGGCAGATGTAATGGCACTTAAAACAGCATTACCTGACCAGCGGAAAAATCCAGCCGCCTTTTATGAGGAAGTTGAGGGAGCAATTAGTTCTTGTACTATGACTTTGGACACCTTGATTCTTTTGTTTTACCTGAAGGTGTGGCTCTCATACAATATGTTGATGATATTTTGTTGGCAGCTGATACCCCGGAGCAATGTGAAAAGTGCACTTTGTCCTTACTTTCTTTTCTTGCTTCACACCATCATAAAGTGTCACGAAAGAAATTGCAATATTGTAGACCAAAGGTAACCTATTTAGGTCACCTTTTGTCTAAGGAGGGCCGTGCACTTACATCAGATCGTATTCAAGCAATTTTAGACACACCAATACCCTCTACTCAGAAAGATGTTCGTGCATTCCTTGGTCTTACTTCTTTTTGTAGGCAATGGATATTAGGGTTTTCACACATTGCCAAACCTTTGCTAGCACTTTTTACTAAAGATACTCCAATGCCCCTCCCATGGACAGATGAATGTGAGACTGCTTTCCGGCAACTGCGACAAGCCCTTTGTTCTGCACCAGTGTTAGGTACTCCAGATTACATGAAGCCTTTTGCACTTTACGTACACGAGAAAGATGGATGTGCATTGTCAGTTTTAGTACAAACACATGGCGATAAGCAGCATCCCTGTGCATATTTTTCAGCAGTACTTGATCCTGTCGCTCAAGCGTTGCCTGGGTGTTTTCGTTCAGTTGCCGCAACAGCTGTCTCAATACGTCAGAGTGAAGGGATAGTTTTGTCACATAAGCTGTTGGTGCTAGTACCCCATACGGTTGATGCTCTTTTAAATCAAACAAAGACACAACATTTAACTAGCGCCCGTATGACAGGTTATGAGTTGACATTGTTGGCTCCTCACATTACACTGAAGAGATGTGCAACACTAAATCCAGCTACTTTGTTGCCATATCCGGTGACTCAGCCTCAGTCACAAGAAACACATGATTGTATATTCCTTACCGAAGATCAGACAAAGGGTCGTGTTGATTTACAAGATACTCCCCTTTTAGATGTAGACGGGGAACTGTGGGTTGATGGGTCTTGTTTGATGTTGCCAGATGGTATGACCTCAGCTGCATATGCAATCACCACAATACACACGGTAGTGGAGACAGCTCGTATACCACAGAAGTCAGCTCAAGCAGCTGAACTAATAGCTTTGACACAAGCATGTGAGCTTAGTACTGATTTAAGTGTGAACATTTACACAGACAGCCGCTATGCTTTTGGAGTGGCTCATGATTTTGGTTTGCTTTGGAATGAGAGAGGTTTTCTCACATCCCACGGGATGCAGATAATGCACGGAGAATTAGTGCATAACCTCTTGACTGCATTGACATATCCAAATAAACTAGCTATTGTGAAATGTAGTGCACATAAGAAAGTGACCGATAAGATAGGGCAAGGTAATGCTCTTGCAGACCGTGTAGCACGTGAGACTGCGATGCAGCGAAGTACTACTTCTATGTATGTAGTGAAGTCACAAGCTGAACGTTGGCATAATGCTAGACAAGACATATTAGATATACAGAAATCTGCTTCTGTGAAAGAACGTGAGCAATGGTCTAAAGATGGAGAATTGGATGACGAGGGCTGTTGGCGGAATAAGCAGATGGATAAATGGAAATTGCCTATAGCTTTTGTACAACCTATGGTTCAGATGGCACATGGGCTGGCACATGTTGGAGCTTCAACAATAACGAAGTTCCTTACGCAAGTTTGGGAGCATCTAGAAATTTCCAGTACAGCTAAGAGAGTAGTACAGTCTTGTTTGATCTGCTTACAATACAATCCTGGAAAAGGGACACGTACTCCTGCAGGAGAGTTTGCTACACCAACTGCACCTTTTGAAGTTCTACAAATGGATTATATTCAGCTTGAACACTGCAACAATTTAAAGTATGTCTTGGTGGTGGTTTGTGCCTTCAGTAAATGGATAGAGGCGTACCCCACAAAGGATAATACTGCCATTATCACAGCGAAGGTGCTTTTGAAAGAATTTTTCCCTAGGTTTGGTGTGTGCAGACTTTTATGGAGTGATAACGGACCTCATTTTGTTGGGGAAGTTATTAAGTATGTCCTGAAAGGATTAGGGATCAAACAGAAGTTCCATGCGGTTTTCCACCCACAATCAGCAGGGTTGGTGGAAAGGTATAATGCTACATTGAAGCTGAAATTAGCGAAGATACAGGCTTCCACATCCTTAACTTGGCCGGATGCATTACCATTGGCATTATTGTCTATTAGGTCAGTGCCACACTCCCGACTTGGCCTTAGCCCCTATGAAGTAGTATTGGGGAGACCAATGAATATTTGGGGAGTTCCTAAACCAAAATCTGTACATGATGTACCTTGTGTCCTGATGAATGATTATTTGGCACAGTTAACCGACAATTTGGTTTCTATTCATCAACAGGTTCGAGAAGCACTTCCTGACAGATCTACAGGTGAAGGCCATGAACTCCGACCTGGTGATCAGGTGATGATTAAGTCTTTTGAAAGATCAAGCAGCTTGGAACCAAGGTGGCGAGGCCCAGAACAGGTGCTCCTTGCGACAAGGACAGCAGTTCGAGTGACGAACCGAAAGAATTGGGTCCATAGTACTCACTGCAAGAGAGTGCTACCTACCTTGGTGGAACCTGCTGTGCTGACCGATCATCGAGAGATTTTGACTGCGGAGAAAGGCCGTGCTATATCACCTGACGAATCTGCAGAGGTCTTCCCGGACCATACGACTTCTGGAGTGTCGCGATATAATTTGAGACCAAGGAAAGAATCTGAAAATTGTTTTGAAAAGACTGGTTGAGCTACCGCCCTGGGTTAGTGAAATGGAGAGCCAATGTGGCAAGGGGGGTGGATCAGCCGTGCATTAGAGTAGTGACACCCGTCTTGGCCCGTGGTGAAGAAATCAGCGGCTGCCCAGGTATAAGAGCTCCAACGATTGTTTTTTAATTCATTTCTGAAAGGGTCGATTATCACTGTTGCTAAAATGAATAACAAATTGATCATTAGTATTATGGAGTTTGTTGTTGTTTTGGTGGTTACAGCAACAATCACCTGGTTTATTGAAAAGAAGTCTCCTGCTCGTGAGTTTTTTGTTGCCACTATTCCAGTACCAGAGGATCACTATTACTTTACGCTTCCCTATCAGGAGCAGAAGCACCGTCAATCGTACTTCAATAATACTTTCATTCAGATGTTGCATCATACTCATAATGCTACAAATACTACTAACTGTTGGGTATGTGGAATGATACCTGCGCATCAAAAGAAAGGAGGAACACCTTTCATTCCTCTTCCTTTTTCACACAATGGTTCTTGTTAAGCTTGGTACATGCTTTTGTTTGCATCTGGAAAACGTACAGAGGGCGGACTTCTTTTTCACCTTAATAAAGTATGCTACCAAGACAAAGATGGGTATCCCCAAGCTAAAGGAACTAAATGGGAATCGGAAGAGTATCAACCGGACAATGTTTCAATACCATATGTCTTCACAAATATACGAGACTCTGACAAGAAAGAACAATTTGTGATTTCTGTTACAAAAACTAAAGCAGATTTATGTATACGAAGCATTGGACGAATTCCAGTAGGGATAAGCGATTGTACCTTGATTTTAACTATTGAGAGTGTAAATAATAGTAGTTTTACGGCTTCACATAATACATATTTTGTTTGTGGTAACTATGGATATTACCAACTACCTGTTGGAAGGTCCTTTGTGTAATAATTGCAATATTTTTTACATGCTGTATCTGTATTCAGTGTGGTCCAATGTTCTGCTCCATGTGTATTACTGCTTGTATGCATACCAAAAGAAATATTACAGAAATGAAGGCACAACATATGTTAGATAAGGAAATAGCTGAAATGATGAGCATAAATATACAGGATGAATATTTAGATTATCCCAGAAAGACGAATGTCTTCAGCTAATGCTGAAAGGGTCGTCTGTTGTAATTTAGCAGTGATTAGATTAAGCATTAGCAGAAGACATCTTGTATTTAGTAACTATTGTGAACATTTTGCGGAATCCATTTTGTATTCATGGCAGCCATTTTCTCTGCTACATGCTGCCATGTGCTCACCATGTGCTCTGTCCTACCTTTCTGTTAACTGCTCTTGAAATCTGCCTAGTGACAAGTTATATTTAGCATCTCTTACTTTCGCACATGCTCAGTAAGGTCTGCAGCTGTTAGTCCTTGGAAACTGTTAGCTCCTCCTACCTGTCGACTGTGCATTTTCCACATGACCTTACATGTATACAAGTCTTGTTTCCATAATTGTACCATCTCCTTTTAGCCCCTGTGTGGGTATAAAAGGACCATGCTCACTCAGTTCAGTGTGCTACTTCAGACATTACCCAAGGGTGCTGTTTGAACTGTAGTACCACCTCATGAGGTTAATAAACTTTTGTCTTTTATTCCAGTTTCTGTGCCAACTTCTTCCTACATGGTCTGAGGACTTTGTGCAGAGAAAAGGTGAACCCCTTGCACTAGTAGGACTTGCTGAGGCTTACTTCAGCACCACCACTGGAAGATCTCCAAATGGAGCCAAACAGGAAAAGGAAAATGAACTATGCTTTCCAGCACCACCAATGCCCATGTGGTCATTTTTACGTAGAACATCAAGCCTCCCCAGATCCACCAACCTACAGGACAGCCTTTTCACAACTGACAAATACTGAGCTAACAAATGGCAGGAATAATCATTCACGGCCTATGCCCTTATGGTTACCAGAACCTCTAACAATGGGGGGAGGGGGTCAGTGTTTGGGGGTGTACTATACTGTATAGTATGACTGGGCAACCCTGCTGTGCAGTCCATTCACAAGTACCATCTTGAGTCCAGTCAGGTACATTTACTCAAACTTAAATTCAACCCTGGGTATCTCTGTCTGCGAGCAGTAAGAATTAGCAAAGAAACAATGTGTAAAGCATTTAACAACACCAAACAACAGAATAGGAAAGTCAGACGACAGGAAAGAATCAAGACACCAGGTTAGAACAATAGATTTGATTTTTAAGTATTTTTAGAAACCTTGATCACCAAAAACCACCAGACGGTTCCAGATTTTTAAAGAAATAAATTACTTTAGCAACAACTGCAAACAAGCATTGGTCAACAAAAACTTTGTAAACTTTTGAAAAGTTTGGAAAAGTTTTGGCAACTCAGACCTGAGTAGGACGACCAAGTCGAGGAGGACAGGGGTCCAGGGGGTCAAAGAGAATACTTTGCACAGTTACCTGATCACCAGAGTGTTTCTAGAGCAAGATCCAAACTTTACAGGATGACCGCCATAGATGATAATGTAGTGGTCCTGATGCTGAGGGATGCAGGTTCAAAGATGTTCAGGGATGGTCCGGCTGCTGTGCAGTCCATGGGGAGAAGTCTGGTCAAGTCCTTGGTCCACAGGTTGGTGGGGGCAACTCTGGCCATTGAGTTTACAGTCCCACAAAGTCTTCCTTGCAGGGTTCAAAGGGCTGCCAATGCAGAACTTGCGCTTTTTCAACACAGCGGTCACAGTGCAAACATTTGCTGAATGTTGGTTGGTGTTCCTGTTAGGTGACGAGTCCTGTCACAACCACCACTGACAAGTCCAGCAGACAGAGGTGTTCATTTTGGCTATCTTCTGCGGTGGCTATCAGAGAGGCGACTTGGGCTCCTGCAGCTTTATTGTTCCCACTGCTGTTCTGGGCAGCCAACCAACTGACCCTTAGAGTCTCTGCTTCAGCCTGGGGCCAAGGATCAGCATTTCCCTGAACTAGGCATACAGAACAGGGTCCAAACCCCACTAGCCCAATGTGCAGCAGATGCAGTGGCTCTGACATCGCAACTTGTCTTGTGCACTTCCAACGGGTGCAGAATGGTCTCCTTCTCGTCCTCTTTCAAGATCCAAAGAGGTGTGAGGGTCAACGTGCCATATTTATCCCAACAAAGTGCCCTCAGGGGACATCACAGTCACCTGCCAATAGACTACTGGGTTGGAGTGGAGATGCCAGCTGATAACCCTGTATTAGGCAATGGGGCTAACAACTTTGCCCATAGGAAAATGACAATTTGGAAGTATTGCTGTTGAGACATATCAAAATGTTTATGCCCCACTAAACAAAGTACAGCTCCGTGCCATAGGGCTCTCTGGTCCTTCCTTGATGAAACATACATGCAATGTTAAGGGGCAGGGTAGCTTTGCTATTAGTTTGAATGGCAAAGTAAAACTGACAGTGAACACACCATCCTTCCAGTCTGCAGTGGCCTGCAGGGTGACATTTTGTACCTCATCACACAAAGGGTGACATAAGCAGGGCCGCAGCCTGGAGTGGACACACTGCCTTACATGCCGAGGGTACCCTAGGTACCATATACAAGGGATTTATATGTAAGTCAGGCCTTGTCAATTGACTGAATACAATTCAACATATATTTTCCATGGGTTCAGAACACTGGCACTGAGGTCAGGTTAGCAGGCCTCAGTGCACTCTCAGAGTCGCAAAACCAGCAGCATCAGTCCAGAAATGTGGAGGTGAACATCCAAAAAGAGGCATTTCCTTACAGGGGGCATTTAACAGGCAAAGGAACACTCCTGCCACAGGCCGATGTCAACTCGAGCCAACAAGCAAAAGGAAAGTCCACTATGTACCCCAACAGTAACATCATTAAAAGTGTGATGTCTGGCCTCCCTCTGACCAATCAAAACACAGCACATCTTTCCCACCAGAGTATAACCGTGACACACAGCCAACTAATGACAGAAAAATTACAACGCACCGCAGCAACTGCCCTGACAGACATTCATGTGACTACTTATATTAGGCATACCTCGGTATAGGTGTTGGACTGACGGCCGGCCAAATGTTTCGGACACCTGAATCAGCTGGGGCTCCTCAACCAGAATACTGGCCCTTCCCCTACTTCTAAATGAGGGTGGGTACTGGGAGTTTGGAGAGGTGGAAGTCCCACTGATTATAGGTAGGGAGGCAGCTGTCAGTATGCCAAACTATTGATGAGGGCCTTAGTATCTGCCTTCAACCCTCTTACTCACATAAGGTATAGGGTTTTGGGGAGGGTTATGGCATGTTGCATAGGATAGGGAACAGTGCCAGTGCACTTTGCTTCAGCAATAACTCTAGGTCTCAAGACAGCGTTGGAGTTTGGAGAATGAAGGCTCTGAACAGCCCTGTGAAGTAGGTCAGATGGCATAGGTACAAATGCAGGGTACAACAGCCAACAGCGAAAATCATTTATGCACAGATGAAGATCATTTGCAGCAACCAGTGACATTTGCAGAGCCTGGAAGGAAGCAATCAGAACCCTCTGGGCCATATATATACTTTTTGACGCAAAACTGCGCTAACGCAGTTTTGCGTCAAAAAAATTAGCGCCGGCTAACGCCATTCTGAAGCACCATGCGGGCGCCGTATTTAATCAATGACGTTAGCCGGCGTTAGCCGCCGGCGCTGCCTGGTGTGCGTGAAAAAAATGACGTACACCAGGCAGCGCCGGCGTAGGGGGATATGGAGCTTGGGCGCCAAAAAATGGGGCAAGTCAGGCTGAGGCAAATTTTTCGCCTCAACCCGATTTGCGCCATTTCTTTCAACTCCCAACCCCCATTGAAATGACTCCTGTCTTAGCAAAGACAGGAGTCATGCCCCCTTGCCCAATGGCCATGCCCAGGGGACTTATGTCCCCTGGGCATGGTCATTGGGCATAGTGGCATGTAGGGGGGCACAAATCAGGCCCCCCTATGCCACAATTTTTTTTAACTAAAAATACTTACCTGAATGTCCCTGGGATGGGTCCCTTCATCCTTGGGTGTCCTCCTGGGGTGGGCAAGGGTGACAGGGGGTGTCCCTGGGGGCATTGGAGGGCACCTCTGGGCTCCTTCCGAGCCCACAGGTCCCTTAACGCCTGCCCTGACCAGGCGCTAAAAAACGGCGCAAAAGCGGCTGGACATCATTTTTTTGGACCCGCCCACTCCCGGGCGTGAGTTTTGCCCGGGAGTGTAAATACGGCGCACATGCCTCGGAGTCAATTTTTTAGACGGGAACGCCTACCTTGCATATCATTAACGCAAAGTAGGTGTCCACGCTAAAAAATGATGCAAACTCCATGGACTTTGGCGCTAGACGCATCCAATGCCAAAGTATAAATATGGAGTTAGTTTTGCGTCGGAATTGCGTCAAAAAAAAGAATAAATATGCCCCTCTGTGTCTGGCCAAAGCTATGTGCAGAAGGACTCATTGCTTGGTGGCAGGCACTAGGTGAGTCAAAAGTTTGGCGCTATTCCTGAAGAGTACACCAGGCCCTTTTTATTCAATGGCATGCCCCCTTTTACCGCCTGCTCTCAGCATGTGTTAAAAGTGACGAAATAAATTACGCAAGGAAATATCTTAGATTTCCTTGAGCCATTTTTTTTGGTGCCCCTAATCGGGTACACCCTCTTTGCATACCTTATGCCTGGTGGAGGCATAATGTAGAGCAAAAGGTTACAAAGTGACGCAATGCATGCATTTTGCCACTTCGTAAATAAGACATGGGTTTTTTGTCCTTCTAACGCCACATTAGCATAAACAAATTACGCTAATGTGGCGTTAGAATGGTGCTAGGGGCTCTTAAATTTGCCCTTATGTTTACAAATGTTTATTGCCTGCCCTAACCATTTCTTGCTTTATGACCCCAAAAACTGTCACAAAGCGTTGTTGCATGACATACACATTATAAGTGGAAGGAATGGCCCTTGGCCACCCCTTTTCCGTTGCAACCCATTAGGGATTTTAATGCCATTATTCAATTTATAATGACAGTTATGAATTGAAAGCATGTTTGTGCTTTGGCAAGTGAAACTGCAGGGCCAGCAGCACTGATTGTACCACTGACATAAGTAGCCCTGTAAACATGCCTCAGGCCTGCCACTGCAGTGTCTGTGTGTGCAATCTTGCACTGCCAATTTGACTTGGCAAGTGTACACACTTGCCAGGACTAAACCTTTCCTTTTTATACATGTAAGGCACCCCTAAGTTAGGCCCTAGGTATCCCCATGGGCAGAGTGCAGTGTATGTTAAAGGTGGGGCATGTACTTATGTGTTTTAAATGTCCTGACCCTGACAGTGAAATATTGCCAAATGTGTTTTACACTGTTGCAAGGCCTATCTCTCTCATAGGTTAACATGGGGGCTGTCTTTAAATGTTACTAAAGTGCAGATCCCCTTTGGGCGCAGATGGAAATGTGGAGTTTAGGGTCTCTGAGCTCACATTTTAAAAATACATCTTTTAGTGAAGTTGGTTTTAGGATTGTGTGTTTGAAAATGCCACATTTAGAAAGTAGGCATTTTCTTGCTTAAACCATTCTGTGACTCTGCCTGTTTGTGGATTCCCTGCCTGGGTCAGTTTAACAGTTGGGCTGTTTACACCTCTCTCTAAACAGTGACGTAAAAGGAGCTGGGGTGTAGCCCGCATATACTGATAAGCCATCAGTGCTGGAAGGGAGGGAAGGAGTGGTCACTCACACCTGAATGGGCTGTGCCTGCCCTCACTCCAACCTCCTGGTGTGTGTGGCTGGGACTGGCCTGGACAAGAAAGGATCTTACAAACACATGAGACTTTACTTTGAAGTTTGCCAACTTCAAAGGCAGAAATGTGTATATGTTTTGGAACCCAAAACCCCAGACTTTAGATTAATTCAAGGATTCAGGAGGAACCTCTTCCTGGAGAAGATCTGAAGAGCAAAGGAGAGGTGCTGCCCTGGCATGTGACTGTGCTGTGTTGGGCTATCCTGCTGTTTTTGTTTCTGCCTGTGAAAGGGGACAGAGACTGGACTTTGTTGCATTCCTGCTTGAGAAGTGACTCCAAGGGCTTGGAGTAGACCTTGCCTCCTGTTTTAAAGCCTCAGGGACAGCAAAGGCTTCACCAACCAGACTTGAGTCTACTTGCTGTGGATTTTAGCTTGCCAGAGGGTGCCATTCCAGTTCCTGGTCCCCTGGAAGTGAAATCCTGGAGAAAAGCCAGTCTAACGATACAGAACAACGCTGTTTGACTTTGCAAAGGACGCCACTGCCTAGAACAGCAACGCTGCTTGCCCCGAGGCCCTTGCAGAGTGAGACGGATCAGACGAACCTGTGAGCTGACGCCGCTACTCTGGAACTGCAACGCCACCTGCCCCGAGGCCATGGACCTCGTAGAAGTCTGACAACCCTGTAGGCCTTGCGTCACTTTATCCACTGATCCCGCCCAACTTCGCTTGAGTGTCGTAAGTCCAACGTCCATGAGGACCCTGCGCCATCGCAGCACCTGCGGCCCTGTGACATCATCGTGACCCTGTGCGGTTGCCCCGCAGCATTGTGACTACGCCGAACTTTGCATCTGCCGGAACCAAGGGACCGACTTCACCTCTTACGTTGCTTCACCTTCACCGCCCTATAGTGAGGACCCAACGCCGCTGTCCTTCTGCCCTGTGGCACCGGAACTGATGCCACATCAAACCTAGCAAAGCCACTCTCTCCGACTCCATGCACCGGCCTGTTTTATACTTTCCTAAATGGTGCCATTGGTGCCGCATTGTAGGAAACTACTGTCACTACGCTGCATAATACCAACTTGCAGTATTTGTGCCCCAAGACACTGTTTTCATACTTTTAAGTGCTAAATTTGTATTTTTTACTGTACATTGTGGATTTTTATTGTATTTGGTCTTGTTTATTTATATAAAATATTTACTATTTTTCTAAACCTGTGTTGTGTCATTTTGTAGTGGTTCACTGTATTACTGTGTGTGTTTGTACTAATACTTAACACATTGCCTCTGAGTTAAGCATGCCTGCACATGCCAAGCTATCAAGGGGGTCAGCGGGGGTTAACTGAGTGTGACTCTCCTTTACCCTGACTAGAGTAAAGGTCTTTGCTTGGACAGGGACTAATCTGACTGCCAACCAAAGACCTCATTTCTAACAACGGGTAACATATAGTGAGTGAAGGAGACTTGCACAGCAGGCTAATACAGAGAATAAGGTTAGAGAATAAAGATAGAGCTGTACTGTACTCTTCAAATACAGAAAGGTAGGCAAACATTGGCAAAGCCAAAGGTCAGGAGTTGTATTTCAGCCTTTCAGGATTGCAATCATTTTTGTAATATTTTCGTCAACGTTTATTATAACAAATTTAAAAAGAGGCAAAATAAATAACATGTATATCAAAAATGGCCCACTGTCCCACCAGTCCCCAGAAGTAGAAGGGACTACTTTATTTGAGGGTGACAACACAGTCCTTAAGTAGAAACATGTCACTCACACAGAAAGTAACCAATGACTGAAGTGGGCTGGCCTACTCACCCATGGCGATATGGTGTAGTGAGCAGAGGAAAGAGTAGATTATACGGTTAGAAACCAATTACTGAAAGAGGCCTTCTGATTTTTTCATATGCCAAGTAATTGGTACCTGCATATTGCTAATGCTTAAAATGTACAAATGAAATGTATTTCCGACCAAACCATTGAAACGAGACATGTTTTCGAGTTAATATGTTAAGAGATTTTAGGAAAAAACGCCCATTTTGTTCACTAGGCGAAACATAACATAATTTGGCGTGCTTTAAAGCTGGGAGCCATCATTCTTCGGAACGGCCTCCCTGTGCATTCACAAGGGAAGAAGGATAAATGATCTCTGTGAACCGAAAGAAACCTTGTTGATTTATTGTACACTCGCTAGTCTTTATGTATTGGAATAGTGGAAGTGAAACATCTGTGTACTAGTAGGTCAGAGTTACTTTTCGCTGTGTCGATTAAGTTTTATTTCTTCCTTTCACATCACCATAAATAAAAGAAAAGTAAAAAAAAAATAATGCACACCCAAATACTTTTTAAAGTGGTTGCTAAAAGAAATGAAAATCCATATCTGTCTTTCCTGCAGCACAGGCACCACTGTTGAACAAATCTGTCAACATGAAGTTCAACATATTTCGGATCCCTTGGGATGTCTAGATTTGATACATTGTTCGACATCAGCCTGTGAAAAAATGGCACTCGCTTATGAACTGATGGACCCATTAAAGAAGCGTGCAATGCTGATTGATGTCTACGTACGCATTGAATGAATTCTTAATAACTGCAGTAATTTGTAGAAACAGGCTAAAACAATTTTCCAACATCTGATCTTGCTAGTATAGCCTTATCGTACCCCGGATGAGAATATTTTGGTGTCGTAGTACTAGAAATGATTGAATATATTCACACCATAATCAGGCCTCTTCCGAGTGAGGTCACTCTTGTGCAAGTTGATATGAAGTATGA
The DNA here is from genome assembly GCF_031143425.1 of Pleurodeles waltl. Lineage (NCBI taxonomy): Eukaryota > Metazoa > Chordata > Amphibia > Caudata > Salamandridae > Pleurodeles > Pleurodeles waltl. The sequence goes on from NC_090447.1 coordinate 554,136,143, forward strand.
CAATTATTTTGTCAATTGACTGAAAAATATGTAATCTTAAGGGAATTTTATGGTATTCAGATTGGGCACAATTCACAAAGTGTTTTCTTTACCTAAGTGTCAGTCAGGTGCGTAAAAAGATGAGTTGGTGATGGTAAAACCTAAATCTCAATTATAGGGATCTTTTCGATTGAAAATTGCAGTCATGGCTATGCAGTCCACAGGTATAATTGATTTGCTCCTGTTGCCAGCATATGGATAGTGGTGAGAATATGGGTTGAGCCATCCAAAGAACAGCCATCTGTGCATTACAACTCCACCTGCATCATGATGGTCACATGACCTCTGAAATTAGGCAACCCCTAGTCCAGGCCAAAAAGCATACTGGGCAGCATTAACGCTGCAGGCAGACCATCACATTGAGCCAACCAGTGTCACAAAAACCAATGACCATTACCAGCCCCACCTGCACCACTGTACTCATGTCACACAAATCATCAGCCATCCCCATCAAGCTTATAAACAGGCAGTAAAGAATTGCCAACACTGACAGTCCCTGATAGCGAGCCAGCTAGTGGCAGAAAAGATAACTACATGCTACATGCCACTGCACGCCACACCCACATTCTCATGGTGAAGTGACATTGGAGCCAGTGCATCGCCCAGATAATCATCAAGCAGCACAGTATTCCCACCACTGGAAGATCCTCAAATAGAGCCAAACAGGTAGAGGAAAATGAGCTGTTTCCCAGCACCACCCGTGCCAGTACGGTCATTTTACCTCCGACATCAAGCCTCCCCAGATCAATTAACCTTCAGGACAGCCTTTTCAGTGCTGACAGTTCCTTAAATTGAGCTAACAAATGGCAGGAATAATGACCACACATTGCAGCATGGCCTGGGCCATTATGCTTACTGGACCTCAAACAATTGGGCCCATTTAACAAGGAGTGCAGCAGTCCTGCCACAGGAAGATGTCAAATCGAGCCAAAAATCAAAAAGAAAGTCCAGAACGTACCCCAACAGTACAACTGCTAAAAGTGTGATGTTGGGACTCTCCATCCGATCAAAACACAAAACAGCATTGCCAACAGCAGATAACTGTGGCATACAGCCAACTAGTGACAGAAAACTGACATCCCACCACAGCAGACAGAGCAGACAGAAGGTCATGTGACAAATTTATGTCAGGCATACCTCAGCTTAGGTGGTGGACGGGCAGCCGGTCAATGGTTTCTGACACCTGAGCCATTTGAGGCTTCCCCTCCAGAATCCTGACACTTTCCCTACCTCTAAATAAGGTAGGATACAGAGAGTTTAGAGATGTGGAAGTTTTACTGATTCACAGGTGGGGAGGCAGCTCCCACATTGCCAAACTACAGATGGGGACCTTAGTGTCTGACTTCAACCCTCCTAGTCACATAAGATATGAGGTATTGAGAAGGGTCGTGGCATGGTGCATAGAGTAGAGAACATTGTACTCCTTACTGGGGATGGTGGTACATGGGGATACAATGGATGGGCACTTTGCTTCGGCAATAACTCTAGGTCTCAGGACAGGTGTTGGAGTTTGGAGAATGAGGGCTCTGAACAGCACTGGGTCAAGTAGGTCAGATTGCATAGGTACAAATGTAGGGTACAGCAGCAAACAGACGACATCATCTATGCAGAGCTGAAGATCTCATAATTGTATTATTTTAGCATTGTGTTTTAACAATAATATATAAATGCTTACCTTGTCATGGACTGATTAACAGGATATGGGGTGTGTTTTGAAAACGAACCTTGTTTTCTCTTTTGTAGGCCACTTGATTTATCAGTTTTCTTAATTTTGATTATTTGGCCTGTGGTCTGAGGATCTGAAGAGGCAGTTGAATCCAGTGGTGCTGGAACAATTTTCGGAGTTGGGGTGTTGCCATCACTGAACAGTGTAGCAAATGAGCCACACCCATCCAGCAGGAGAGTGGTAAGTGTATAGTTTGTCGCTGGTGTGCAGTTTGGAGCATACTGTTGCAAATATATTACTAAATTATAGTGTGGTAGTTTACTGCCATTTACATACAGCGCATTTTCGATTGAAATGGCCACTAAATTTGCACATACATGAAGCATCACCGGGAAAAGTGTCTTCCATTCTTTTTTTACCTATTAAAATATTTCTTTTCAATACACTTCAGAATTACAAAAGAAAATGCTTTATTGTGATTCATTACTGCTGGTATATTCTGAAACAATTGTACAGCTCAGGTTGTGTTGTGTGTTGGAAAAACTGAACATCCTACAGCCTTTCCTTTCCCACTCAGCAAGATTGTCACATACTTCACAATACACAATTCTCTCACTTTGCAGTCAGAGAAAGGAAACTTCATTCTCCATGTTAAAAGAATAAGCAGCAATTTGTCTGAAGACACAGCCTAGACATTTGACCTCTATGATGAGATACATTTTAAATGAATCTTTATTGTTCATTCTTCTGAACCCAAGCATAGGTACTATGTTTGTGTGTGTGGGGGTGGCTGTGATTGAATCCACTTTATTAAGGAAGGTATTTTATCAACATAATTTTTAAGCCCATAGAGTAGAATTAATTACACCTCTGTCTCATTATTTAAACAGTTAGGATATTATTTCGTTCACTCTGACTTTAACAGAAATGAGACCCTCATCCAAAAAAAGAATCATTCTTTAACTGCATACATTTTCATTTCAAATGTTCTTCAGGTGTCTCACTGGGTCTGATTAAAACCACATTTATTACACTACAGATTTAATGTGGTACTTCATAGTGGATTTCCAATTTTAATTTAATATTTCCCATTTTGATCATATTTATCAATATATTGACCCATGATTCGTCTTCATCCAGCTACAACCCAGTAAAGATATGTATGACAAACATTCCAGTGCAAACAAGAGCTATTGCTGTAATTTGATTTAAGGGCCTCATTATAAGTCTGGCAATCTCAAGACCACCTGACTCATGGTGGCAGTCGGACTGCTGCACTCCTGGCGGTTTGACCACCGGATTACAACCCTGACAGTCAGACTGCCAGGGGACGGTTGCCACCACCAGGTACATGGTTCCCTATGGGGTGGCGGTGGTCGAAGTCATGGTCAGTTAAGGCGGCGCTGAGTTCAGTGCCTCCATGCTGATCATGAGTCCTCTTTCTGCCAGCCTTTTCATGGTGAGGTCCTGCCATGAAAAGACTGGCAGAAAGGCAGTGTTGGGGGACACAGGGAGACCACTGCCACCACCAGGAACCTGGTTCATGGTAGGGTGGCGGTTGTCAGAGTCGTGGTCAGCAACGGTGGCACTGAGTTCATCTCCACTGTGCTGATCACAAGTCCAGTTTCTGCCAGCCTTTTCATGGTGAGGATACCGCCAAGGAAAGTCTGGTGGAAACCCAGTGCTGTGGGCCACAGGGGGTCCCTGCCCTGCAATACCATGTTTTGGGCAGTACAGAGGCCCCCCTGCCCAGCACCCTCGGAAGGCACATTGTCTGCTACCACAGTGTCTATTCCGAGGGTGCTGGAAGCACCCTCTTTGCGACGACATTGACCTCGGCTCAATGAGGAACTGAGGCCAATGCTGCCACTGGGCTGACCGGCTGATATCAGAGGTTTCTGCCTGTCAGCCCAGTGGAAACTTTGTAATTGGCCTGGGGGAAACTGCCAGCTTCACAGCGGTCTCCTTTCCATGGGGCGAGTGGGCCAACGGTGGGCCTGCCAACCTAGTAATGAGGCCACAGTGAGAAAAAACAATGGCCGGATGACTAAACTGAGTTTTAACTTGCACTCTTACATTTCTTTTGTGGTGCGCAAGCCAGTGCTTGGGGCTAACAACTTTCATTACCATGATATGAAAGCAGGTTTGTGGAGGAGGTAATGTATGACAGGAATATTTGTGCATTTTTGTTATGATGCATTTCATTATGGTGGTGATGAGTTGTATTGCTTTTTTATGCTGTTATATTTTTGTGCTACATTATGGTATTGTGGAATCGTACACTGTAAAATGGTTGTGGCATTGTGTTTTATTTTCACTGTTTTGTTGTGCAGTCACCTGTTATGTTTTTGTTGTGCTGTATTTTGCTTAGCTTTATGTTATTGTGTATTTTTAATTGTGTTTAGTAATTACTTTAAAGATGTCAACAAATGCTGCAACCTTTCAAACCAAAAAGTGTCTTCCAGCCAGAGCTCACAAGCGCCATGGTGAGAGCAGAAACAAACCTCAAGGACCTCCCCAATTCCCAGATTGCTTATAGTCTCCAGATCTTGCAGGCTACACTCATCTACATCATGGTGGATTTTAATGTGGATTCTGATTCCCCCAGTGTGGCCTGCACTCAGGTGAAGCCTATTCCAGTTGTAGCTCCTACGGTAGCCCATCAGTGGTTTGAGGAGGCTGGGTCCTGTCTCTTGGATCCCATGTTTAGAACTAACCATGCTTCACTCTTTGGGATTTTCAACTTGCACTGAGTAGCATGGGGAAAAGACAGGTCACTTTCATATAGTCTTAGAAGAAACCACATGTGAGATGGCAGCTTATGTTGCATATTCCAAAAAGTTCACTGTTAATAGTATGCTTTTTGGCACTTGTCATATGGGCAGTCAATGGCAAGATAGTCCTGACAGAATTAAACATCAGTGTTGTGCAAATTGCTACTAGCAGGATGGGTTATTTTGATCATTCCCATCTAGAAAATGCAGAGGGCCTGAATGGGGAAACATTTGTGGGAAAACTGTTTCTATAGTAACCAAAGTGTCTAGGGGCATACTTATGGGCCCCTAGTGCCAGTTTGCACCACATTGACGTCATTTATTTTGACGTTAATGTGGCCCAACTACTTCAAAATCCTCTTGCCGTATTTACAGAGTGGTGCAAAGCATGCATTGCACCACTCTGTAACCCTTTGCTCTACATTATGCCTTATGCCAGGCGTAATGTATGCAAAGGGGTGTTCCCCTGTTAGGGGATCTGGAAAAATGGCATAAGGAAATCTATGAGATTTCCTTACGCCATTTTTTATGGCACTTTTAACTCAAGAGCAGGCATTAAAAAGGGCCTTCCATTCTTTATAATGGGGCCCTATGTACTCTGCAGGAATCGCACCAGTATTTTGGTGCTACTCCTGCAGAGTAGATCAATAGCGTCATGAAAGATGATGCTATTGCCCTCTACCCTGCGCCATGGTGCGCCGTATTTTAAATACGGCGCACACATGGTGGCAGTAGGAGGGTGCTAAAGGGTGCAAGAAAAGTGGTGCTGCACTCGGTGCAGCGCCGCTTTCCATAAATCGGCCCCTAGTTCCTTGGAGGTAAAACAATGTCTCACTCCTAAAACTTGCATGCTTGCTATCATTTTATCATTATTAAAAAGGGTCACTTCCAAGAAATCCTTTGGTCCAAACAAATGGTTCACTTACCAACAATTTTAGTTAACATCGATATATGAACAATTTAATGATGAATATTAAAAGCTTGCTTTCTCTACTTTTTAAAAACTTGGAGGTCAGACAGACTGCTATTGAATCAAACCTTTGTACAAAAAAGTAAGTGTAAGAAATTGGGTTACATTTTGACAGGGGTGAAACCCTACTCAAGCAGCAACCACAATCCCTGTCAGGGTGAAGTCAATAGCAAATCCTAAATTAACCTGTGCTCAACCATTGGGTAGCTTGGCACAGAGCAAACAGGCTTCACCCAGAGGCAATGTATGAAGTATTTATGCAACTTCTCAAACACTAATAATGTGAAAACACAACACAAAAAGCATCCCACACCAGCTTAGAAAACCAGAGTAAACTTCAATAAATGAGACAAGACCAAAACAACAAAAATCAAATCAGTGGCACCTGAGATACGCAGATGTAAAGATCGAATTGAAAATGCACCAAGCAAAAGGTGGCAACTGCGGATATCTGGTTGTGCTCGACCAGGTACAAATCACAAGTTCAGGCTGACAGTGATGAAGCACGGGCCAGCTACAGGGACTCAGTTAAGGCCATTGAAGAAAAGTACTTTAAATACAGGTTGTCAAACATTGCCAGGTCCTTGATTGAGGATGCTTCACAGTGCCAAGGTGATGCACGGTCCGGGCTGGAGATACGTTACACAGCATTGGTTATGGAGAGCTCCGAGGCTGTGATGTGAGGTTCTGTGTTGTCATTAAGTATGCCGTTGATGAAGGGCTTGCATTGTTAGAGTCTGTGTTGAGGATAAATCACACAGAGGTGGTTCCAGTGAGGCTGCAAGGGCAATGTGAAGTCCTTGTGACTAGTAAGTACACATTGCAGAGGTGATGCAATGATTCTTCTGACTCCTTGATGATCTGACAGAACACCCCTGGGCCACTTCCAAGGGTCCAAGACTGGGGGGGTACCACTTGATAGGGTAGGACTCACAGTTGCAGAGTCCTGGTGCTGGTTACAAGAGATTAGTACTTGGAGTCACTCTGGTGATCCTAGGTACAGGTTGCAGGTCCAGTACTTCTCACCCAGGCTAGAGGGCAGCAGGGCAGCAGTCCTTCAGACCGGCAGTCCAGCAGAGTGGCAGTCATTTTAGCAGCACATCAGTCCTTCTTAGAGTATCCCACAGGCCAGAAGTGTACTGAAGAGTTGGTGTCTGATGTCCAATGTTTATACCGGGTGTCTTCTTTGAAATAAGAGGAGCTTCTAGAGGACACCCTTCAACGTGCACAGGAATTCCTACCTCACCTGCCCTCACACCTGGCTAAGCACAGGGTGTATGCAGCCATTTGTGTAAAGGCAGGACACAGCCTATTCAGATTTCAGTGGGGCTGTGCCCAACTACTCCTCCATCCTAGTGATTGCTCACCTAGGCACAGTTAAGCTCTCTTTTCTGTGTGGCTATCTGTGAGGAATGCACTAAGACCAACTGCCAATTTGAAAGCTACCTTTATTACATGTACAAGGTAACCACAATGTTATTCACTTTTAGGACATGTAAAACTTGTAAGTAGATGTCCCACTTTTCAAATACATTGTACGCTGACCTCTGTGCTGTTTAGGGCCTACCCTATGGGTGACATAAGTATTAAAAATATGGTTTTGGCCTGGAAAAAGGGCCAAGTTGAAATGGCAGTTCAAAATTACACATACAGGCTGAAATGGCAGGCCTTAGACATGTCTGCAGGTCTACTTAAGTGGGTGGCACAATCAGGGCTGCAGACCCACTAGTAGCATTTAATTTACAGGCCCTGGGAACAAGTGGTATCACTTGACTAGAGGCTTATAAGTAAATGAAATATGCCAATTGGGGAGAAACTAATCTTACTATGTTTTAAGGAGTGAGCACATACACATTAGCATTGGTTAGAAGTGGTAAAGGGCACAGAGTCCCAAGGCAAACAAAAACAAGATCAGAAAAATATGGAGGAGGAAGGCAAAAAGTTTGGGAGAGAAGACAACCATACAGCTGACAGGTCTACCATGTGTCCTTCCAAGCTGAAAGTGGGGAGAAATGCCCAACCTTTTGGGAGTTCTCATCACCAAGGTGGAAGAATCTGGATAGACCATCAACATCTGCGTGGTCTGTCCCAGAATGGTGTTCCTCCCTAAAGTCTGTTCCCTGTAGGGAGATGGATCACCTCAGCAGTATGGGGTTTTCATCCCTCATTTGCATGAGCCATCTGAGGGGCCTGTTGTGTGTCTCAACCCAGAAGTGAGTCCTGAACATATATGACCTCAGCTTCTTCAGTGCCCAGACCACAGCAAAGGCCTCCCTTTCAATAGCACTCCACCTGAGTTCCAAAGGAAGTAACCTCCTATTGATGAAGGCTACTGGTTGGTCTAGATCCTCCTCATTTAACTGTGCTAAGACAGTGTCTATGCCAGGAAGCATCTGTCTGGACATTAGGCAGTCCAAAGACCCCCAGCCTTGCGGTGGCGGTTGGACCACTGCAGCTATGGCGGTCCAACTACCACATTATGAGGTTGACTGGCAGATCCACCAACCTACTCCCATCCCCGCCAGGATCAGTGATCCCGACGGGCTGACAGTGGTCCTGTTTGCAATCCACCAGGGTAGCAGAGAAGTTAGCACCGCCCTGCTGACTACAACCTTATTCTCTGCCAGCCTTTTCATGACAGTCTGGTGGAGAACAAGTGCAGGGGGCCGCAGACAGTGTGCATTTCAAGGGTGGTGGTGCACCCTGCATTTGGCAGCATTGCCACCAGCTCTGTTATCAGCTGGGCACAATGCTGCTGCAACTTTGCAACTGGGCTAATGGGCAGGAACCTTGGTTCCTGTCCGTCAGCCCCTTGGGAAAGTTGTAGTAGGGCCGATAGGAAGACTGCCACCTTGATGGCGTTCTCCTCAGCACCGTCTGGCGGTTGGATTTTCCGATCGCTATCTTCGTAATCGGGCCCTAAATTCTTTATAGATGTGACAAGCCTTATTGCTCAACTTCTGTACATATGGCTTCTTTAAGGGTGTCAAAAGCTTTCTTGCAGGCTTCTATCCAGACTACATTTCTGGGCTGCTTCTTAGAAGTCAGCTCAGTTAATGGGGCCATGGTGGTGCCATATCCCTTAATAAACCTTCTATAATGTCCTGTGAGGCCCAAGAAAGCTCTCACCTCAGTCTGTGTTTTAGGGAGGTATCAGGGCAAAATGGTCCCAAACTTGATCTGGAGGGGCTGCATCTTGCCCCCGCCCAAGGATGTGGACCAGATATACCATGGACCTCTATCCGATCTAGCACTTACTGGCCTTGATCATCAGGCCTGCTTGCTGCAGGACCTGAACCAACTCCTGGAGGTTGTACATGTATTCCTCACAGCTGGAGCTGAAGAATAGTTATGTGATCTAGGTAGGTGAATACACAAAATGCCCTAATTCCGGCTAGGACCCTGTTGACCAACCCCGGAAAGGTGGCAGGAGCATTCTTTAGGCCAAAGAGCATCACCTAGACCTTGAAGTGGCCCTCTGGAGTCAAGAATGCAGAGCTTTCTTTTACCGCCCCTGTCAAAGCAATCTTCCAGTGTTTGGACAAAATATCGGATAACATTATGGTGCTGCAGAAATAGTGTGTCAAAAATATCGGGACTCTTCATATATCATAATAAGGAATATTGAAATTTAAATGTTGTTTTCAATTTCAATGTAAAAAATATCTATGTAGTAAATAACATTAGATGTAATATTGTTTATATTGTTAAATAGTATGGAATCTATTGCTTTTTTAATATATGTGCTCGTAATTTATTTATTTTTTATTTTAGAAGTTTTTTCATTCAGTGAATTGTGTACATTTCAATTTTAATTGTTTTAATTATTGTTTTCATTTTTACTAGTGGGATATTAGGTTAATAGGGGATAAGGTTGGTAAGATTTTTAAAAAATCTTTAAATTTTTACTTTCAAATTTGAGTTATAATTTTTAAGCTATGCAAATTATTTTCGTAATTGTAAAATGTATTTTATTGTATTACGTATTTATTTTATTTTTTAATATTGTATATGATATAATCCATACTTTAAAGTTGTTTTAAAAAAATAAAAAGGTGAATATTTTCAAACAATATTGTTTTTTAAAATTTTTACAAAGTTTTATATTTGAATTTATTTGGATGTTCAAGTTAAAAATATGCTAATGTTTTTATAACATTCATATAATTTCTAAAACATTTAAAATGTTGAAAATATTTAAATGTTTTATACAATTTATTTAGAAAATAAGTGAATGTGTAACAAATAAAGTTTATGAATGGTATTATTTAAACATTTGAAATATTTATTATTAAATAAAATGTAATTGTATTTCTTAAATGTAAGTTTGTATATAAAAGTTAGCATTTTAAAATAGCGTATTATAATATTCTTATTTTTAAAATATAAAAATGTAGTAACTTGTGATAATAAATACTATTAATTGTGTATTGTGCATTTTAAAAATATGACATTCTAAGTCAAAATTGTTAGTTTTATCTGGATTAAAAAATATACTTTGTAGTTTTTTATATCTCAAGTTGGTTTAGATTGGAATGGAAATTAGTAAATGTCATCCCTTTAGTGTCCAACAACTTCCCCATGTTGGTTTAATATGGAGTAGGAACAGTAATTGTCACCCCTTTAGTGTCTAACACCGTCTATGAGTTGGTTAAGTTTGGAGAGTGAATAGTAAATGTCACCTCTTTAGTGTCCAACACCTTCCCCAAGTTGGTGTAGGTTGGAAGGGGAATTGTCAGAGTCACCAGATCCTCCGGGTCTGCGCACGTTCCCAACATGTCCACCACAAGACAGCTCCAATACTCTGATTAGAATGTCACAGAGTCTAAGAGAGTCCAAGTGGGGAAAAGGGGAATTAGGATGGGAACAGCTGGGAAGGAGACCTGTAGGAAACAAAAGGTTAAACACACACAATATCAAGATTATATCACATTAAACTTTTACTAGATAATGATTCTAAGCATTGTCATACTGTAACCATGGATAATTTAAGCATGGACTAAATAACTAGGCCTCCGGACAGCTGGTTACCTGGGAAGAAATTAAGAATGATTAATACAACTTCTCAATGAATCTCTTAATTAAATGTTACACATTGACTAGAAACATAAGAACCCTCTAGAATTATGTTTTCAAAATCAAACATAGTCTTTTTGCATGAGGACAAGGAAATAATCTCAACGTTTTCTGGAATACCATAGGAGTTAAATTAAGGGATTTATTATGCACAAAAAATTTAACATCTAGAATTCTAACACATAGGCCCTCATTATGACATTGGCGGGTGGCTTCAGACCACCTGCCAAGATCTGACCGTTGGGCGACCGCCAATGCAGCCGCACTCCCGGCGCGGTCATTTTGAGATCCCTGCTGGGCCGGCGGGCGGAAACCTGGTTGCCGCCCGCCGGCCCAGCGAGGATCTCGGCCGCAACAGTGTTGCGGCCGTGCGTCAGGTGCAGTTGCACCCTTTGCGCTTTTCACTGTCTGCTATGCAGACAGTGAAAAGCTGCACGGGGCCCTGTCAGGGGGACCCTGCACTGCCCATGTCAGTGGCATGGGCAGTTCAGGGGCCCCCGGGGCCACGCGACTTCCCGTACAACCAGCCTTTTCCTGGCGACCGAGGCTGGCGGTCGGGGACTCGTAATCCCCTGGGCACTGGCGGATTATCACCGTCGGGGCAAATGTGGTGAGAAACTGCCGGCCCCGGCGGTGCGACCGCGGCGCTTCCGCCATGGTCGTAATGACCCTGGAAGCACCGCCAGCCTGTTGGCGGTGCTTCCGTCAAAACAGCCCTGGCGGTCTTGGACCGCTAGGGTTGTAATGACCCCCTTGGTCTTTAAATGCAGAAACATGAATTGCGCACATTGCTGATTTCAACAAGAATATGCAAATGCCATGAAATGATCGCGCACACTGCAAGCGATGTGAAACATCAAGTTTTAATTGCAGGAGAGAATTGCGCGTCTTGCCGATTCGAATGTCACCTTGTAAATGCCAAGAAATGGTTGCGCACAATGAGTATCAAGAGTTAAACACAAGGAATGAATCACGTGTCTTGCCGATTCAAATGCCACAATGTAAATGCCATGAAATGGTAGCGCACAATGAATATCATGAGTTAAGCACAAGAAATGAATCGCGCGTCTTGCCGATTCGAATGCCACCCTGTAAAGGCCATGAAATGATAGCGCACAATGAATATCATGAGTTAAGCACCAGAATTGAATTGCGCGTCTTGCCGATTCGAATGCCACCACGTAAATGCCATGAAATGGTAGTGCACACTGAATATAACAAGTTCAACACAAGAAATGAATTGCGCGCCTTATTACACAAGAAATTAATCGCGTGTCTTGCCGATTCGAATGCCACCATGTGAATGCCAAGAAATGGTAGCGCACAATGAATATCAAGAGGTACACACAAGAAATGAATCGTGCGTCTTGCCGATTCGAATATCAACATGCAAATGCCAGAAAAAACCCAGAGTACATTCACACGCACAAGGTAAAATCTTTCATCATGAAAATTAGGCCCAAGAACTCGAAAGCCTATGAGAACGGGATCGGGGGCCCAGCCTGACCTCCGAATTACCGCCCTGATCAAGGATCACCAATGTAATGAAGTGCAAAGGCCTGAAAGATCAAAGTAGGCCTCCAGAACAGGAAGTTGTTGCTGCTCTGCACCGGGACCTCTGAATAGTGAGCACGTGGAGCTGGGCTGGCTCCCTTATATGGAGTCTGGCCTAGCCCACAAACCACACCCAGTCATGTTGCAGAGAAAGCTTCTAGAAAGTCCTGGAAAGGGACCACAACCTGACACACTCTGAAAGCCTGCAGCAATACATTGCAAATGAACAGTATTTATAAGCACCTTGAAAATAAGTCTTCAGGATTAAACTCTGCAATGCAAAAGGTTAAACAACAGCATATCAGCATAATGCATGGATTACGTTATCTCATCAGTGCAGTGTTTTTGCACTCCAGTCGCCCGTAGAGCGCGCACTGCCCTGATGTTGACAGGAATCATAAATGTCACACCTTCACTTTTCAGCACCTTCCCCAATATGGTTAGGTTAGAGTAGAAATAGTAAATGTCACCATCCTAGTGTCCCAAGTTACTTTAGAATGGAGTGAGAATAGTAAACGTCAATTCTTTAGTATCCAACACCTTCCCCAGGTTGGTTTACATTGGAGTGGGAATAGTAAATGTCATCCTTTTAGTGTGCATAACCTTCCCAAGTTGGTTTAGGTTGGAGTAGGAATAGTAAAATGTCAACTTTTTAGTGCTTAGTTTTTTTTTACAACATTTAGTAAAATAAAAAGATGTCACACATATTTTTTAAAATGCATTTTTGGACCTTTTTTATTGTACAGTTTTGCATTTTGTTAAATATATTGTCAAATAAAAATAATAGTAATTATAAAGTCAAATAAATCAAATATTTTTTTAATTTGTAAAAAAAATTACATAAACTATATTTATACATATTTATGTAATTTACAATTGTGCATGTAATTTTACAATATATATCATTTTTACATACTTTTATGCATTTTAAATAATTATTTAACATATTTCTAATTACCGTATTTTCCGGCGTATAAGACGACTTTTTAACCCATGAAAATCTTCTCAAAAGTCGGGGGTCGTCTTATACACCAGGGGTCGTTTTATAAGCTGGTATACGGCCCAACCCCTATATTTTAACAGGGAAAGTAGGGGGTCGTCTTATACGCCCAGTCGTCTTATACGCAGGAAAATACGGTAGTTTATAATAAATAATCGTATATATTTTATACAAATATTAAATTCATACTTCACACATTTTGTAAAACAAATTATAACACTGTTTGACATGCCTAACATTTTCAATATTTTTTTGCATTTTTTACGTTAATGACACATTTTTAATGTATTTCCCAAATGATTTTTAAAGGGAAATAGGGCCTGATTCTGAGTTTGGCGGTTGGACAGCCAGACCGCCAAGTTGGTAGTCCCAAAAAAATTGCTATGTTGGTGGTCTTACAGACCGCCCCATTAAGAGTTATACAGGTAGGATCGCCAACCAAAAAAGGCTGACCAGCAGAGGCGCAGAGGCCTGTAAATAGGCAGTCCAACCTACAGCACCAACAGCACAGCGACCAACCACTGACCGTATTGCAAGTCCAAAGTTGCAGAGGGGGCACCCATTGCAGTGAGCCAATGGCGGTCTGAACCACGGCGGTCCACGGTCACCAAAGTAATACACAACTTCACATTGGATGGATTTGAAAACAACACAGCTGACACACATTGCCACACTGGACAAACCAGCAAAGTACACTATAAACCACACCCCTTCGTACACTACAATCCTCTGCATTTAAAATGTCAAAAACTGAAGCCAGAGCAAATTCTTCACCATACAGCACACATAGTAGGCACCACTTCTTATTCACCATCTCTTTTCACATCCAGCACCCAGCACACACTTTTGTCCAGTCACACCCTTTTGCACTACTCCCCTTTAATGAGTCACGGTCACCCTTGTTTTCCACCATGACACTTATTAAAATTCCAAGTTTCACTGATAAAGTGTTAAGAGCCTTGGCAATCCTGCATCCTGAGGGCTTCACAGGACTACCTGGGGGAGTGGAGTCTGGTAAGTCACTACATTAAAAATGTCACCAAAATGCCAAGTGATGCATGCTCACTGCTTCCCTTTTGCCACCTTTACTGCCACTCCATTCACCAGCTCAGTGTCCACCTGTCTTAAGAGCCTTGTCTGCTATCTCACAATTGAAGTAGACTCACCTGGGGGAAAAACATCTGTGTATAGTGTGTGTATTACAGGGACTGACATGACTTCAGCTCCCAGCAGGCACTGTTACTGTTACTCCACTCAGCCATCCCAGTGTTTCTTCTTCCAAACACCCTTGCTTGTCAACCCCCAACTGAAGTGTGCCCACCTGGGTAGGGTAATATTTGTATGGTGTGTGTAGTCAGGGACTCACATGACTGCTAAGGCCAGAAGGCACTGTTACTGATAATCAAACCACCAGCACAGTGTGCCCTCCTCCAAATACCCTTGTTTGGTAACGCCCAATTGAATTATAATTGCCTGGGAGAATAACATTTGTATGGTGTGTGTACAAGAGTGAGTGACGTGACTGCAGCTCCCAGGAGTCCTTGTGTCTGTAACTCTAGTCACCAGCCCAGCATCCACTTGCCCCCAACGCTAGTTGTATTGAACTCTCAAATTCCATTTACTCACCTGGGAGATTAACATTTGGCTAGTGTTGGGAAGCATAGGGAGTGACCTGAAAGCAAAGCCCAATGGCCCTGTTTTGCTAGCTCCAATCACCAGCCCAGGGTCCACTTGCCCCAATCCATCTGTTAGTGAACTCTCAAATTAAGTTTACTCACCTGGGAGGATAACATTTGACTAGTGCTGGGAAGTAGAGGGAGTGCCCTGAATGCAAAGCCCAATAGGCACTGTTCAAGTGACTCAAAATAGCAGAACAGCGGTCACTTTTCCAAAAAACCTTGCCTGCTAACTCTCAAATGATGTTTACTCAGCTGGGAGTGGCCAAGAAACAGATCATGCTCAACTCAGAGATGTCACTGGCCACCTAGCTCCATCATGAACTACTAACCTAAGATGAAGCTATTGAGGACAGGAATGACAGCTCACCCATTGTGCATTAAATATGATCACCAATGGTATTGGCAGCAGACACATTCATTATGCAATGACCACATGATGACTCCAATCACATTTACAACAAACTCCTGGGCCTGCCTGCTTAAAAAATCAACTGGGCCACAAAAAGGTCAAAGCCACATCCTGCCCAGTCACGGTTTTGATTGCATCATGTAATTATGAGCCCATCCTCCCAAGCGCTGATGACCTCCTAAATCGAGCAGCTGCTTGACTTAAATGGAATTGGCATGTTTCACAAATGTCAGGTTAATACAACCAACAGCATGGGTACCTGTCACAATAGGATAACCTGCAAATCAACTATGTACACAGGCATTGCAAAATACCACTGTAATGTTTTGGAGGTAGATGTCACAATACAACCTGTAACATTGCATCTTTCACATGAAAATGTCGACCTGCCACTGGGCACACAGAGACCACAGATGAGACTGCCACTACCACCTTGGTTGAAGCCCTAATTGAAGAATACACTTCTGAACATTTGGATGTGGAGGACAGTTCAGGCTCATCTGGGCAATCTGATCCCTAATGTGAGTCTCACTGTGGCCACATCAACACCTCCCAGCCTGGATGCCATAACATCATAGGCAACCATTCACCCCCGCCACCCAACCTGTGTCTCTAGGACAGTGGCAACCATCTTGTCCTCCAGTTTAGGATCTTGATTAACAGCACAACATCTTGGACAATGATGGTCCTGGAACCATTGTGAGTGGGAAACCTGTGCAAGGCACAGGCCCGTGGGGATAGGGTGCATGGGAGGGATGTTGTGGGCCAGTGGAGTGAGGTCACAGGGATGCTTCTGGCTGTGACACCCTCAGCCACATCTTGGGGGTCTATCAGGATTCCCAAGATGTGATGGACCTGGTACTTGCAGAGCTCTGGGAGATCAAGCAGTTGCAGAGGGGTATCCATAGGGATATGCTTCAACACTGTGAGGCCACCAATTCCAACCTGGCCTCCCTAGCAGGGGTGTCGAGAGACATTAACACTACTCTGATCAGGGATCATCAAGAACAATCTACCTCTTCCTTAGGCGCCGTAACACTAGGTCCTTCATCGGTGCCAGCCACTGGAAGGGAGCCCTATCAGGGGAAGAACCCACCACAGACACCCCTGCCTATGTAGCAGCAGATCACCCCCACCACAAGCGTGAACCTCCAGCAAAGAATCCAGGAGGTATGGATGGCAAGACACTCACCACTCCCAGCAAGTGACCTCTTCCTAAAGGACCTCCTTTGTGTGCCACATATCCACTCTGTTGACTGTTCTTCAACCAGCTTCCATTTCCTATGGGAGGAGTATACTGGACTTTGGGCAAACAATTGTGTGGCATCTATTCCAATATTTGCATCCACCATGAGTGAACCTTTCAATGTTTATTTGATATTTCAACCAGGCATCAATACACTTTTAAAGCACACTTTTTCAATAAATTCACCTATCACAAAACCATTGTTTGTTTGCTTTTGTTCCACATTTTGCTATTTAGAGATATAAGACCATGTGAAGTAAACGAGGAAGACACAAGATATTCATGCAAGGAGGGATATGTAACAGGTACAGTGTCCGGCTGAGGATACTAGCAACACACACACTGCTACAAGTGTCTGGTCACACCCAACATTTTATTGCACTGTACAGTACAACACATAGGCTGTCCATATGGCTGGACTGTCATAGCCAAGAATGTCTGACTCATATTGTGTCTGGGTAGATATGACAAGGTACAGTCCCTCCAGACCACAGAAGGAAGGACATTGTCAGATATTGTCCACTATAATAGGCAAACAGAGAAGAGAATGGTGTCACCAGCTTGAGCCTTATCACATACCAAACCAAAGAAATCCAATAATCACATAAACCAAGGTACAGACAGAGGGCAGTACAACAGTCCCTGGTCACAGGTCCATCATGATCCAATGACAATGAATCTGGTGGTATGACACAAATATATCTCAGTGTTGTGGCACAAGGCACTGTGGCCTGCCATGATGAAACATATCTACAGCTACATACAGGTCATACAAGAAGAGTATTTAGGCTATGTGAAGGGTGAATGGTAGGCTTGCACTTGTTGATAACATATTTCATGCCCACATAATCACACACATGATGCAATTGGCCCAACACAGCACAAGAAATCTCACCACAACTGTCGTCAAATCCCTCCTGCCTCCCTCGGATGACACAAACACCGCAGCACGTAATCTAAACGCATGGATCAACGAATGTGCCAACACTCTAGCCCCCATTCGTCTGACATCAGCCAAGTGCATACCAAAGGAAGCCAGTCACCACTGAACTCCAAGAATCCAAACACACTTGCAGGTGCCTAGAGAAAAAAAGAAAGAATAGCCAAACCAGCAAAGACCTCGCTTCCTTCAGAACAGCAACCACCATCCATCGCCGACACATCAAGAATGCAAGAAAGAATGCACTCCGGGAATGCATCAACTCCTCCACACACAACATGAAGGAACTTTTCTCAGTCATCAACGAGTTCACAAATCCCCCTCCAAAGCCACCAGCATCCCCCGTCGCAAGACCTCTGTGACAAACTCACCACTTTCTTCCACCACAAGATCCAAGACATCTGACAGCTTCCTCCTGGAAAACCAACCCAACACCAGAACGAAAGACCGACCCACCCCCCAAGAACCCACCCAGACCATCCATAGCTGGTCCACGCTCAACAAGGAGGAAACAGAAAGCATCATGAACAGCACCCACTCCAGAGCCCCATGTACCCTTTCCCACACCGCATCTACCTCAGAGCCAGCACATCCATCGCCCCAAGCTCTGGAACATGATAAACCACTCCATCAACACTAGCACCTTCCCCAAGTACTGGAAACACGCCAAAGTATGCCCTCTCCTGAAGAAACCCTCGGCAGACTCATCAGAACTAATGAACTTCTGGCCCATCTTGCTGCTACCCTACCCGGTTAAAGTACTGGAAAAAGCCATCAACACACAACCACAAAATTTCATTGAGGTCAACAACTCTCTGGACAGCTCCCAGTCCGGGTTCTGCAGTAGCCACAGCACGGAGACAGCTCTTCTTGCAGCCACCAATGACATCCAATCACTTCTAGACTGCAGCCACACGGCAGCACTCATACTCTTCGACCTCTCAGCGGCCTTGAACTTGGTCTCCCACAGCACCCTATGCACCAGACTCCACGATGTAGGATTCCATGGAACAGCCCTGAAATGGATCCACTTCTTCCTCTCTGGAAAGACTCAGAGTGTCAGGCTCCCCCCCTACACATCTAAAACCACAGGATTCAGCTGCAGAGTTTCTTAAGGATCCTCTCTAAGTCCAACTCTTTTTAACTTATACATGGCCCCACTCGCATCCATCGTCAGAAGCCACGGTATGAACATTGTGTCATACTCTGATGACACTCAGCTCATCATTTCCCTCAGCGAAGACCCGAACACAGCCAAAAGGAATTTCCACTCAGGAATGGAAGCTGTCGCCAGCTGGATGAGAGAAAGGTGCCTCAAGCTCAACTCTGACAAGGCAGAGCTCATCATTTTTGGAAATACCAACTCAGTTAGGGACGACTTCTGGTGGCCCACTGACTGAGCACACCCGCAACCTAGGCATCATCCTCAATTCCTCCCTATCCATGACCCAACAGGTAAACTCAGTCACCTCCTCCTGCTGGCACACCCTCCGCAAACTCTGGAAGATTTTCAAATGAATCCCAGCAGACTTCCGCAGGACTGTCACCCACGCCTTAGTCACAAGCAAGCTTGACTACGGCAATGCTCTCTATGCTGGCACCACAACAAGAAACATAAAAAAGCTGCAACCAGAATGTCGCCACCAGACTTGTCCTTAACCGCCCATGCCAAGAACATAGCACCTCAGGACCATCCACTGGTTCCCGATAGAAAAACTAATAATGCTCAAGCTACTCACCCACACGTACAAAGCCATATACATGTTGAACCGGCCTACCTGAACCACCTGGTATCCTTCCACACCCCTGCCAGATCCCTCCTCTCCACTCAACTGGCTCTGGCCACTATCCCTCACATTCGAAAAACCACGCCGGAGGACGATCCTTCACCTACATCGCAGCAAAGAGCTGGAACAACCTGCCCCTATCCCTCAGACAAAGTCCATCGCTCACCATCTTCAGGAAGAACCTCAATGTGGTGCTTCCCAAATGAGGCTCCACCCTCCCTCCGCACATTGGGACCCTCACGGGCGAGGAGCAGCACGCCACAAAAACTGATTGATTGATTCGAAAAACAAATATAATATCCACTTCAGGCCTTTCAACCAAACACTGTTCAAGCTGCCTTGGCATAGGTCTCATACACCCCAAATCTGTGATCTACATTACCTGAAACAATCTATGTCCACTTCCTGTGTCGGAACAGCATCAGATACCTGCGGATGTCACAAATCTGAAATGCCCACATGAGGATGAAATGGTGAAGATACTTGGACAAAGACAAAACAAGGGGTATCAGCTTGAAAATATACCTATTACACAAACCACATAGCATGCATCTGGAAAGAAAATTACGAAGCAGCTAAATCAAGGTGGGGATATGTCAGAGGCTATCTCTTCAAGTACCCTTCGGCTGAATTTTGGAGAGCATTGGCTCTCTAGTGTTTTGCCGCATATTCTGACAACTACAGTTGTTCGTACAGTCAGTCATTACATCAAATAGCATACTTACTCTCAAATAAAGTAGCTATTGATGAGATCTTCCCTCAAGTCAGCTCTTTCTCTTACCACTGTCATCCTCACTTGGCATTTCAGGAGGGTCACCCTGAATAGGATATTCCTTTGCAGGAAAATGTTGCGAGCATGCAGCATGCCACAATGATCTGAGTAGAGAAGGGGTCCACTAATGCAGTCCAGACACTGAAATCTGGCCTATAGGAGGACAAAAGCCTGCTCATCTACTCACCTTGTCCTTCCATGGGCCTCATTGAAGCACACCTTCTCTGGCGTAGTTAGATTCCTAAGTGGCATTAACAACCAAGGAAAGATTTGATATGCAGATTCTCATTTTAAGGATTGAGACATATGTGCAACAAGTCCTCTCATCAGAATTGTGGTACCAGACATTGCACAAATGCAAACAAGACAGGTGTGACTTACCAACCAGCCAGGCCCTCTCTGGGTACAGTCAATGCATGAGCTGGGGGATAGTGCTGTTCCGCATAATGAAAGAATCATGGACTGAACCCAGATAACGGCCACAGACCTGTGAAATGTATAGCTCCGCAATCATACAACTTGGACGTTAATGGAATGGAAGTTCTTTCTGCTGCGGTATACTTGTTCATTGACCTGCGTGGGACCAAAATAACATGTGTGCTTTCAATGGCCCCCACCACATGCAGGATGCGTGCAAAACCATAAAAGGCAGCCCTCACTTGGGCTAAATTATCATGTTGGGGAAACTGGATGTAGGTATCAATGAGTTTGAATATTGCTGAGGGGACATCCTTCAACACCAGACTGAACATAGGTTGGGACATACCATCAGCTATAGCCACTGTGTGTCGGAAGGACCCTGTGGCTAGATACTGACATGACTTGTGCGATGGGTGGTATGCTGGTTGGGTAAGTAATAGCTGGCATCAGATCTGGCTCTAATTGATGACATAGGTCCACTATCGCTTGCTGATTCAGATGGTAAAGGAGTATTATATGGCATTCTTCCATGGTCTGTAGATCTGGCAGTGGAGGGTAGACAGGTGATAGTCGCATCCTCCCTCTCCCTGGGTACCTATATTTGACAATAAATAATTTCTGACATTAGTCATTGTGTCTCCAGCTACATAGATGGTGCATGTAAATGATAACATGTGGCAAGACAATTTAGAAGGTGTGGATATTGCAATCAATACACATCACAGTTGCTAATAACACAAGAGTCACGTGTGACCCTCTTGGTTTGCCACACATGTGTCCATATCATCTATATGGACCTAAATAAAAAAAAATGCATCACAAATGCCCGTCGAAATGTGACTGGATGTCTTCACCACAAAATTGACCTTTGACAGGGGTAGACTGTTCCCCACTGAAAATTGCCATCTGTGCCCTGCAACATACTACAATGTTGTTTGAGTCGTAGGACCTACATGACAAGACAGGATAAGCAAGTTTGCATGCTCAAAACATTTTCGAAAGTGTGATGCAGTTTTTGAAGTCCAATATCCCATTTCAGGTCTCTAAATTGGCAAATGCCTGACCTACTCTATTAGACATTAGGAACCGCCCATGACTGCTGGCAGAAGATTTCATGGAGGTAGGTGGTTGCAACCGCGACGACAGAGCCATAACTAATGTTGTTGCCAGTGGTGGTCCTGGGCCAATGATTGTGTCCACCAGCGATGATGACTGCATACATAGTGGACGTGACTGTCATGTTCTGCAGATTCCTTCACTTGACTCCTGACACTGCTGACTCCATTACTGAGCAGCTGTGTACCGCCTTTTGGGAGCCATAATGGCACATCCAGCTGGTGATAGGGCCACTGCCGTCTCTCTAGAAGAGCTGGAGAAGCTAGTTATTGAGGTCTGACCTCTTTATGAACAGCTCTATGGTGCACCAAAGGAGCAGGTAAGTGCCTCATGCCCCTCTGTACTTCACCATCCTTTCTCTCCTTGCAGGCTAGATTGTGTCCATGTGTGTCAGACTGAGTACTCATGTGCCTGTAGGTGCGGTCTTTGTGATGGTCAATGTGCAATTATTGGTGGCCAGTGCCATATGTTGAGTTCATTCACATTGTGTTTAGTGTTTTTTGTGTTCCTAGATCCACCTTATGTTGGATGCACATAACTAGGTGAGGTGCCATTACAGCCATCCAATGGCATATTTTACCTCGTGATTGTTGTACGTGTGAGACAACAAGTATGTGCATGACTGCAGGAGCAAGTATGCGTATTGTATGTGTCAGCTGGGAGTAATGTGAGCAATGTGCATGTTGTAACAGAGATTTCTTCACACATCTGCCCTTGCTAGACTGTTTTTTGTATTGCATGTCATCACGCTCTCTGCCCTTCAGGTTGCCACACACACCACGTGCCAATTTGCCTTTGGCTACATGATGCACTGTAATGCATGGAAGTGCTCACAGTAGTGGAGAGCCCACTGCAGAAAAAGGTGGGCAGACTTAAGACACTGGGCCCGAAAGATTGCGAAGGCCCAGCTGGGGCTGTCCTCACAATGTGGGCAGGGTGCCTTTCGGACCATGACCTCCTAATGGCCCACATTCTGGGGGCAGCCTCTCCAGACCGTGATAGGCATTAGAGGGCAGCGCAGCAGCCACAAGGGGATGTGTACAGGGCGTATTCCTTCCTGTCCTATTGCCAGATGATTGAGTGAGATTCTGATGGCTCCCCTTGACAATTAGGTATGAGCCATGTGTCACTCAGTAGATGAGAAATTCTTTGTGTTGACATGCCATGTCTTGTATATACTAATGTGCTTTCCCTATTGGACCAGGATCCTAGTACAAAACTGGGTGGAATACTCAAACCACTTGCTCTGCAGGGACCACATTTGGCTCTGTACATTCATCAATCATGAACTGTTTGTTGTTATAGTATGTATAATCTCTATTCAACAGACCAATACTCCTCAGTTTTCCAGGTATTACTGTCCTCTGCCATGTGTCTGCTTAAATGTGTATGTTGGCATCTGCCACCCAGAAGCTAGTTTTCTTCAGTGTATGATGGGTGCAGGTGCCTCACTGCAGTCTGTATTGTGAAGGTGTCCAACATACATGTGACAGGGCATGCATTGTTATTTGGATGCAGTTATAGATCACTACTTTCCCTTGGTAAGTGGAGAATGTCCATAACCATGATTTATGTGTCATAACTGTTGTCAACATTCCTTGTGCCTACATGTCAGCATGTGACAATTTCTCTTTAGTAAACATTTGTAAGCTGTACTTTCATGCCCGGTCTACCTATGTTGATGGGATGATGTCTGTATTTCCTCACAGGTATGTGCTGGAAAACTGTTTGTGGAATGGTACATTTACAATGGTGATGCTTTTAATATTGTGCCACTGACAGGAGTGTGTCACCGTTGTTTATTTGCTGACACATTCCCTCCTGTGTCATAGCATGTCATTTGGCATGTACAACTGCAGCAGCATTGAAGGTCATGACTGGTAGGTCTAAAGTTCAGAGCCACAATACGAATATCTATGCCCTTGATGTGGCACTAGGTAAATAAGTGCACTGTTCATTTGTAATGTTTAAGGTTTGTACCTTGACTGCTGTTATGCATCATTGAGTGGCTTGCAGTTATGTTTAAAACACATGCGTTTGGGTAGAGACATTCATTCACAGACATAGGCCCTCATTATGAACTTGGCGGTAATCACAGCTGACCGCCGCGGCAAAACAGTGATCAGAGGACCGCCAGTGGCGGTAGACTGCACACTGCCGAATAACGATGCCAAAAAGTCAAACTTCAGAAAATTCTGCAACCTCCACCCACCGCCAGGGCCTACAACGGCTGAAAATCAGTACATCCCACCCTGCCACTGCCATGCAGACAAATCCCCGCCCACTAAATAATGATGCACAAATCAATGTGGCGGATAGTGAATGGCAAACGACCATTGCTGGTACGGACCTCCACAGCCAGTAATGGGAACCACCAACAACAAAAGCACACATTAGCAACTTTGAAACCCACACACCTGACACACATCCACAACACTATAAAACACTCACACACATACCCCACAATCCTTTACATCACCAATAACATAACAGAGATTGACAACACAACATGCATACACTGAACCCGATATTACACAAGTTTCACACACAAATACACCACCAAAACACATACAAACCCCAAACACCTTTACAAACCACACACACAACCACACAATAGCACCCTCACCAATACACCCACAACACACACCATGGCACCCCCTTAGAACCCCTGCCTCACAGATAGGGAGCTAAGGTCCATGGTGAACGAAATACTCAGGGTTGAGCCACAACTATTCGGGGCACAGGTGCAGCAGACACCAATGGCCAGGAAGATGGAGCTATGGCAGAGGATAGTCAACAAGGTCAATGCAGTGGGAAACCATCCACACACAAGGGATGACATCTGGAAGAGATGGAACGACCTGCACGGGAAGGTTCGATCAATGGCTTCCAGTCACAACATCGCCGTACAGGAGACTGGTGGCGGTCCCCCACCTACCCCCCTGAATACACCGACTGGGAGGAGAAGGTCCTGGCTTAACAGTCACCCCACCTATAATGCATGTATCACACCACCCCTCTCACAACCATCAGGATCCCATCCCCTACCCAGTCCACAACACCCACATCATCTCCCCTGCATGCCCACTATTCCACACACAGACCTCTATCCAGCCCCCTGTGCACAGTCACCTACCCCTGCATGGATTCTCAGTGGCACTACAGCACCCACAATGCACCTCCACCCCCTACATAAAATGCAAAGAAATGTACACGGAGGGACCTTTCATACCACGACAGGGGAATATAACCATCAAATAGGGCAGAGCAGTGCAGCAATTGCTGAAAAAGTACCTGACACCCACATGTCAATTCCCCCCCAACAGGCACCACCACCCATGCTACCTGGACGGAGACGCCAAGGAGTGTCAGCGCCCCACCTGAAGACAGAGGCCCCATTCAGGAGAGTGCAGAGGGAAATAGAGGAACTTCCATGCCCATCACAGAGTCCTGGACTGTACCCTCCAGCAGCCCAACCCAGGATACCAATGACAGCCTTACCACCCAGCCACCATCATCAGCCCTGGCCAAATGATCACACACCAGTGTCTCCCGGGCACGGACTGGCGGCCCACATGTACAGAGGCCAGAGTCTCCACCCACCAACAGGCAGGATGATGAAGGACCAACTGCAAGTGGGACTGCCAGACCTGTGCAGGGGACATAGACACAGTGGGCTAGGGCCAGTGGGAGGGCATAAGTGGCCGAGGGGGTTGGCCAAAGGATGGGTGCAGCAGTCCTGATATCTGAGGTCCTGTGAGCATACCACCATACCCAGGACATGATGGGCCAGATCCTGGCCACCTTTGAGCAGAATCAGAGGCTGCAGGTAGCACACCACCAGGAGGCCATGGAGCAATGGAAACAGCTCAATGCCACCATGGCCTCCATTGCAGGTGTGCTGCAGAACCAGTACCACAGCCAGCCTGAGTCCTCCACCCACCTGCAAACCCCACCCACTAGCCAGGACACTGCCCTGCCCTCTACATCTGCAGCAGCTACTGGACTGGTGGCACTGGTAGAGGACACACAGGAAACCAGCACCTCTACCCCTGCAGCCCAGCTCCAGCTTCGCAAACGTGCCCTCAGACCCACATATGCCACTGAAACACCAGCCAAGACCAAGCCCAGCACTAGGAAGTGACTCTGCCCTGAACTGTCTCCCTTGTGTGCCACTGTGCTATCTTGTTGACATGCCACTGCCATCACACCATCTACCAATGGCCACATGGACCAAAACCCAGTGCTACCAACAGCTGAGCATATGTACCTGAGTATGTATGTGCAACATGTGCCCCTCCCTTTCACTGTCCCAACACTTATGTATATTTTGCCATTCAATAAATACACCTATGCACTCAAATCATATGTCCTTGTCAATATGAGATATGAATTGTGAGTGTGTATGCATTAGCCAGTCAATTTCATAATCATACCTTTATGGCAGGAGGGGATCCAACGGACTGTAGTGTCTGAAGTATGTCACACTGTACATAATATTGAGTTTCCTGGCACATGCCACTTCAGTCATCAGTTAGCATTGTCACTGACTATAGACACCACATTGCCAATTACATGTGTCAGACTGAAACTATGCAGTGAATACATCAGCATCATTGAACAGTACCTTAGAGTCACTGGAAGTATAGGTGGATTAGCTGGGCCCTGGAACTGAGATCTTCCCCTCTTCTTCCTCACTATCACTCTCATCGTCTCTCTGAGGTTGCTGGGCAGGTTGGACAGAACCCTCCACTTCCAGAAGGGGGATAGCTTTCCTCACAGCCAAGTTGTGCAGCATGGAGCATGCCACCACTGTCTTACACACCTTGACAGGGACATAGCACAGGGATCTGCCAGAGAGACGGAGGCAACAAAATCTAGCCTTCAGGAGACCTATAGTGTGCTCAGTCACCCTCCTAGTACGTCCATGGGCCTCATTATAATTCCTCTCTGCATCTGTCCTGGGATTCCTCACAGGTGTCAGGAGCCATTGCAAGTTGGGGTAGTCAGAATCACCTGCAGAAGTGGGTGAAACAGGACCTTGACAAACTGACTTTGCTTGCGTACAGCCTGGCTGTCAGCTATGTACTGATCCAGTGTCATACACACTCACCTATGAGCCATTCTCTAGCCCCTTGTAGTTGTTCCATCATGTGTGGTACACTGCTGTTTCTCAGGACAAAGGAATTATGGACTGAGCCTGGGAACCTGGCATTGACATGTGATATGTACTGGCCAGCAGTACATACCAATTGTACATTCATGGAATGATAGTTCTTCAGATTCCTGTACACCTGATCATTCACTCTTGGGGGTATGAGAGCTAGGTTGGTTCCATCAATAGTACCTATCACATGGGGGATATTAGCAAAGGCATAAAATCCAGATTTGATGGTGGGAAGTTCAGCCCTTTGGGGAAACTGGATATATATTTGCAAGTGTTGAACGCAGGCATCTAGGAATTTTGACAGGATGAGGCTGAATATTGGCTGTGAGACCCCTGCACCCATGCCCACTGTCACCTGAAATGAGCCCATAGCCAAACAATGGAGTACAGATAGCACTTGCACAGTTGTAGGGATGCCATGCTGATTTTGATTTGCCGGTTTCAGTACAGTATCCATTAATGCACAGAGGTCATGGATAGTAGCTCTATTGAGTCTGTAGTTGATAATGATGTGACCTTCCTCCATAGTTTAAAGATCAACCATGGGTCTGTATACAGATGGGGCCCTCCCTCACCACATGAGTCGGTACCCATGGGGGAGGAAAGAACCCACTCTGAATGCCAACTTACAGTTGCATCCCATGATGTCTCTGTATTTTTGTAAGTGCGACACGTAGGTAACACACACAAATACAAAGTATGAAGTACACTGTCAGGCAAATGTGTGCTGAGTTAACTCTGTCATAATGGCATCCCAGTGTGGACACACTTCCAAAGATGGGTACATGTGTGGATCATAGACTCATGTCAGCAAGCGACGAAGGGTGGAGAGTTTGAGGCCCTGGATGAGGCCCCTGGCCAGGCTATGGTGACGTGGTGGTAGCAAAATGACAGCCTCCTGCCATCCAGGTATGATAGAGTGGAAGTGACTCCATTCTACTGGTGTTAGTCATCATGGCAGAAGGCGGTATTCATCACTGTGCACCCGATCATTGGATTACATGGTTGTCAATGGGGAACCTGTGTCAATCATGATCAATGCCGCCGGTGACGGAGCACACCACCATGGTAGCTACGCCATATTGTCAGACTCCTGACACTAGACTCCTGATTCCCACTGCAGAGCAGTACGCCACTATGTGTCTTGCTGTGCCCTGAGTCTGGTCCCTGAGATGGCGCGGGTTACAGGCGAAAGGGGCCCCGGCTTTCACCGCAGAGGAGCTAGAGAAGCTGGTGGGCGGGGTCGTACCCCTGTTTGCGAAGTTGTATGGGAGACCAGAGGAGCAGGTGAGTTGGCATCTGACATCCTTAGATATGTGTGATTGTGGTGGATGCCTATATGCATGTGGGTTTGATGTGTAACTGCCCAGCTGTAGATTGTCATTGATATGCCTTTCAACAATGGCCGTTCCATAGGGAACGACATGTCATCTGTATTCGGTGCACATATACTGTCATCTGTTTTTTTGCTCTGTGTGTCCCATGCAGGTCAGCGCCCATCAAAAGAAAGGCCTGTGGCAAGCCATCGCCAAAGAGGTGCGGACCCTGGGGGTCTACAACCGGCAGAGCACCTCCTGCAGGAAGCGGTGGGAGGGCCTGAGGTGCTGGGCCAGGAAGACCGGAGAGGCCCAACTGGGGAAGGCCTCCCAACGAGGAAGGGTTGCCCGTCGGACCCTGACCCCCCCTAGTGGCCCGCATTCTGGCTGTGGACTATCCGGATTTGGATGGGTGCTTGAAGGCAGCACAGCAGCCAGAAGGGGGTGAGCAACAACACTGTTGTGATACTGCTTTGATGGATGGATGTTGGTGCTGTGGTATGTATGCATACTAGTGAAAGGCACTTGGACAGGTGTGTTCCTGCGGTCCGCCCCCTCAAAGCCCCTGGGATGGTGTGAGGGCTAGTTTGGGCAGTCTCTATAGGCCCATGGGGGGTCCCCTTTCTGTCATCTGATATGCTTTGTTGCCTCATGGACTTGTAAGTGTGTTAGCTGGGCATGGTCTCTCATGGGTATACTTCACACAGTGTATCTTGTCCGTGTTTCATGTGGGTTGTGTGGTGTATTCAGGGGTAATGGCCACTAGTCAGGGGCACAATATGTTGTGTGTGCAATCAATCAATCAATCAAAGATTTATAAAGCGCGCTATGTACCCGTTAGGGTTTCGAGGCGCTGGGGGGGGCGGGGGGGCTGCTAACGTTCGAAGAGCCATGTCTTGAGGAGTCTCCTGAAGGTGAGGAGGTCTTGGGTCTGGTGAAGAGAGGTGGGGAGAGAGTTCCAGGTCTTGGCGGCGAGGTAGGAGAAGGATCTGCCGCCAGAGGTCTTGCGCTGGATTCGGGGGACGATGGCGAGGGCGAGGTTGGCAGAGCGTAGTTGACGTGAGGGAACGTAGAAGTTGAGTCTGGAGTTCAGGTAGGTGGGTCCGGTGTTGTGGAGTGCCTTGTGTGCGTGGGTGAGGAGTTTAAAGGTGATCCTCTTTTCCACGGGGAGCCAGTGGAGGTTCTTCAGGTGGGGGGAGATGTGACATCGGCGGGGTACGTCGAGGATCAGGTGGGCGGCTGCGTTCTGGATGTGTTGGAGTCGTTTGATGTCTTTCGTTGGGATGCCTGTGTAGAGTGCGTTGCCGTAGTCGAGTCTGCTACTGACGAGGGCTTGGGTCACCGTCTTTCTGGTTCCTGTTGGAATCCACTTGAAAATCCTGCGGAGCATGCGGAGGGTGTTGAAACAGGAAGAGGAGACAGCGTTGACCTGTTTGGACATGGTGAGAGCGGAGTCGAGGATGAAGCCCAGGTTTCGTGCGTGGCTGGCAGGGGTGGGTGGCGGGCCGAGGGCGGTGGGCCACCAGGAGTCGTTCCAGGCCGAGGGGGTGCGTCCGAGGATGAGGACTTCCATCTTGTCGGAGTTGAGTTTCAGGCGGCTGTTGCTCATCCACTCAGCAATGGATTTCAGTCCCTCGTGGAGGTTGGTTCTGGCGGTGAAAGGATCTTTGGTCAGGGAGAGGACGAGTTGGGTGTCGTCGGCGTAGGAGATGATGCTGAGGTTGTGTTGGCGGGCCAGTTGTGCGAGGGGGGCCATGTAGACGTTGAACAATGTTGGGCTGAGTGAGGAGCCTTGGGGGACGCCGCAGATGAGGTTGGTGGCTTTGGAGCGGAAGGGTGAGAGTCGGACTCTCTGAGTTCTGTCGGAGAGAAAGGATGAGATCCAGTTGAGGGCTTTGTCTTGGATGCCGGCCTCGTGGAGACGGTTTAGAAGGGTGCAGTGGCAGACTGTATCGAAAGCGGCTGATAGGTCTAAGAGGATCAGGGCTGAGGTTTCGCCGTTGTCCATTTGTTGTCTGATGTCATCTGTGGCGGCGAGGAGTGCGGTCTCAGTGCTGTGGTTTCGTCTGAAACCAGATTGAGAGGGGTCTAGGATGGCGTTGTCTTCTAGGAAGTGGGCGAGTTGTGCGTTGACGATCTTCTCGATGACTTTCGCTGGGAAAGGGAGGAGGGAGATCGGACGGAAGTTTTTGAGATCGTTGAGGTCAGCCTTGGGTTTCTTGAGGAGGGGTTGGATTTCTGCGTGCTTCAAGCTGTCCGGGAAAGTAGCAGTGTCGAGGGAGAGGTTGATGATCTTGCGGAGTTTGGGGGCGATGGTGGCGTCGGCTTTGTTGAACACGTGATGTGGGCAGGGGTCAGCGGGGGATCCTGAGTGAATGGAGTTAATGTTTTTTCGTGTTTCGGCGTCATCTACTTGAGTCCAGGTGGTGATGCAGTAGGCGTGGGAGGAGTTGCTGGGGGTGGGGTCCGGCGGAGGTGAGGTGTTGAAGCTGTCGTGGATGGTTGCGATTTTCTGGTAGAAGAAGGTAGAGAGCTCGTCGCAGAGTTCCTGGGAAGGAGGGACGTCGTTGACGTTGGCGTTGGGGTTGGAAAGTTCCTTCACGATGCAGAAGAGTTCTTTGCAGTCGTGAGCGTTGTTATTGAGGCGTTCTGTGAAGTGGGAGCGCTTGGCGAGTCGGATCAGTTGGTGGTGTCTGCGGTTGGCTTCCTTGAGGGTGGCAAGGTTGTTGGGTGTACGCTCGAGGATCAATTTTTTCTTGAGTTTCTGGCAGGTGCGTTTGGAGGTGGTCAGTTCGTCTGTGAACCAGGCTGTTTTTTTCTTATCTTGGTTGGCGGTGGGTCTCTTGAGTGGAGCTAGGATGTTGGAGCAGTTGAGGATCCATTGATGGAGGTTGATGGCGGCGGAGGCCGGGTCGGTGGGGTCGGGTGGTGGGTTTTTGGCGAGGGTGCTGGCTAGTTGTTCTTCGGTGACTTTTCCCCAGCGGCGGTGAGGCGGTAGAGGGGTGCGGTGGTGTTCGGTGTTTTTCTTGAAGGTGAAGTGTACGCAGTGATGGTCAGTCCAATGGAGTTCGGAGGTGTGGTTGAAAGAGATGTGGTTGCTTGAAGTGAAGAGTGGGTCAAGGGTGTGTCCTGCGATGTGGGTGGGGGTGTTGACCAGTTGACGGAGTCCGAGGTTGCTGCATGTAACTGTGTGACCTGGATGAAGTGTGTGTGAGCCAGAGATGTACATATATCCAGGTTTTGACAAAGTTCTCCCTTGTTTTGTCTTTCAACCCCTGTGCTCTTTTGTCCTTTGTGTACATCAGCATCATCTGGCGAGGGAGCAGTGGCACCGGTGAGTGGGGATGCAGCAGCCCTGGGTTCCAAGGAGGCAGAGTCGACGGACGCCAAGGAGACCAGAGGGTTGGAGGGCAAGGGGAGTACCACAGACAAGGCAACTACCACTGGAGGTAGTGACTCTGATACCTCCTCCGATGGGAGATCCCTGGTGGTGGCGGACCCTACTGGGCACACCCATTCTATACCATATTCTGCTACCCCCATGCCATCACTGTTCTCCCAGTTGCTCCCCACCCAGTTGCCCATGCCCGCTCACCCAGAAGGGTGGGCGTCTCCTTCGCCCCAGGCACCTCACCCCATTCCCCAGTCAGCCCTGCTGCCCTCACAGAGGAGGCAATTGACCTCCTGAGGACCATCTCTGTAGGGGAGGCAACCATCATGAATGCCATCCAGGGTCTATAGCGTCCCAGAAGCAGCAATGCAATGCATACCTGGAAGTCATTCAATGAGCCATGTCTGGCCTATAGAGATCTTTTCAGGCTCTGGCCTCTTCTTTGACGGCAGCCAGTGTCCCTGTTCTTTCCTCTATCCCTTCCAGCACCCCACTCCCTTCTCCCATCCCAAGCACACATACAGACAGCCATGGACACAGATCAACACACAAAAAGCATACTGACAAACACATGCACCACACTTCCCGCCACAAACATGCACACACCCAACATACCAAAGTACACACAACAACATCCACTTCCCCCAGTGTGTCATCCTCCCCGCCACCCTGTCTGTCACCTCACCATGCACACCCACACTCACTGCAGCCTCAGTCCCTGCTGCTGCCCCCATTCATGAAGTCACCACAACATCTGACATCCAGACATGCACCCCAGACACCACACCTACATCACCATAACTAAATTGACAGACACTTCCAGCACACTCACCAGACCTACAGACATCCAGACAACATCCATGTACACTGACAGCTTGTCTTCTCCCACTGTGTCCACCCCCCTCCTCCCAAAACATGCAAACATCCACACACATCCACACCACAAACATCCACCACATATCAGCATACTTTACAGGCACCTGCATCCACGTCCAGCACATCTACACCTGGTACAAGCACTCCCTCAACCTCCACTCCCAGACCTGCCTCTAAATCCCCTCCAACTGCCCCTAAGAAGCTTTTCCTCTCCCGTGTTGACCTGTTCGAACCCACTGGCCCACCCGTCTTGTCCCTAAACGTGCCCATGTCCTTGCCCAGTCCACTCCTTCCACATCCAAGTCCGCCCCAGTCCACCCTTCCCGTGCCCCTTTCCCAGGGAGGAAGAAGCCCCGTGTTGCCCCAGGTCCCTCCCCCTCCTTCCAAGGGCAAGCCAAAACCCCCTCCACCTGCCAAACCTAACCCCAAGGCCCCCCTTCCAGACATAAGTCCCCACCCCGCCACCCCCTGCCCCTGTTCCCTGAGTTGCCCAGCTGCCCCATTGATGCCCCTTTCGAGTGGAGTACCCTTTGACCATGTGGAAGTCAAGCTTGGCCTGTTTTGGCCCTTCAGGCTATTTGTAATGGACTGGCCAATGGCCTTATTTGGACATGATGTAATGTCTTTGTAAATAAAGTTTCAGTGCCCAGTAGTGCTGTTGGTTCAATACGGTGATGTTGTACAGCATTTCACTATGGAGGGGTGATGTGCACATGTGTGTACTTTGGTGCAGGTCTGTTTGCTTGTGTCTGGTAAATGCATTTTGTTATGGTATGTATGGCTTGGGATGTGGGATGGATTGGGAGTGCGTTGCGGGGTGGGTGGGGTAGGTTTGTAACTATGCCCTTTCTTCCCATGTGTACTAGGCTGCGGTACTTACTGTCGTTGTGTTCGTCGTCGGTCACGGTCCTTGAGTTATATGGCAAGGAGCAGCACTGGCATTATTTCCAACTCTCTCTCCATGTCTGCGTCAGCGTGTTCTGTATGCCTCCGGTAAGTGTGTCCTTTTATATTGTTCATTTCCGCCACGCTTTGCCTGGTGGAGGTTCCCGCCCCGAAACTGATGGCGGTCTTGTGTTTCATTATTTGGTGGGTGGGTAGGACCTTTCCACCGGCCTGAGGGCAGTCTCCTCCATCCTCGTCGGGACTTCAAATATGGCAGTATGTGGATGGACTGCTTCCTGTTTTTCATTTGCTTTGTTATTTGGCGGTCCGGACCAACAGCCTGTTGGTGGTAGTTACCGCCACCCCTGGAGGGGCAGAGTTTACCGCCATGTGCATAATGAGGGCCATGTATGTGGGTTTGCATGACCGAATTAGGGACAGTGATGTAGCTTTCCATTGGGCAACATGTTGGGGACCTTCTAAAAGTCTTTGCAATTTCTGTGTGTCTCTCCAACATGCAAAGGACTGACAGCATCTACTGAAGCACTCAGAGTATGTCATTGTAAGGGATAGCAGACATTAATTGTGATTACGCTGGGGGTTGCTTATTCATTGTGCTGTGTGTTTTGGGTACATCTCCTCCTGACGTCTTGCACCTGATATCTACAGTGTTCATTTCCATGCCATATGTGTGGCATCTCTGAGCAACAAAAATACTACCTCTTTAACTCTATTGGCAAAAATATGACTTGGTGAAGTGTACATTGTTGATATATTTCCAGTGTGACAGGGGAATTTCCATGTCACCACCTCCAGGCTATTGTACTTTTGTCATCAACATGGCATGATTTTGTATCATCAGTCCTCATTGTTGGATCATCATGTATGTGAAAAATCGATTTGTGCATGACCTTGTGTGGGATCTGTGGACATTCATTTTTATTGGCCTTCCATTGTCTGCCAACAGGTGATTGTGGTCTGCTCAATGGAGCAAATCTTTGAAGGTGATGGTGTCTCTTGATTGTTGAATGGTTACTGTGATTGCACAACTTCATCCATGCAATTCTAGTTCTGTGAGATCCTGATTTTCTGGGCAACTGTTGACAGTTCAGAAGGCATTCATGCATATGGTATTACACATGTATGGGTCCCTTAGGCTTGATTTGTTGCTGGGGCCTACTTGACATCATGGTAATGTTTGCTAATCAGAGCTGCTCTTCAAGTATGACCCTGGACATGTCATGACCCTAACCTCATTGACTTTGCAGCATCAGCACTGGCAAGTGAAAGATACGGGTCAGAGCTGAGTGGGGAAGCATCTGACCATGGGACCTTCGGTCAAGACACCACCAACACAGTGGCCCACAGGGTGAGTGGAGTGCCACGGGCGAGAAAGGAACATCATCCTCATCATCATTGGATTCCTCTTCCAGTGGAGAATTCCTAATGGTGGTGGGCCCATTGGTGCATTCCCCTGTACATCCTTGTCCGCCACCTCCCGTTCTATCGCCACCCTCCCTTTTGCTCCCCACCAAGTTGGCCATGACCGCTCACCCAAAAGGGTGGGCATCTCCTTTGCAGCAGGCAGCTCCACCCCAGGGCGTGTTACCCCTGCAGACCTCCTGAGAATGATCTCTGTGGGTCAGTCAACCATTGTGAAAGCCATCCAGGGATTGGCCACCTACCTACAACAAACCAACACACTCCTGGAAGGCATTCATGGTGCAAAGACTGGCCAACAGAGACCTTTTCAAACTCTGGCCTCCACATTGATGGCAGTCAGTCCCCACTTGCCATCCCCCCTCCAACTCCCTCTTTCCAATCCAAATCCCCCTAATAACCCACAGAGACAGATTCACATGCATCCTCATCAACACCCAAGAAGAGAGCACACAAACACAAGCACCACAAAACACACCGGCATGCAAGCAAACAACAGCCACACACAGACACAGTCACAATTTCCCTGGCCACCCCCACCACCCCCAGCATCACACACACATCAAGCATACCCACAGGCACCACACCAACAGTCACTGACACACCCACCACACCCATTATACCCACAGACACCACCCCACCGGTCCCTGAGACATCCACCACAAACACCACACCTGCAGGTACCACAGCTACAGACACACAGACATCCACCACATCCCGCAAACCCACAGTCACCACCCCAACAGGCACACACACATCCACCACTCCATCCTCTAGCACCCCCACCTCCCATACCTCCAAGACACACAATCACACTCACTCGATCACTCACCCAACAGACCCCCACACACAAGCTACCTCTCAGAAACACACACATATGACATTCATTCCAACACAGCCTAGATCCACTCCTTCAACCTCCAAACCCTGACCACTTCTGATGACAGTCCCTGTGGCCCTCAAAATCATTTTTTGTTTGATCTTAACCGTTCCCTTGTTCTCTCCACCCTGTACTAAACTCAAGAGGCCCCCACCCAGCTCCTCCCTTCCACATCAAAGGCCTCCCCTACCCACTACAAGCAACGGTACCTCTCTCCCCCAAGAAGAAGCCCACCCCTCCCAAGAAGAAGACCACCCCTCCCAAGCCCAAGCCCAAACTCCCCCCTAAATCTGACCATCAAGATAATTCCTGAGGTGCCTGCCTACCCACTTGATGCCTCTTCCTGTTGAGGTTCCCTGGCAGTACTGGGAGTCAAGTGTGAGCACATGAATGTGCATTGTAAATTTATTATGGACTGGCCATCTGATTTGCAAGAAAAACAAAGAGTTGTTTTATATTGGGTACACATTTGTCCTGCAATTCCTTTTCTACATTAATGTTCCTTAGTGACTTGTGTTATGTGCCTACAGTTGTGTGTGTTTCAGCCTGCTTGCTAACCCATTTGCTGTTGTTTGCAGTATCTGACTTTGTGGGCAGCGCTGGTGTCCCCCAAGAGAATGGGGTTAGAACTGGGGTCTCTAGTTGGCAGAGGTATGCACCCTGTCTAAGTAGGGGCAACAGTCCTAGTCAGGGCGAGTCACAACATGACCCAGTTTATCCTGTGCTCACCCGCCGGTAAATTGGCACAGAGCAGGCAGGCTTAACTTAGAAGGCAATGTGTAAAGTATTTGTACGGTAACTCATACAGTGACACAGTGAAAATACCACAAAAGTACACCATACCAGTTTAGAGAAGTAGATAATCTTGATCTGAATGAAATAGGATCAAAGGGACCAAAATCCAATGTACAAAGGCAAAGTTATGAATTTTTAAAGATCCAGTCCCAAAAAGCGCTTGGAAATGTAATAGCTCCAAGTGGGGTTATCACAACAGAATAGACGGAGTCGTTCCCAATAGTCCAACACCACTGGCACCAGTCACGAAGTCGCACGGACCCCCATGCAGAGTATCTTTGAAAATGAAGAGCCAAAAATGTTGCTCGGAGTTGGGGAGGTGAGACATCGTTGGAGCTGGTGTGGCGCTGGTTCCTTACGGCATCCAGGGAGGTGAGGTGTTGGTTCCCCACTGTGAGGCAGGGGAGGCGAAGCATAGGTTCTGTCGAGTTGCAAGGGAGCTGATGTGGCATCAGTGATGAAGCGTCAGTTTCTTGTGACCTGGCTGGGTCGATGAATCCAGTTAGTCAAGACGTGATGTGTCATCTTTGCAGTGCCATGATCACATTGCTGGACATCAGCGGCATCGCTGCAACATCAGACTTGCGTTGCAGGATGCAGTTGTTGTGTTTAATGAGGACCACAGAGCCAGAGCAGGCAGCCATGTGGTATCGGGCAGCAGCGTTGGTGCTGGAGTTACAGAAGCCAGTGACCTAGCTAGAAGCTAGTAGATGAAGTCTTTGTTGGCCGTGAAACTTCAGAACAGGAGGCAAGCTCAATCTAAGCCCTTGGAGAGCCCTTTTGGAGGAAGGAAGAGTTTTTTTAGCAGAGTCAGGGGCCAGTACTCAGCAGGTCAACAAGCAGGGTAACATTCCTTCCAGCAAAGCAGTCTAGATGAGTCCTGTGGGCAGTCAGGAAGTCCCTCTGACAGAGTCCAGGTGTAGGTCTAGAAGTGTCTGATTTGGTAGGATCGAGAGACCCAGTAGATACACACAAAAATGCCTTTGAAGTAGGGGAAACTTCAAACAGTAGTTTTGAAGTGCACACATTCCCCTTTCAGCCCAGTCCTGTCTGCCAGGATACCTGTGGAGGGTTATTAGTCCTTTGTGTGAGGGCAGGCTACTGGCCTTTGAAGTGTAAGAGAAAGCCCAACCACCTTTTCTGCCCAGGGAGACCCATTCAGCATGCAGATGAAAGCAGATGTGACTAAGAGTCCCCTGCTTATGGCTGTCTGGGTGGAATGCACAAGAGGAGCAGTCAACCAGCACAGATCAAACGTTCATTGGAAACAGCTGTTAGGCACAGATGGCAGTAAGTGGAGAAAAATGCCCACTTTTTAAAAGTGGCATTTAAAAAAAACTAATAATAAATCCAACTTCACCAGTAAGCAAGATTTTCTATTACCATTCTGGCCATACTAAACATGTCAAGGCTACTCCTTTCAGATCAGAATCTACCACTTAAAAGTATTTCAGGGCAGTTCTAATGCTGGCCTATGAGAGGAGCAAGCCTCACAGTAGGGGAAAACAGATTGTGAGTTTTCCCCTACCAGGACATGTAAAACACCTTAGTATATGTCCTGCCTTTTACTTACATAACACCATTCCCTATAGGTTACCTAAGGCCTACCTTATGGGTGACTTATATGTGAAAAAAGGGGGTTTTAAGGCTTGGCAAGTAGTTTTAAATGCTAAATTGAAGTGGTGGTAAAACTGCACACACAGGCCTTTCAATGGCAGGCATGATACATGGTTAAGAGGTTACATATGTTGGTGGCACAACCAGTGCTGCAGGCCCACTCGTGCCATTTCATTTACAGGCCCTGGACACCTCTAGTACACTTTATTGGGGACTTACAAGTAAATTAACTATACCAGTTGGGTAGGAACCAGTGTTACCATGTTTGAGGGACGGAGCAAATGCACTTTAGCACTGGTCAGCAGTGGTAAAGTGTGCAGAGTCCTAAAACCAGCAAAAGCAGGGTCAGACAAATAAAGGAAGGCATGCAAAAAGTTGGGGGATGACCACCCTAAGGCAGTCAGGTCTAACAAAGGCTATATGTTGAGTATATTGATATGTGTGTGTAAATGCAATGTTGGTGTCATGGAATTGTGTACTGTTTCGTATGGTAAGTATTTTATATTGTGTTGTCCAAGGTGAGCATGTATGGTGTTAGACTTGTCCGACTGATATCGCTTATGTATTCATCTGATCTGTATCAGCTTGAGTTTTGTTTCTGCAGATATGGAGTGTGTTCAATTGGAATAACTCTGTTTGCAATTGCCTGTGCACATGTCCATTTAGCTGGGTGTCCCTTGCATCTACTTCATGTTGAGGAGTGTCCCATGCAGTTGGAGTTGTATGTGCTTTCTTGACTTGCACTTCCACATTGCGCAGATGGACATAACATTTAGGTGTAGTATTGTTTGTCACAGAGATACATGTAGGGCCATTTCCTGTGCAAATGTTGTTTAAGTGGCATGTGCAAAGTGATATGTGTCCAATTGCAGCATCTTTTCCTGAGTGTTCCTGATGCCCCCATTACTATTGTGCAGGTATTGTTAGCATAGTGCTCTTTGTATATTTGTCTTCCTGTCTATTGTGCATGCCATTGTCCTTCCATTGTGCTGTGATGTGTGTTTCCATTCTAGGACCAATTAATGGTAGTGTTGATTGTGTTTCATGCAACATCAATTCACATGTCTGTTGGGTGCGATGACAGACTCTGGCCTACATCGAATGTGAGTTGTATTTGTCTATGTGATGTTTGTGTGTTGTTGGTAATGAATGAGACAAGGCTGTGCAGCCTTCAATGTCCCTGTGCCTGAGATGTGGGGCCATGTGTTTTTGTGTAGAGTTGCAGTGCAGTGTGGATGAGCTGCCGAAGGGGGAGTGTATTGTGAATGTGAATGTGTCCATCTTCATGTATGATTTGGATTGTGTACAGGATGAGATGTGTATTTGATGCCTGTAGCGTGCCCCCTATATGATGTGGATGACTGTACTACAGTCTGTTTTTAAGGTTAATGATACAGGTAGGTGTGTATACTTACGGTCGGTGGCGCCCATGGTGGCATTGATTTTGTGCCCTGTCGATGATCAGGAGCAGCGGCAGGATGTGTGTGATGGGTTCCATGGCAGCATTAGACTCGGGAGGCTGCTTGCAGGTGAGTGTCTCCCTTTATACAGTCCGTTTCTGCCTACTGAAACATGGTGGTTGGACCACCATGATCACATTGGCGGTGTACAACCTCGTAATTTGGCAGAGGCAACCCAGGTTCCCCTGGCCTGTTTGTGCAGCCTTGTGACCGTGACGGCCTGCGCTGCCTGGCAGTGCCAGAGGAACTGCGACGGTCTTTGCTCCAAACACCAGCATGACTCATAATAAGGCGTTCTAACAGCCACCCTGATGGCGCTCGGACAGCCACCACAGTCATGGCGGTCCATGGATGTCCATGGACCTCCAAACTCATAATGAAGTCCATAGTCATTTCATTAGTTTCATTTGGTGGCTGATTTTTACCCCTACCTTCTATTTTGCAGTCTATTGGTGTTGTTTTGGGTCTGTTTTCCAGGAACAGAGTCACGGTTAGGTGCTGCTGTTCATCAAAACAGATAAGTCCTTTTTATGGATTCTTTTTAGGGTTTGAGGTCAGAGGGGTCTAGGATGGGTCTTTAAAATTTAGGTACAATGTTTGGAAATTTACATTGTATTTGAATGTATTGTTATTAGTGTGTTGCACTATTTTGTCATATTTTGTGTTTTTTACATTGTATCACTAATGTATTATTATGTTCCATTAAAATATATAATTGTACTTATGTTTTGATGATTAAATGTAATGTATATGTATATTTTGGAATGTTATATATTGTACAAGTAAGTGTTTTCTTTTCTTTTACAGGTTCTTTACAAATTAAGTTCAAATGGAATTTGGAGTTTATGATTTTTTTTAAAAGGAAATCAATTTGGTTTATTATAAACCAATTGTTTTTACTTCGGTTTTCCTTTTTCGGGTTTCCTGGAGCAATTTTTTTTGTTAAATACTTTTGCCGTTTTTGTATGGAACCTACACACTTTGGATTGCTTTGTGGAATTTCAGTTGGATTGTTTATATTTTTACATATTTTGGGCTTTTTGGAATCCTTTTCTTAATTTTTTTGTGAATAATTTTTTGTTACGTGGAGGTGGAGAAGGATCTAGAGCTACAAAATGGTAAGTGTTATGTCGATTTGTTTGTTGTGGGTTGGATATTTTAAATATTATTTATGTTATGTTTATGTTATTATTATGAGGAGATATATGGATTATGTGTTGTGTGCATTTAATGTGACAGTTTGAAAAGAAAAAATTGTTGGTTAGTTGCTTAGTCATTTAGGGCCTTATTACGAGCTGTGGCAGTCCAACTGCAGCATTGCAACCCTGGCGGATGGACCCACCCGTAGACCACCGTTTCCATCAGGAACATTGTTACAGACGGGGTGGCGGCAGTCAGAGTTGTAACCAGCCAAGTTGGCGCTGAACTCAGTGCTGCCTAGCTGATTACAACCTCATTTTCCGACAGCCTTTTCATGGTGGGGACCTCACCATGAAAAGGCTGGCAGAAAGCCAGTGCCGAGGGTCACAGGAGGGGTCCCTGCACTGCCCATGCCCGTGGAATGGGCAGTGCAAGGGTCCCCCTGCCCAGCACCATCAGAATGTGCACTGTCTGCACTGCAGACAGTGCGCATTCCGAGGGTATTAGAGTGCTAGGATATTGGTATCAGCTCCCTTAAAGGAGCAGAGGCCAGTGTTCTAGCACTGTTCCCACCAGTCTGCCCAGCGGGAACGCATATTACAATGTTCGCACTGGTCAGTCCGCTGGGAACATTGTAGTACATTTGGGGGGATGCCACTGGCATGATATTGGCGTCCTTTCCAAAGCTTTGGGGGTCCACTTTTAG
Organism: Pleurodeles waltl; assembly: GCF_031143425.1. Taxonomy (NCBI): domain Eukaryota; kingdom Metazoa; phylum Chordata; class Amphibia; order Caudata; family Salamandridae; genus Pleurodeles; species Pleurodeles waltl. The sequence continues at coordinate 554,177,264 of NC_090447.1, forward strand.
GACCGCCAAAGTGGTAATGAGGCCCTTATTTTGTGAGTAAATAATATGTATATTTTTATTATATTAGTGATTATTGATTTTTTAATTTTATATTATTGTTTCCCTGATGTAATAAAATATTTATATTATCATTATAAAAACATAAATGTGATTTTTTGGTTTTGAGTATGTTGTTGCTAATTTATGTTTTATTTTGTAGTATATTTTATAGTTGTTTTAGTTAAATATAAAATTATGTGTATTTAATCATTATTATTTATTCCTGTTTGCATTTTAATGTTTATAGTTAAAAATAATGCTTTTGGTGTCTGTATTGTATGTTTTTAGGTGTACAATTCTTTGGGGTGCTTGTTTAATT